>NC_057388.1:58026939-58399027 GCF_019320065.1 Cervus canadensis
AGTTTGAGCATTCTTTGGCATTGTATTTCTTTGGGATTGGAATGAAAACTGACCTTTTCCAGTCCTGTGGCCACTGCTGAGTTTTCCAAATTTGCTGGCATATTGCGTGCAGCACTTTCACAGCATCATCTTTCAGGATTTGAAATAGCTCAACTGGAATTCCATCACCTCCACTAGCTTTGTTCATAGTGATGCTTTCTAAGGCCCACCTGACTTCACATTCCAGGATGTCTGGCTCCAGGTGAGTGATCACACCATCGTGATTTTCTGGGTTGTGAAGATCTTTTTTGTACAGTTCTTCTGTGTATTCTTGCCACCTCTTCTTAATATCTTCTGCTTCTGTTAGGTCCATACCATTTCTGTCCTTTATCGAACACATCTTTGCATGAAACGTTCCCTTGGTATCTCTAATTTTCTTGATGAGATTTCTAGTCTTTCCCATTCTGTTGTTTTCCTCTATTTCTTTGCATTGATCGCTGAGGAAGGCTTTCTTACCTCTCCTGGCTATTCTTTGGAACTCTGCTTTCAAATGGGAATATCTTTCCTTTTCTCCTTTGCTTTTCACTTCTCTTCTTTTCACAGCTATTTGTAAGGCCTCCTCAGACAACCATTTTGCCTTTTTGCATTTCTTTTCCATGGGGATGGTCTTGATTCCTGTCTCCTGTACAATGTCACGAACCTCCGTTCATAGTTCATCAGGCACTCTATCAGATCTAGTCCCTTAAATCTATTTCTCACTTTCACTGTATAGTCATAAGGGATTTGATTTAGGTCATACCTGAATGGTCTAGTAGTTTTCCATACTTTCTTCAATTTAAGTCTGAATTTGGCAATAAGGAGTTCATGATCTCAGCCACAGTCAGCTCCCGGTCTTGTTTTTGCTGACTGTATAGAGCTTGTCCATCTTTGGCTGCAAAGAATATAATCAATCTGATTTTGGTGTTGACCATCTGGTGATGTCCATGTGTAGAGTCTTCTCTTGTGTTGTTGGAAGAGGGTGTTTGCTATGACCAGTTCGTTCTCTTGGCAAAACTCTATTAGCCTTTGCCCTGCTTCAGTCAGAATAGCCATCATTAAAAACCCTACAAATAACAAATGCTAGAGAGAGTGTGGAGAAAAGGGAACCCTTCTACACTGTTGGTGGAAATGTAAATTGGTACAGCCACTGTGAAAAACAGTGTGGAGCTTTCTCAGAAAACTAAAAATAGAATTACCATATGACCCAGCAATTCCACTCCTGGGCACATTTCCAGACAAAACTATATGTCAAGAAGATTCATGCATCCCTATGTTCATAGCAGCACTATTTGCAATAGCCAAGACATGGAAACAAACTAAATGTCCATCATCAGATGAATGGATAAGAAAGATGTGGTATATATATACAACGGAATACGACTCAGTTGTAAAAAAGAATGAAATACTACCATTTGCAGTGACATGGATGCAACTAGAGATTATCATACTAAGTGAAATAAGTCAGAAAGAGAAAAATAAATACCATATGATATCACTTATATGTGGAATCTAAAATATGACACAAGTGAATCTATCTATAAAACACAAACAGAATCACCGACATAGAGAATAGACTGGTGGTTGCCAAGTGAGAGGGGGTTGGGGGACGGATGAAGTTGGGGGCTGGGGTTGGTAGATATAAGCTTTTATACATAGAATGAATAAACAACAAGGTCCTACTGTATAGCACAGAGAACTGTATTCAATATTCTATGATAAACCATAATGGAAAAGAATATTTTAAAAATGAATATATAGATGAAACTGGAGCCCATTATACAGAGTGAAGTAAGCCAGAAAGATAAACACCAATACAGTATACTCACGCATATATATGGAATTTAGAAAGATGGTAACGATAACCCTATATGCAAGACAGAAAAAGAGACAAAGATGTATAGAACAGACTTTTTGACTCTATGAGAGAAGGTGAGGGTGGGATGATCTAAGAGAACAGCATCAAAACATGTATATTATCAAGTGTGAAACAGATCGCCAGCCCAGGTTGGATGCATGAGACAAGTGCTCAGGGCTGGTGCACTGGGAAGACCCAGAGGGATGGGATGGGAAGGGAGGTGGGAGGGGGGGATCAGGATGGGGAACACATGTAAATCCATGGCTGATTCGTGTCAGTGTATGGCAAAAACCACTACAATATTGTAAAGTAATTAGCCTCCAACTAATAAAATAAGTGAAAAAAATAAATAAAAAATAAGTTAAAAAAAAGAATATATATATATATATATCTACACACACACACACACACACACACACACATATATATACAATTCTTTCACTGTTGGGAGTAAGCCAGAAGTCATAATAATTTTGGATTTATCATCTGAATTCAACGATTTTAATAAGCAACCAATCAAATCACATCCATTTAGGAAACTACAAAGGCCCCAGGAGAGGTATAGAAGTAGTCAAGGACCCTAAATGAGGATCCATGTCTGAGTGACATGGTGAACAAAGAGGAGGGTGTAGAAACCTATTGTGAGCTGGAAGGGGGCAGCACTGTGGAGAGCTCAGGTGTGCACCACTCTGAGAGGAGCTGTAGTTGGAAACGTGACAGTTAGAAGATAGATTAAACAAATGAACGTTTGGGGTTTGGTTCAGTTCAGTTCAGTTCAGTTGCTCAGTCGTGTCTGACTCTTTGTGACCCCATGACTCCAGCACTCCAGGCTTCCCTGTCCATCACCATCTCCCGGAGCTTATTCAAACTCATGTCCATTGAGTCGGTGATGCCATCCAACCCTCTCATCCTCTGTCATCCCTTTCTCCTCCTGCCTTCAATCTTTCCCAGCATCAGGGTCTTTTCCAATGAGTCAGTTCTTCACATCAGGTGGCCAAAGTATTGGAGTTTCAATATCAGTCCTTCCAATGAATACCCAGGACTGATCTCCTTTAGGATTGACTGGTTGGATCTCCTTGCTGTCCAAGGGACTCTCAAGAGTCTTCTCCAACACCACAGTTCAAAAACATCAATTTTTGGGTGCTCAGCTTTCTTTATAGTCCAACTCTCACATCCATACAAGTTTATAAATCCAAGTATAATTATGGAGGGACCTTCTAGGGTACCCCCAGGGTGCCATTTCTCCTGCTGATGCTACTCAAGTCATTGTAGGTGGCTAATCATGTAGCTCTAATTCTGTCTTGCCTCCGTGACTTTAGGGAGGAGACAGTGAACTAGCAGAAACTGGCTCACTTTCTAGTGCCATAGGTGAGCCGACCTTGGACAACTGCCACGCTGAGGTTGTGTAATTCTCAGAACAACCTTGGTGGTTGATACTATGGTGATCTTGATGTTTCACGGGAAAAACCTGAAGGTTAGATGTGGTAGAGTGTTAGGTTAGATATGGTTAGATGTGGCAAGTTAGTACATTGCCCACATGCACAAATCTCGTGAGTGAGCTAGCCAGTGTGAATGCAGGTGATCTGACTCTAGAGTACACACTAGTCCATGCTCGCACATCCCCTCTTGTTCTAGGTCTACCCCCCCCACACCCAAGTCACAGTTGTGTCACAAGCGCCCCATGGTAGTGATTTTGACTCCAAGGTTTTCATGCTGAACTGCTGTTTCCTAAGAATAGGAAGACAGGGGTGGGGCAGGTCTGGGGAAAGGAGATGTGAATCAAGATTTCTGTCACATGTGGGGTGCTTATTAGACAGCCACGTGGAGAGCTGAGTCAGCAGTTGGATTTATAAGACTGGAAAGACTAAGGACAGAGACTTATAAAATTTCCTAGCAAGACATTACCTGTGAATTCTTTATTCAATTTGTCCTCCCTTCTCCTTGTGTCCCCTTGTTCTTTGCTGGTTTCAGTTCCTGGCAGAGCACTTGGGGAAGCCCTGTCAAGTGCTGTGGGGAGCCTGTCAAGTGCCTGGTGGAGCCGTGGCTACAAGGGAACTCTTGGGGCTGGGCTCCAGGCCATGTTGGGCCATGGCCCTCTGAGACACTCTTCCTTGAAAGTTATCCTCAGGAAGGTGAGCAGGGAGGTGACTATGATATCTGGTGGCCTGAGGTCAGGCTCCGACTTCCTTCAACTCTCTGGGGGTCAGTAACATGTGCAGCCATGGTCAGATTTTTCATAGATGTTTCGTATACTTTTACATAGAACTCATTTGGAAATTTTTATTCAGCTAAAAGTTGGCTGTCTGGCAGGAGATACACTTTTGTTGGTAAAAAGCTTATCCCTTTGATTCAGGAAAAATGTAAATCCACTGACAAACTCAGCTCCGATAAAAAGAAGTGAGGGAAGCTGGAGTACTCTCAGGGTGCCCTGACCTCCAGAATCAGCCATCAGGACCCAGAAAAGCCATGCTGAATTGACAAGGACCCACTGATTGGTGTAGGGAAGCATATGCTGTTAATGAGGCCATATGGGTGGGTTGAGAGAGAGAGAAAGCAGTGGGGTGGGGGTAGGGGACACTGTTTCTCATGGGACACACTAGGGCCTCTAGGACCTGCTGGAGAGCTATCTCAAATAGACCGCCTCCATTTGACAATGGGGTGCTGCAGCACACTCAAGCACCATCCACGCCTGTGGGTGCCTGCAGGGCAGCCTAGACCTATGGTAGTGCTTCCTCTTGTTCCGGAACACACTAAAAACTGGGAGCCTTTCAGATCACTGGGTAAATGGGATGGAATAACATGACCATGACCAAATGAGGTATACATTAAACCCAAAGAGACTTACTAGGGATTGTGTTTTTTCTTTGTGGTAGGAAGGAACAGATGCAGCAATATGCCCTTCATCGTGGAAGGGATATACCTTGGAAGGGATATACCAACATGCCTCAGACCACTGGACCCCTCAATTTTTCACTGAGGTCGAAGGGTTCTGATTTTCAGGGGGAGTTATTTCCTATTTCTGGCATGCAAGTATCTTATCAACAGGTCTAGAGTAGTCACTACTTCCTCTCAACAGATCCAGTTAGCATAAATATTGTCAATGCAACGGACCAGAATGATATCATGCAGAGTGGGAATGGTGACCAAGATCCCTATAGACTAGGGCTGGAGAGTTGATACCTCTGAAATAGTAGAGTGAAAGAAAATTACTGGCCTTCTCAGCTGAAAGCAAACTACTTTTAGTGGTCTTGACTAACAGGTAAAGAGAAAAATGAACGCATTTGCCAGACCAATACAGCTGATCAGGTATGAAGCGATTTGTTGATTTGCTCCAGTAATAACACCATATTTAGAATAGCAGCTGCAATTGCAGTCACCACCTGATTAAGTTTATGCTAATCCACTGTCATTCTTCTACTGCACAGGCCAAATCAGCGAGCTGAATGGGGATGATTGAGGATCGATGGGCAGGAATCACCACCTTTGCATCTTTCAAGTGCTCCTAGGTGGTACTCTCTGTAATGTCTCCAGGAATGAGATACTACTTTTGAATCACTATTTTCTCAGGTAGAAGCAATTCCATTAGTTTTATCTAGTTTTCCTATAATAGTCTGGGCATAAAAATAAAAATGGCTGCTGCTTCATTTTAACCCTCCAAATCTCACATGAAGTATCTTTTGAGATGTGCCTTAACCAGAAATATTTCTGGGAATTCTGGGAGATATGGTTCAGCCTAGCCGAGTTGAATTGTTTAAAAACATAAAAAACCACAGATATCTTCACACTTCAGCGTACATTTAAAAAAAATTATGACATTCTGTTCTCTAACTGTATGCCATTGTGGTACTTTGTTACGCCTGTTTTACAGAGGAGCCTTTTGGGCTACAATCCACAGGGTCAAAAAGAGGTGGAACGACTGAGCGACTAACACTAACAGGATGTACTTATCTGATGGTATTTTAAAGGACTTTACATGGCACGTGGACCTAATGTAAAATAACATTGTAAGAAAAATTTCCCCTTTTTAATTATCTTTACTGTTATGTTAATGAAAATTTCTCAGGTTAATACCAGTGTGTTTCTAACACCTCTCACCTCTGTAACATTTTCCTGCAAATGCGTATGTGCTCAGTCATGTCTAGCTCTTTGCAACCCCATGAACTGTAGCCTGCCAGGTTCCTCTGTCCATGGAATTCTCCAGGCAAGAATACTGCAGATCCCCTTCTCCAGAGGATCTTCCCGACCCAGGGATCGAGCCCGTGTCTCCTGCATCACCTGCATTGTCAGGTGGCCTCTTTACTACTAAGCCACTGGGGAAGCCCATAATATTTTATCTCACTTTAAAAAAGAAAGAACAGGCCTCTGACTTAGAGCCTAGCAGAGAATAGTATCCCTAATATACACAAATATAGAGTCCAAAGCTGGGCAAGCTTTCCCTCATCTGTCATTTATTTATTTATTTAAATTTGTGGTATAATAGAGATTTGCAATTCTTTTTAAAATAAATTTACTTATGTAGAAAAGGAAGATGATTAAATTTCCCAAAGAAAAACAACTGGTTCATTAATTTTATAATAATACAGGTAAAAACTGTAGCCCAAATTGTGGATTTGGTATGTGAATTATTAGTCTCAGAACACTCTTCTCAACCGTGTTGCTTTTCACTGGGAAACTCACTTCCCTTGAGAAGACATGTTTTATCCATAGCTTCAGTGAATGAGGGCCACTAAAATATTAATTATCTGAGCATTCTTAAGCATAACTGAATTAGCTTCAATTTGCCTAGATAGATAGACATTTTAGTGGTTCGTAGCAAACTGTAATAAACTGAGTAACTGTAGGCTTTAATGTAATCTCACACAATCCTATTATATCCCAGTTACTTTTTTGACCTTTTTAGGTCATTTCTTTTTTTTTTTTCCTTTAGGTCAGTTCTTGACTTACACACACACACACAATCTGTAGTTCTGAACGTCTTCTTTCTGTGCTATGCCAAGGAAATCAATAGATCAGAATGAATTGATATCTTGTCATGTCTTCCATTTGTAAAAACACTGTCCCAGGAAAGGCACAATGTGTGTTTTCTAGGCATAAAAAAATGTTTACTAAGCACTGCTTGTGAAAAGCTCCCTGTTTTTAATTTCCATGAGTTTTAGGACCTTAATAACATATTTTGATTCCCTTAAATTAATAAATTCATGGTCAGTTCTATTGCTGCATCAGAAAAGGGGGGAGAGTTGGCTGAGTTAGACACAGATTTGCTGTTGCAAAGAAACCCCTTTTGAAAGTTCAGTGTATAATGTGTTTAGAGGTAAATGACAGTGTCAATTATGCAGTCCAGATAGAATTATCAAGAATTATACAGTCTCCATATAGAACAATCGTCATGAAATCCAGTGGTCCTCAGCTACTTCCACATAAGCAGTGAGTCTGTCAAATGATTATAAGATTAATAAATTAACACACTCAGTCAAAATGGAATAACCAAATTTCCATTTACTGAACATCTATTATGTACCAGGTTCAAAACCATACTTGGGATAAACAGGGCTGTGTAAGGTATGCAAGTCAGGGAGCAACAGTTAGAACTGGACATGGAACAACAGACTGGTTCCAAATAGGAAAAGGAGTACGTCAAGGCTGTATATTGTCACCCTGCTTATTTAACTTACATGCAGAGAACATCATGAGAAATGCTGGGCTGGAAGAAGCACAAGCTGGAATCAAGATTGCTGGGAGAAATATCAATAACCTCAGATATGCAGATGACACCACCCTTATGGCAGAAAGTGAAGGGGAACTAAAAAGCCTCTTGATGAAAGTGAAAGATGAGAGTGAAAAAGTTGGCTTAAAGCTCAACATTCAGAAGATCATGGCACCCGGTCCCATCACTCCGTGGCAAATAGATGGGAAAACAGTGGAAACAGTGGCTGACTTTTTTGGGGCTTGAAAATCACTGCAGTTGGTGATTGCAGCCATGAAATTAAAAGGCGCTTACTCCTTGGAAGGAAAGTTATGACCAACCTAGATAGCATATTAAAAAGCAGAGACATTACTTTGCCCACAAAGGTCCATCTAGTCAAGGCTATGGTTTTTTTCAGTGGTCATGTATGGATGTGAGAGTTGGAATATAAAGACAGCTGAATGCTGAAGAATTGATGCTTTTGAACTGTGGTGTTGGAGAAGACTTGAGAGTCCCTTGGACTGCAAGGAGATCCAACCAGTCAATCCTAAAGGAGATCAGTCCTGAGTGGTCATTGGAAGAACTGATGTTGAAGCTGAAACTCCAATACTTTGGCCACCTGATGCGAAGAGCTGACTCATTTGAAAAGACCCTGATGCTGGGAAAGATTGAGGGCAGGAGGAGAAGGGGATGACAGAGGATGAGGTGGTTGGGTGGCATCACCGACTCAATGGACATGAGTTTGGGTAAACTCCGGGAGTTGGTGATGGACAGGGAGCCCTGGTGTGCCGCGGTTAATAGGGTCGCAAAGAGTTGGACACAACTGAGTGACTGAACTGAACTGAACTGAAGACATGCTGACTACCCTCTAGAGACATCTGGTTTTAATAAGAGAGAAAGTTTGACTAAATAAGTTCCAGAAAAATGAGATATGGGCAAAAATAGAGGAAAGTGCCAGGGATGGTGGTGGCATAGAGAAGTCTGTGATCTGCTTTATTGGGAAGAGGCAGGGAGCACATCATAGAGGGAGAAGGGGATGCGTAGAGGATCCAGATGCTGAGGAAGAGTTATAGAAGTGCTAAGCAAAGGCAAAGAAAAGTCATTACAAAGTGGAAACTGATTCTAAGAAGGAGGATTAACTCTAAAGTTACCGAGGTATGTTCTAAAATCCCTACTTTTCCGAACTGATTAGTTTTAAGGTTTATTATGACTGCATTCATTTACAGCTTATAGAAAGCCCAGTTAACAGTACTCTAAATAGGAGAGTATTTATTTGTTTCAAGCAAAAAGAAGTGTAATGCAGGTCAGCTGGGTGTGGTGCGATAGTTCAGGGATGCATTTGTAAACCGGGCTCTTCTCATCTTTTTCCTCCACTAGCATTAGTGTATAGCCTTTGTCTTTGTATTTGTGCCTCACAGTCACAGGCTGCAGTTACAGGTTCTTGTCCACATCACAAGCAGGAAGATAGAAGTGGGAGTGAAAAGGGGAAGGGACATTAAAGCTAAACCTATTCCTCTAAAAAAGCTTTTCTGGAACTTCCCTCTAGAGACTTTGACTAACATCATAGACCAGAACCCGCCTACATGACCATTCCATTTAAGTACGAAGGAATTTGAATATCAAGAATATTAGATTTCCAGCCCATGACTGAGGAAAGCATGCAAGAAGGGGGCTATGAATACTTGGTGAATAGCTAATGTGCAACATTTAGCACAAAGGTCTTGCAGGGGAGACACTTAAAAACCAAAATCATACAATTTTAGCCCTAAAATTAGTTCTAAAGGAGGTTTAACTAAACATCCAAAGGCGGAGAAAACATCTCCTCTAAGTTTTTTGTTTTGTAGATGAGACAACTCAGGCCCAGAGAGGCTAAATGACTTGCTCAGGATCACATGGACAGCTAGAGACAGAGCTGAACTAGAATGCAGGTCGCCTGGTTTCCAGTCCTAGGCCTTTTCTCATGTACACTGAAATGATGTGAAGAACTTTGAGTATAGTTCATATGGATCTCAAGTCAAACTGAAATCACAAAATATTGAAAGTATCTCTAATTATTATAACCAGAACAAAAAGATAATAGCCATGAGAAAGAAAAACTCTCAAAGAAACTGAAACCTTAAGATATACGAACAAATAAAAATAAAATAATTCAATGTGTACTTGGTTTCCCTGGAGAAGATGAAAGACCATAATTTATACTGTACAAGAATAAAATCTTCCATCTTTTGAGGAACAAAGATCTAAGCCAAAGTTGGTTTTTCCAAGTGGAATTTAGCCTAAAAAGTGTTCATCAAATCTTTCTCCTTTAACCCTTCTTCAGATCTGTAAAAGCAAGAAGTTATTCCTTCACAAGAAAGCTATTTTTCAGTCCTGTGGAGCCTATTTCTGACGACAGCACTCCTGCTTATCACAGAATGTCTACAGGCCTGGCAAATGGTAGTTTGCAGAGGGGGAGGATAATGAATGAGAAAAACATTCCACAAAGACACTTTTCTTCCTTTTGCAGTGAGAAAAGCCTTTTGTCAGATTATTGCCTCTTGCTTAAAGGGAGGCCACTGAACATCCACACTGCAATTTAAACTATGAAGAACACAGGTTGTCTTATTAAAACATATGTAAACACTGATTTGGAAAGAAAATTATGTGGAGATGTTGTAATGACCCAATTCAGAAGCAAGGATGTCAGATATTACCATCCACCCCTAAATATTTTGTGAATGAAACATAAGAGATACATGATTACCTTTTTCTATAAATTTTATCTATCAAAACACTCATATAAGTGGCTGCTCAGATAACCTCTGTCTGAGGTCTGTTGTCTTGATGTGAGTCAAGTATGTTGGTGGCCTATTCTTAAGCCTGTCTTTAGAGATTTTTCTCGTTTTGTGATATTTTGTGGTTTCAAGTAATATTTTAAAATTTGTTCACGTTATCTTAATGTCTGCTCTGAATTTCACCATTTTGAAGCCATATGGCAACTAGTGGCCTCCTTAGTTGTACCACTAATGTGGGTAGAGAGTCTGCCTGCAATGCAGGAGACCCTGGTTCAATTCCTGGGCTGGGACGATCCACTGGAGAAGGGAATGGCTACCCACTCCAGTATTCTGGCCTGGAGAATTGAATGGACAGAGGAGCCTTGCAGGCTACAGTTCATGGGGTCACACAGAGTTGGACATGACTGAGCAACTTTCACTTTCAATGTGGGTAGAACTTTATTATAATTTCATGGTATAAAAAATTATATTTTATTTTCTTGTGCTTAGCATATGGTAAACACCCAGATATTTACTAAGTGATTCAATTTATATGTGTCTTTCCAGCCTTCAAACTTATATACATTGCAGTGAAATACTGTGGTTCATCTGACCTAACCACTATGTAGAATTCTTGGCCATCTCTGAATATGGCCACATTCCTCTCATCTCAGTGAAGTGAAGCCATTGAAGGAATTCAGAGTATAAATGGGCTGTATATGTTATTTCTGTCATATGGATAACAACAAGAATAAATGACCTCATTAATCACAATCATTGGGGATGCAGAGTGTGGAAGACAATTAGTGGCTATTAGTGAGTTAAAAGTGCCAGAGCTTTACTCTGCAAATCACTAGTATGCATTTTAAAAGATCAGTTTGGGATATTAATATCTTCATTATTTTTCTGCTTGTTTTTCTAAGGCTCCATCAGCTTCTCTTTGCAGAAAGCACATTTTCTTCATGTCAAAATCTCCTCCATTTGGCTGTGCTGGGGGTCCTCTCTATCCTGTGGGCTCCAAACCTGTCCAGACGCCTCTTGCCTCATGGAGAGTTCTCCTTTGCTAGCCATGGACCTTGGCTGGGACCATTCCATGTCTTTTGAAGCTCAAATGGACAGAGTCAGGTGTTCATTTCTTATTTTCCCAGGAGTCTTCTTGACACTAGACAAAGAAGTTCATGGCCCAGAAACCATCTCTGCATACCAAAAGGGCTTGAGGGAATGAGTCGTCCAGGCCACAGACATCCTGCCTGCTCCTCTACCTGCAGGGGCCTCAGTCCGTTATACTTACAAATGAAAAAGAGGCCCCTTCAGTGCTCAGAGCCAAACGAATACCAAAGTTACAAGGTGATTTCTGTTTTCAGCCAGAGGAACTTCTAACAGGTTAGAACAAAACAAAAACAAACCAAAACCCCATTTCTAGAACTTTTGACTTTATTTACTTAATCAAGAACTATCTACAGAACACTATGATGCACAAAACACTGTTCTATCCCAATATATTTCAAATCTCTCTAATGGAGAAAAATATTCTGCTTTGAGACTCAACACACACACACACACACACACACACACAACTGAAGATTTCATTTACTGTAAACTTATCCTTAATATGTGAGTATATCCTTAATATGCTGTCATTGCTATTTCTTTTTATTTGCTTCTGTTTTATACTGTCATTAATAAAAAGGTGGCCAGACCACTAAGTGGGCCTTACTACTGACTGTAAACTGCAAATTAAATAACATAGCTATGAGTCAGTTCAGTTCAGTCGCTCAGTTGTGTCCGACTCTTTGCAACCCCATGAACTACAGCATGCCAGGCCTCCCTGTCCATCACCAACTCCCAGAGTTTACCCAAACTCATATCCATTGAGTTGGTGATGCCATTCAACCATCTCATCCTCTGTCATAGCTATAGGGAACACAAAAACATAGCTATAGGAGACACAAAAACCTGTTGATGGGCTAACATAGCTCTTGCCACAAGGTACATGCTCAATAAATATTACTTGATTTACATGATCCCTTCTCCTAAGGGATCTTAAAATCCCAGTTAAGACATTAAAAAATAAGGATGCCATATAAGAATTAATGAGCTGAGCCTATTTTGGTAATCACTCACAATGTTTGTAAATCAAACTACCATGCTGTATACCTTCAACCTATACAGAAATGTATGTCAATTATTTTCAAAAAAACTGGAAAAAATTAATGATCTAAACCAGCTAATAAATGACATCACAAGGAAGTGGTATAAGATTAAGAAAGGAAGAAGTGGTATAGATGTAATTTTGTGCTAAGCTAATAAATGGCTATCCTGTACAATATAAACACAATTTATTTCTATGATTAAAAACCCAGTTCTTTTACCAATTTTAATTTGACCTTTAGTTGCGAATGTTATGCCATATTTAGATAGTCAGTTACAGTAAAGGTAGAAAAAGGAACACATTGATAAACTGCAGTTTTATTTAGCCTCCAAATCCAATAGGTAATCCTTTATTGAAATAATACATTCTGCTTGAATTTTAGATCTTGCTAAATGAAGAGACATTTCGATTTTTCAAGTTCTTCACTGTGTTACACAGTTTTTAGCTCAGTAAATAAACTTTGGTACACAAATATCTCCCATCTGAGTAGGTGTTTTTCCCCTGAAAATAGCTTAAAAATGTAGAACATTTATTTTGCCCACAGACCCATAAAGATTAAGCAGTAAAGTGTTAAGACAGTAGTTCCCCAACTTTGTTGCACATTAGAATCACCTGGGAAATTTTTACAAACTGTACAAATGCCTGACTTCTACCTTCAGTGATTCTAACTTAGCTCTATGGGATGCAGCCTGGAGTGGGATTTTAATGTGAAATAAAGTGTAGAAACTGTATTCAGGGGATTGCTGGCATGCCCGCATTCCCAGAATCTTTCAACATCTTATGGTGATCATTGGTCCTTGTCTTGGCTAAGGTGTAAAAATGAAAATGTCTCAGTTAAAAATATAACTTTTTTAGGATAGATGTGATATTTGAGAGAAAAATGGTATTTTTAGATTATCTGGCTAATCTCTCTCTTTGTTAATCTAGGAAAGTAAGAGTTGACTGTGTGAGGAAGAGAAAAATATTTACTAAAACTATCATGAAATCTCTGATGCTGGGAGAGACTGAGGGCAGGAGAAATGGGTGACAGAGGATGAGATGGTTGGATGGCATCATCGACTCAATGGACATGAGTTTGAGCAAACTTGGGGAGATAGTGAAGGACAGAGAAGCCTGGCGTGCTGCAGTCCAAGGGGTAGCAAAGAGTCAGAAGTGACTGAGTGACTGAACAACAACAAATCATAAAATCCCATATCAACAGAATTTTACATTTGCTCTAAGGTGATCTCATATTTTTGATACATTGGGAAGAATTATGGATTGGAAGTGAGCACTGGGTGAGAAAAGGGGGTTTGGGAGATGCTTATGGAAAATGTTAAAGTCACATAAAAGTGCAAAATAATTGGATTTTTTAATTGAATCAGGTGGGTTTGTCCATTTAATACAGATAGGAAAAACTACAGAAGGAAGACAATCTAAACTCAAAAACTGAGATTGCTATTTTGAAAAATGGTGGTAAATTTTGAATATTGCCTGGGGCCAATCACTCCAAATTCTTTTAATATGTTCATTTAGTCATTACAAAGTGGCATACCTTAATGCATACACAGTGGGAACACTTATTTGGCAATGAGAATGAAGTGTTATATCAGTTATTCTCAGAACTGGCTGAACATTAGAATCACATGGGGAGTTATGAAAAGTCCCCAGATCTCAGGCTGCACCCCAGATCAATCATAGCAGAATCTCTTGAGACTGGGGCCACGTTCTGGCTCTGGTGATTACAATGTGCACCCGTGGGTGAGAGCACTCGTATTAAGTAAAGAACACTGTAGATATTGAATATAATCCTCTCCTCCTGCCATTAGAGAATAAATGCATTACTGGGGTGTGTCTGCACAGTTTCAGTAAAGTTATGGAATTTGGAGGATTTTCTAAAGCTTAGAATAAATGAGGCTTCCTAAAGCATTTTCCTCCTTAGAGCACTTTTATGAGAGTGGTTCATTATTAAAAATCTTGTTTCAGAGAGAGTCCAAGAGGTGATCCTCAAGATTAGGGACTCTAAGATAGCCCAAACCTACAACACCTGTGAGGTTTTCCTATGTAAGTATGGTAGGACAGGGAGGGACAGGAATGGAGTTCATTTCTACTTGTGTGCTTACTCTGAAATGATTGGTGGTGATTTCCTGGCACATGGTGTGAGAGAGATACTTAGGCCAAGTTGAGCTTCAGCAGTATGAGTACTGGGATTGCTTATGATGTCTATCATGGATGAGGAGGTAAGCCGTGGAAACATTCATAGCGTCTGTTTACCTTGGCTATCAGAAAAAGAGCTGGAGTTGTAAAGTCAGAAAGGGATAAATGAGAATTCCAGTTCTGCCTCTGCGGTGACTTTAGAATATATCATAGATTCTTTGACATACGTCCTCTAAAAAAATGGAGTTTCTTTCTCCCTTCGATGAATGTGGGTTGAACTCAGAGATTTGCCACTAACAAACAGAATGTGGTTGAAGTGATGCTGTGAGTAACCAAACGGAGAGCTTCCATTTTGCCCTCTGCATTTTGGATAGCTCACTCTCAGTTCAGTTCAGTTCAGTCGCTCAGTCATGTCTGACTTTTTGTGACCCCATGGACTGCAGCACGCCAGGCTTCCCATCACCAACTCCTGGAGTTTACTCAAACTCATGTCCATTGAGTCGATGATGCCATCCAACCATCTCATCCTCTGTCATCCCCTTCTCCAGCTTTCAATCTTTCCCAGCATCAGGGTCTTTTCCTATGAGTCAGTTCTTCGCATCAGGTGGCCAAAGATTTGGAGTTTCAGCTTTGGCATCAGTCCTTGCAATGAATACTCAGGACCAATTTCCTTTAGGATGGACTGGTTGGATCTCCTTGCTGTCCTAGGGACTCTCAAGAGTCTTCTCCAACACCACAGTTCAAAAGCATCAATTCTTTGGCACTCAGTTTTCTTTATAGTCGAACTCTCACATCCATACATGACTACTGGAAAAACCATAGCTTTGACTAGATGGACCTTTGTTGGCAAAGTAATGTCTCTGCTTTTTAACATGCTGTCTAGGTTGGTTATGACTTCTCTTCCAAGGATCAAGGATCAAGCGTCTTTTAATTTCATGGCTGCAGTCACCATCTGCAGTGATTTTGGAGCCCCCCCAAATAAAGTCTGTCAGTGTTTCCATTGCTTCCCATCTATTTGCCATGAAGTGATGGGACCGGATGCCATGAGCTTAGTTTTCTGGATGTTGAGTTTTAAACGAACTTTTTCACTCTCCTCTTTCACTTTTATCAAGAGGCTCTTTAGTTCTTCTTCGCTTTCTGCCATAAGTGTGGTGTCATCTGCATATCTGAGGTGATTGATATAGCTCATTCTGAGGGAAGCCAATCGCCATGTCATGAGGGCACTCAATCAGCCCATGAAGAGCCCCACATTGGGAGGAACTAAGGCTTTCCACCAACACCAGCATCAGTGTGTGAGCCCCCTTGGAAACAAATCCTCCAGTTCTGTCAGCCTGTCCTAGCTGACAGCTTGACTGAAAACTTATGAGAAATCCTAAGCCAGAAGTACCCCTATCCAAGCCATTTCCCAACTCCTGACCTACAAAGACAGTGGAAGATAAATTAATGTTTATTGCTGTGTTAAGCTACTAAGTTTTTGGGGAATTTCTTATGCAGCAATCAATATAGCTATTTAGTTGCTTTATTGTCCAAGCTTTGGTTTCTTCATCTATAAAATGGAGATAACAAATATCTCATAATGTTGTTTTGAAGATAAAGTGAATCAATAGTAAAATGTATCATTTACTGAGTACATTTGAGTACTGTTACATGATCTTGAACTGTATTAGCCCATGAATTATTTCAGTGCAACAAACCAAAGCTTTTGGAATGCAGGCTGAGTCATACAAGCAAACCCTAAGCATTGTGAAAGGAAGGTATTTTCAGTGATATTTGTGCTCTTCTGGCATTGTATAAAGTCTGCTTTTACCAATGTGGTATATTTTTTAATATCTTAAGTGAAGAGAACTCAGACTCAGGCATTAGATTTAAATGTTCTCTCCCACATGTATAGTAGTCCCTGTATTGTGAGAGTTCATAGGAGGGGGTTGTTGAGCATTTGGGGAAGGATGATCACCTATAACTATGAGAACAAGGAACTGCTACATGATGTCTGGGGACCTAGGGAGCTACCTTGTCTACAACTTTGAAGTTTTGCTGTCAGGAAGACCTGGATTCAAATATCTGCCTTGCCCTTAATATCTATGTTGTTTTGGTCAAATTACTCAAACTCTCTGAGCTTCTAGTATTTTATCTATGAAATATGAATAATAATATCTCCTTTATAAGCTATTGTGAGATATATTAAAGTACGAAAAAATACCTACTACAATCTTGGTACTTAATAGGTAGTCATATAGGTAAATATATTTTCTCTTGGGCCTCAAATGGGATCAGTCCATGCAACAATCTTACAAGGTAGCTATTTTACCATCTCTATTTTAAAAGTGAGGAGACTGAGGCCAGAGGCATCAACCCAAGGTCACATAGCTGATTAAAGCACTGGTCAGAATATGAACCCAGGCAGTCTTTAAACACAATACATATTTCTACCTCATTATTCTTTTCATGAAGCAAATATGTATGTGTACGTGACTTAAGTTTGTCTGTTGGAAGAAGGTAAGATCTAAATAAATAGGCAAAGAGTAGTTTTAAAAATATATAGGAAATATTTTTTCATATTTGCAGTTTCTGGATGGTTTTGGTTTCTGACCATGTTTCTGATTTACTCATGTAGGATTTTCTCTTTCCTTCTCAGGTTTCTAGTCTTTCCTTTGTTTTGACCGCTAGAATTTTCTTTTCTTTTCTTTTTTTTCACTAGAAATTTTTGAGGGAATCTGCTTTGAAAGATTGGTGCATGAAAACTTGGGAACCCGGTTTACAGCAGTTAGAGGGAATCAGTATAAAAGGAAATGCATATCTGGGCTGAATTCCATGAGTGCCTCTCCACACCCCGAGCTCAGAACTGCAGACTAAGTTCAAGGGTGAGCTGTCTCATTGATGACCTCCGTGAGGTTACAGCTTGGCCACATGCTTTTACTTTTGTGAAAGAGATTTTCCTCCCTGAAAATAAAGGATGAGGTCTCGGGAGTCATTTGTTCAGATTTCTACTTTCTCTAAAAGGAGAGCCCAGCTATCCTGTGCTGATGCAGACATGACTTCCTGGTTAGGGAAGTCTATGTTTTTTCAAACTGGGAGTCTTGTTGGTTAACAGAGACCAAGGTGTCATCTTGAAATGCCAGTTGGCCACTCAGGTGGCCTCCACTCAGGTGGGGGACAGGGTTTGTAAATTTAGAAATATCAATCCCTGGGCACACTAAAAAATTGTTTATTCATATAGTATTTATTGAGAGCTTACCATAGGCCAGGTATAGCACTGAGATCTGGATAGAAGCCAAAATGGTAAATTAGTAATGTATGATGAAAAACATGATCTTCAACAGGCTAAAATGTGTCAGAGATGGTCTACTCATCCCATGTGTACTTGGAACAGGTTGAATAAAGGTCAGAAGGATGCAAATTTATCCTTCATCTATTAATCAGAGAATACTTCCAGACAGCTCTTAGTTCTGAGCTGGTTCCTGAGCTCTCCTCCAATTTTTGGTTCTAGATCTTGGTTCTTAAGGTTTTTTGACCAAGAGTGTAGACTTAGTATGGCACCTCCTCCAGGAAGCATTTTGATATTCATCTTCCAAACTATGCAACCCTGTTCAAGGTCTCCTTGGCCCTGAGGATCAGTTGCCAGCTCCCATTTGATAGCACATGATTTGAGTTCCTTATACTTTAATAAAATATGCAAATTAATAGGTATGAGGTGACTAGAACTGGTACTATAGTACATGGTAATTGTTCCATGTACACTGGAATCAAAACATAGAACTGTCTATACCAAATATGAATATAGAGTTCATAATGAAGGCAAGCATCCTAATGATCTACCAGACAACCTTACCTGCCTCCTGAGAAACCTGTATGCAGGTCAAGAAGCAACAGTTAGAACTGGACATGGAACAATGGACTGGTTCAAAACTGGGAAAGGAGTACATCAGGGCTGTATATTGTCACCCTGCTTATTTAACCTACATGCAGAATACAACATGCAAAGTGCTGGGCTGGATGAAGTACAAGCTGGAATCAAGATAAATATCAATAACCTCAGATATGCAGATGGCATCACCTTAAAGCAGAAAGCAAAGAGGAACTAAAGAGCTTCTTGATAAAAGTAAAAGAAGAGAGTGAAAAAGCTGGCTTACAACTCAACATTCAAAAAACTAAGATCATGGCATCCGGTCCCATCACTTCATGGCAAATAGATGGGGAAACAATGGAAACAGTGACAGACTTTATTTTCCTGGGCTCCAAAAATCACTGCAGATAGTAACTGCAGCTATGAAATTAAAAGACACTTGCTCCTTAGAAGAAAAGCTATGATAAACATAGACAGCATATTAAAAAGCAGAGACATTACTTTGACAACAAAGGACCATATAGCCAAAGCTATGGTTTTTCCAGTATCATGTAAGGATGTGAGAGTTGGACCATAAATAAGGCTGAGCACCGAAGAACTGATGCTTTTGAAGTGTGGTGTTGGAGAAGACTCTTGAGAGTCCCTTAGACTGCAAGGAGATCAAACCAGTTAATCCTAAGGGAAATCAATCCTGAATATTCATTGGAAGGACTGATACTGAAGCTGAAGCTGAAGCTCCAATACTTTGACCACCTGATGCAAAGAGCTGACTTACTGGAACAGACCCTGATGCTGGGAAAGATTGAAGGCAGGAGGAGAAGGGGACAACAGAGGATAAGATGGTTGGATGGCATCACCGACTTGATGGGCATGAGTTTGCGCACGGTCTGGGAGATGGTGAAGGACAGGGAAGACTGGTGTGCTGCAGTCCGTGGGGTAGCAAAGAGTCGGACATGACTGAGTGACTGAACAACAACAATCCTAATTATTTAGTAAAACTTCAATGTTGCCATAGTGTCATGGTTATTTTATAAGGAAAGAAATTTAATTCCCTTGGTTGCCCTATCAGAATTCTTTTGTGTCCATTCAGCTCTGGAAGCTTAGTTTGAGAGCTAGTTGTTAGCCATGTGACTCTATCTGGACTGTAGTTTCCCCATCTCTTAAAGGGGAAGACTCATGCCTACTCTTCCATTTGCAGAGTGGATGTGAGGCCAAGTGCTATGATGTCAGTACCCTGTGTAACACAGTACTAGAGCATGCATGCTCACAGCTACCTGCCTAGCCTGTTCTTTTTCTCCCTCCCTTCCCCACTCTTCCTCCTCATTTGCATTTCTCTCTTTTCTCTCGAAAGGCATTAACGGGTGTGCAGTTTGGGTTTACTATAAGGAGACATCATTCCAGATAATGTAGGTAGAGTGCCAAACCAGTGCCCACTGTATAGTAAATGTCCAATGATATAAAAATGTTATGTCTTCTTGGATTTTCTGCAACAAAAATACATCCAAAAATAAAGAGTTGTTTGTGTTTCAACAGCATCCCCTTTCTCTAGACAGTGACCATTCACACTCCTTCTCTCTCTCTTTCTCTGCTCTACCCAACCTCTTTCTTTTTCAGTTTTTGAATGCTTTAATAATATTTAATATTTTTTTCAGACCTTTTTCAAATCTCCCTTTCAACTTCAAGCCTAAACTAGACTCTGTACCTTTAATGCTGGTTTACAACACAAGTCCCAGCAACAAAAATCTGAGGCGGGGGGTGGTCAGTGAACAGAGGTATATGTGGCCATGAATAGGAGGAAGCCTGTCACTTTCTGAGTTATGGGACTGGAGGCCAGTGAGCCGCCACTGTCACTGAAGGAGCCCAGCTTCCTCCTGGGGGCTCTGACTTGTCACCAAAGCTGGACCCTGGCTCAAGGGTGCCACTTCTGGTAACTGACTGATCTGCTCTGGGCTTCCCTGGTTGCTCAGATGGTAAAAAATAAGCCTGCAATGCAGGAGACCTGAGTTAGATCCCTGAGTTGGGAAGATCCTCTAGAGAAGGGAATGGCCACCCACTCCAGTATACTTGCCTGAAAAATTCCATGTACAGAGGAACCTGGCAGACTACAGTCCACAGGGTCACATAGTCGGACATGACTGAATGACTAACACTTTCACTTTAAATTCAGTTCATCCGCCACTTTTCAGCAGCACTGTAGGTGCAGACTGAATATAGCAACTGAGTAGTGAATAAAGCTAGCAAAGCAGGGACATCTATGTCAACTTCTAAAGGGATTGCTCATTAGTATCTGAGGGGGAGATGGGAAAGTCAATAGCACCATGTTATTATCTTAAGGAGCTAATTTTCTAATCAGCCAAAGGTAAAGAAGCTTTGTCCAAACATGAAGAAGCACCAGCATGACAGTGTGTTTATTCTTTTGGTCATCAGTGATCTTAAAAAGTCAGCTGAGCAGAGTGACCAGGAAACAGCATGAGTATTGGAGATCGGCAAGATGGGTTTAGACCCCAGGTCTGTTACTTGCCATCCACATGTCTGTGACAGATCTGTTAACCTCTATGAGCTTTTCCTCTCTCATCTGTAATAAATGAGGGTGATGGTCATTCCTTCCTGGGCTGCAGAGAGAAGTAAGGACAGAACAGTGTGCATGCCCAGCTCTGTCTGTGTCTGATGCATGGCTGGGGCTTAAATGTGAGATTCTGTTCCTTAGATCTAATCTGAACCTATATTTCTCTTCCCCAGACCCCATGTCAGCATGTATTTAGAAAACAAAATCGTTTGCTTGACCTCTAAAAAATATTTACTCTTTCTAAATTCCATGAGGCTGGCCACAGGGATTGTTTAGCTAAGTCAGGGGAATTAAGTGTGCAGTCCTCATTCCTACCCAGAGAGGCTCTGGAACTGCTCTTCTCCTCGTTAATTTCTGGGTAAAATCAAAGCACAGCAGCTCCATAGCACTCCCTTTCACACTCAGGGAGAGCTTCACTATTCTAAAGTGAAGGAAGCGGGAAGCAGGACGAGTTCTGCTTCTGCAAGGCCAAAGCTTCCTTTCCCTTGTCTCTTGGCCATGCCCTGGGGGTGCTGTTGGACAAGGCTGGTACCCGACCAAGACAGGACTCCTGGGTATTGCTGGGCCTCTGCAGGCCACTATGGGAGGTAGTGGCGAGGCTAGAAGTCACTTTACTCATTCCCATTTTGTGTGTTTTAGGACCATAATGATTGTAGTGACATGAAATATAATCTCTTACATTTTATATCACCTTTTAATTTTTAGAATATCTCACTGTGCACCATCTCAAGATCATTTTGCCAAATTCTCATACTTTCCAGAAGTGAAAATGTGTTACAGATAAGGAAAAAGGGTCAGAGCAGTTAAGGGATTTGCCTTAAATAAGGTTCCACGGCAGGCGATGCTTTTGGCATGTCCTCATGTAAGCACAGTGCATGAGAGCAAAGCAGGGCATCTGACTGAACCCTGCAGAATCTCGTTCCAACCCAGCTCCACTGGTTTTTGGTAGTGGGACTGCCAGGGCAGTTAACTTGGCTGAGCCCAAGTTCTAGGAATGGGGAGTATAGTAAGGATGGCGCCTGCCTTTCTCGGGTGTCCCTGAGGAAGACAATATCTTTACTGCCCTGGGACATTCTGAGGAAGCTTGACAATCCTGGAATGTCTTCAGGGAGGAAGACATTCTCCTTATCAAATGCACTCACTCTCTCCAGCTCCCAAGGCATGTTTGCTGTTTTAGTCATCTCTGAACATAGCTCACCAATGACTTTGCTCAGAAGACTTGGATTGTGCAGAAATTCCAAGATATCTGAGGAAAATTGTCTTCCAACAGCAGCAAAACCCGACCCCTGCTGATGAAAGACTTTAGAGTCACTGTTTACGCTGTTTGAGGATCAGTCATGAATTTTGCTACAGGAATGTTCATGTATCTGATGAGCGGGTGTTGCCCTAATGGCTTGTGTTATGTTATACTTAGTCTATGTGCACCTTTTTGCCTCTAAGACATCCAAAGGAAAATCCAAAATACATCTGGCCCCAAAGATGTCAGTTAGAGACTGCAGCTCTATATAAGAGGACATTTAAATACTCTCTTTCTCTGCCCATATGTCTTCTTGCCCGAGCCTCATGTTGCAGGCTGTTGTCCTAGAGAAGCACAGCTCCAAGTACGGCATGCCTGCTGCTTGTCATGTAAGTCAGTTCCTTCCTTATATAGCTCACTTGCTGCCTATCCAGACTTAATAAGGACTCGACATGTTGCTTTTTGTTGCAGACAGTGCTTCTTATCTCACTGAGGATGCACTTCAAGAAGCACCACTTAGAGCATGAGCTGCTTGAGGACAGGAGCCTTATCTCTGCATCCTAGTCCTAACCCAGGGTCTGAAACATAACAAATGCTGGACACTGTCTTTTCCTCCTGTGCTGTGTGGCTTTCTGCTCCATGACAGACTCTCCCCAGAAGCTGCCTGCCTTCTGAGCCCTGCTCCCTCTCTCCCATTCTACCACCTCCTTGCCCTCTCTTCACATATAGTTCAGACATCCCCTCCTCTGACAGCCATCCCAGTGCCTCCTCTGCAGGAGAAACTGCCCTGTTCTGAACCTCTATAGCAACATGTCTACAGTTCACTTCTCACAGGTATGATGCTTTCCTTTCAGTCATTTTACTTTGCGATCCTTTTCTCTGTCAGTTGTAAATTCCTGTGGGCAGAGACCCTGTTCTACTTGGTGTGCTCAGGACCCAACCTTCCCTCTTTCTCAAAATAGGCACTTAAGAAATATTTATTCCATGAACAAATATAACATAATACAATCATTGCTAAACCCTCAGTGGTTATCTATTGCCATGACACACATCTAATTTGAGATCAGAAATAACACTGCCTAAATTTACATCAATATGGAAGAAACTTCTATGCCCAAAGAGATCATTTCTTCCAAATTCTGTTCTAATTAACTTGACTTTGATGTACACTAAGCTCTACAAGTTATAGCAAGTTAAGTACTGATATCATTGCTTGTTACAGAGGAAGTGCTCAATAAATATTGCTGTTTCCTTGACATTAATATTACCAGACTTATACTCTGTGTATATTTTCTGGGACTGAGAAATGTTGTTCTTTGTTGAGTGAGTCTGTAAAGGCTGTAAACTCCAGAGCGGCCAATCGGCTGGCAGAAATTTGCTTGCCTGTCAGCCTGGCCATTTTCTAAAATATTCTCAGGCTGAATCACATTGTGTGGTGCTAGTCCTTTCCAGGAGTTACAGTTGATGGCTAGTTGACATGGCTAGTGTAACCGTGGCATGAGGAACATACACCTTATTGTTGACTGCAAAAGGTTGTCACAAGGAAAGCTTTCTGTAACTGTGGGACAAGTGCAAAAAAGACAGAGCTGAAGACAGAACTGAATCAGAAGAATAAGCATCATGGTCACTGAGCTCTCTGATTTTTGGCATATCATTCACTGGGTTTCTACTCCAGGAGCCTCTGCGTTGAATCATAATTTCCTGGGGAGTGGGAGGAGCTTGTCTGTTCCTCCCACATGCCCTTTCTCCGGGACTTCCTCTCTTCCTCTACAGTGACCCTCCCACCAGGCACTCAGTAAGCCTTTTGGATGTGCCTTCAGAAAACTACATGCCATCAGGAAAATATACTTTAGGGTGAAGTTGATTCTAAGTGGTTCTTCCTAAGGGGCAGTGATTCTCATTATCTGCAGTAGTTATGGCCTTAAAGTTGCCACAAATACCGAACTAGTGAATAAGGAATCACTGCTTCCAGAGGAAATACACATTGGGGCTCTTGCAAGCCTCTCATCACATTTTCATCAACTGCTCAATACATACCCTTGGTTTATGAGTGTCTCTGTTTAAAGACACTTTATTTAATATATATTTGTTATAAATAATTAAATGTGGTGTTTCTTTATAATAAAACATTATTTCAGTTACAGTAAGGTGATTACGAATTCCTTTGACTTTCAGTCTCACAGCTGTGCTACTCGCTATGCTTTTTAAAAACTGGCTTTCATGTCATGCATCCACAAATTAGCTGCTTTTCCCTCCTTTCCATAGCCCCATCATGTATTGCAAGGCATTACTTTAATCTCTGTCAACTAGGCATACCGTGTGAAATTCCGATTCAGAAGTAATCAGTAAGAGAAAGCAGGGCTGGCTAGACTCAGTCTTTTGGTGAAGGTGGTGGCAAAGCACCCATGCTGTGTCTGTGGTGTCTTTGTTGCACTGGTGT
The DNA here is from genome assembly GCF_019320065.1 of Cervus canadensis. NCBI lineage: Eukaryota > Metazoa > Chordata > Mammalia > Artiodactyla > Cervidae > Cervus > Cervus canadensis. Next base: position 58,051,624 of record NC_057388.1, read on the forward strand.
TTGGGCACGACTCCAGCTGTTTCGCTCTAAGACTGACTCCCTGACTCCCCTGGAAATACTGTGAGCTGCTTGATAGCCTTGAAAAGATTCATTTCCTGTTTAAACTAAGTAGAGTTGATTCTGTAGTTTGCAACTAAGAACCTGCACTACAGAGTGTTTAGCAGCATCCCTGGCCTCTACATGCTAAATGCCAGTGACATTGCACCCCCAACCTGTAATGGTAAAAAATGTCTTCAAACATCGTCAGTTGTCTCCTGGGGGTAATAGCTGAAAACCAGTTCAGCCTGGCAACATTTCCTAGTGATAAGGACTGGTAGATAATTCCAGAAGTATGATGCCATTAGACTTGTATATTATTTGACTTTGTAATTGTATGTATTTGTGCTTAAGTTAACCTACAATAACACGGATAGATACATAGATAGATAAATACATAGATAGTTGATAAAGAGATAAATGTGTACATAGTTCTTTGCATAGTGTGTATTTCAGGAATCTTAATCAAGTTTAAAAACTTATTTAGAAGAGAGGTCTGAACTAGCAGACAAATTACACATCAGGTCTCACCATCTTTGATCATGTCTGGGCACTAGATATTGAGAATGTTTACCTCTAGTGCCTTCACATGGACTAGCTATATTTACTTGACTCACCATTTGCAAAATGGTACCCAAACAGGGTCAGGTAGACATTTAGTGTCATATTTCTAGGTGTGTTTCTTCAAGAGATATAGCTATCTGATTCTCATCAGGAACATTCTGGTTTTCTAAATTTTAAATAGTAGAAGGGGCCAGCCGTTTAAGTCTTCCTCTAAGCATGAACACTGAATTAACTCTGCTGTGTCTTTAGAAAACTCAGTTATAGTTAATAAATGTATCAGGCTACTACTTTAGGGTTATGTATTTCCTGTCAAGTATTTTTTTCTTTGACAAATTCAGATAAAGGGTTGCATGGAAGGAGTCATTTATTCATCTGCATTGACTGCCCCTTCCTTATCATCTCACTTTGCTGAATTGTGCTAACCAGCCACTGAAGCTTCCACTGTGAAAAGAGCTTGATCTTTCCAGCATTCTGCTACTGCTTCTTTCCACATTTGGGCTTGAACTGAACTGAACTGAGTATACCCCAGAAACCAAAGCAGTGTTTTGGGGCATCTTTACCCCATGACAGCAGGAACTGATTTCCTCACAGCTATTTAATTACCACTGTGTCACCTTAGTTTCCCCAAGATAGTTATGCTGGAGGAGGCCAAAGACACAATAATTTGGATAAACCACAGACTGAAGTGAGTGTATAGTAGGTAGGCAAACATTAGCAGGAAAACCATCACATGGTAGCAAATGTATAGTAGTTACTAGTCTTATATTGTTAGTCTTCTTATTCCTCTTCCCCTGATCTTTGAAACCTCTTTCAACCTTAACCCCTACTGATATGACCTCAAGAACTTTGTCTTGAGCTCAAAGAACCATGATACTTTCGGTCACATATCATGTAACCAGTTCAATCTGGCAACAACAGTTACCCAAAGACCTTTGCTGATAGAATTTTTCTCTGGATTCTAGATTCTTGACTGGTCTTTACTTTAGCTTCTGGTAATATTAATACCTTTGTTGTCAAAACTCTTTGATGGGGACTAACACTGTCCCATCAGGGAGAACCAGGCGAAACTGTATTAAGCAGCATCTCCCATCTTGGAGGAAAATTTTTACATAACCCAGGCAAGAGATTCTTCTGGAAAACTATGTAAAATTCAATCTTAAACTTTAATTATTTTTTAAAAAATGTGTCTCAATTGTGCAGTAGTATTTCTTAATGCAAGACTTCTATCATCTGAGAATGTAAACCTTACCTTTACCACTAACAAGTATTATTCTACACCTAGGAATTGTTATAGACATACATAGGCATATAGATTTAATTTTCAGGAGAGGGGCAAGAACTGTAAGTCATCGCTTTTTGATTCTTTGACTTGAAAAGAGATTTGGTCAGCTTATCCCTTTTTCTTCCTTTATTCCTTCTTTGTTTTATGGTTTCTTCTTATTGTAGCTGGCTTCCCTCATTAGAGAATCTTTATCTCTGATAACTGACCGACTATACTAATGGCCACTCCATGATGTCAAGGTGGCCTACTAAGTGAGAGGAAGTTTAACTGCAAATATGCATTCTCAGAACACCCTTGAGACTCCACAGGAAGCTGGGGCACTGGAAAAAGACTGGTGACATGCTCATCAACCCATGTTTTTCTTTCCAGAGACCCAGCTAAACAACACTGCCAGCTTTGTTGCATCTGGTGGGGCCATGTGACTATTATTTATTTATTTTCATTTTTGGTTGTGCTGGTCTTTGTTGCTGCATGCAGCTTTCTCTAGTTGTCGTGAGTGAGGGCTACTCTTTATTGTGGTGCACAGGCTTCTATTGCTGTGGCTTCTCTTGTTGCAGAGCATGGGCTGCAGGAACGTGGGCTTTTTTTTTAGAGGTTGCTACACGCGGGCTCAGTAGTTGCAGCTCACAGTCTCTAGAGCCCAGGCTCAGCAGGTGTGGCAGATGGGCTTAGTTGCTCTGAGGTATGTGGAATCTTCCCGGATGGGATCAAACCCATGTTCCCTGCATTGGCAGGTGGATTCTTATCTACTGTTCCATCAGGAAGTCTGTGGTGGGGCCATGTGATTAGTTCTCACTAATGGAGTGTGAATAAATGTGGAAGAATCAATGAACAACCTGAGCTGGCTCAAGGAGTCATTTTTGGATAGGTGACCAACTCATCCTGGTTTGCCTGAGGCTTTTCTGGTTTTAGCACAGAGCATTCATGTCCTGTGAAGCCCTCGATTTCTGAGAAAACTAGAATGATTAGCCATCCTACTCTTGGAAGATAGTCATTAACTACTGGACTTAGCAGGAGGAAAAACAAGACTTTTAAAAACAAGATAATTCAGGGTTGTTTGTTCTCAGATTAGCTTACCGTGACTAATACAAGAAATGTTTATGCTTCTTCTCCTTTATAACATCATTTCTGTGGTCTTTTCTCCTGCCTTCATTTTCTTTACAAAATATTAGTAAAGCTTGGAACTGATTTTAATTATTTCTGTTTTCTGGACCATATTTACTCACATGAAAAACTGTGCAGCACTTAAATCACTTGATATATTAGCTATCTATTGCTTTGTAATAAATTATTCCAAAACTTGGCCAGCTTAAAACAATCCATATATCATCTCATGGTTTCTGCAGGTCAGGAATCTGGGCATGCCTTACCTGGGTCCTCTAGCTCAGGGTCTCTCATAAAGTTGCAAACAAGGTGTCTCCAGGGCTGCTGTCCTTTCAAGGCCCAGCTGGAGCAGGGTGCCCTTCCCAGCTCACCCACATGGTTGATGGTAGAATTTGATTCCTTTTATAGGATGCTGGAGTGCGGACCTCAGTTTGTCCATGGTTGTTGACTGGAGGCCACACTTAGTTCCTTGATCTATAAACCTGCTGAAAGAAGGAAAGGGCTGGTCAGCAAGGAGGCAATTGCCCTGCGGAGGGGATGCAGAAGGATAACATGATGAAAGAATAGCAAGAAGCCATATTGGCTTGAGTACACGTACAAAGTGGCTGGCAGGTGTTAGGGAATGAGGTCAGAAACAGAGGTAGAATCCAGATTCAGAACTTGCAGTGCAAAGACTTCCTTGACTTTATTTGAAGGTTTTGAACAGGGTCATTTGATTTACTTGCAGAAGATCAACCTGGCTCATGGCAGTTATTAACTGGAGTTTAAGAAAAACTTTCCTGTTTTCACATTGGTCTCTTGAACTTATTTTATGTGTGCTGCTTGAGAAGATGAACCTCTCTAGTGTTCTGAAAAAGCAATAAGCTTATGAACCCATGTCAGACTCCAGACTGGGTACATCCTGTGAGTTAGTGGATGTCACCTGTGTGTGACCTCTTGGGGCCCACCCACACAGACTCATGACCTGCCTCATCATTTGAATTTCTTCCTAGGAGACATCTAACTGCTTCTCCTTGGGCTTCCCTGCCATAGGTTCACTGTCCAGTCTGGAACCCTGCATGATTTCTCAGTACCTTTATCAGTTACTCTCAGTACATTTCATCACAAAACATTGCCAATAAAAGTAGTATCTGGTACATAAGTGGACTCTGCCAGTCAGAGAGTATGGTATGTCCTCTGCTTGTCTCTTGAAGGCAGAGCTATGGATCCATGTGTATATTTTTAAATGTTTTTGTCTAACTTCTTATGATTGGTAATTTTATGTGTCCACTTGGCTGAGCCATGGTGCCCAGCCATGTAGTCAAACATTCTAGATGTTTCTGTGAGGGTGTTTTTGGATGAGATTAACATTTAAATTGGTGGACTTTGAGTAATGTAGATATTCCTCCATAATGTGGATGGGCTGCACCCAATCAGGTGAAGCCCTGAATGAACAAAAGACTGTACTTTTCCAAGCAAAAAGAGAATTCTGCCAGCAGATGGCCTTGGGACTGGATCTGAGGACTGACTGGCCCTTCCTGGGTCCCTAACCTATTGGCTCATCCTGTAGATTTTCACCTTGCCTGTCACCATAATTGTATAAGTCAATTTCTAAAAATAGATCTGTAAAAAAAATAGATCTGTTTCCACACACACACATTTTATTGATTCTGTTTTTCTGAAGAACTCTAATACACTTCCCCAACAGATGCCAGCTACCTTATATAAGAGACTTGCAGAGCATTTCCCAAGCATGAGCAGAGAATAGGTGCCATATTTTTCAAATTCTTATTTGTAGACATGCACTGTGCCAGTCCTGAGAAAGACATGAAACTGAATATGACCCATCCTGTTCCCTGAGACTGACACCCTCACAGGGAGTCCTTATCCTATGGTAGAAGGGGCACATGCTTTAATGGCTCAATGTTGGGATGAAGCACATGGACTTTGCCACCAGGACCATCTGGTGTGAGTCCCTGCTCTCCCACTAACAGATCATAAACATTTCACTCCTCTGAGCCTCTGCTTCTTCCTTTGTTATGTGGAGTTAATAGCCCATAGCATAATGATGAGGCTGCTGAGATAGTAAAAGAGCTAATGTATGTAAAGTATTTGGCAAATAGTATATACTCAACAGATACTCATGTAATTACGAAAACCTTATCGTATACTTGTGAATAGCTTCAGCAAATTACTTAACCCCTGAAATACTCATTTTGCTCACCTGTAAAATGGCCATAATGATAATAAGTTATTTTTACTTTATTAAATTTTATATTAGTAGATCAGGTTGCAAAAACATTGTTCTTCTCTGCTACATATTTTGATGCTCTCTGTCCATTAAAAATGGTGTCTGACAGATAGCACACACAAAAATAAAGATTTTTTTAAGGTTAATTTTATCTCCATGATAGCTTATGCAATATTCACTTACTCATTCCTTAATTTAAGTATATGAATATTGAGTGGTTACTTATGCCAGGAACCATGTTAGGGACTCTGGGTGCATAACTTATAATGTTCTCTGCAGCTTCTAGTGTGTGATTATTGTCACCCCCTTTTCAGAGGTTAGAAAATTTGGCTTTAGCTGAAAACAGGACACCTTAGAATATACTCAGAGATAAAGGATAATATCCTCGTCCTCACAGAGCTCATGGATTTGTTAAAGATTATCAGAGAGAATCCTGTTTGAACCCAAAGTGGTGGCATTTAGGACACCTAATGGCACTGTCCTTTCTGCAGACACTCGTGAGGCTGTGCCTTAATGCAGCGGGAGTCCCCACCCCCATTCTCAGCAGTTAAGAGCTGCTTTGCCGCCCCAAGGCTGTCCTTCAGAGTGAGATAAGCACTGCAATGAAACTAATGGAGTTAGCTAATTTGTGGCAGTCTTCTTGGCTAAAATAAGCTATTTAATTTCCTGCTCTTGGAACTGGATCTTCTTAGGGGAGATAATGACTCAAACAGCCTATCAGGGTATAGTCAGAGTTATCTGAATGCCCCAAATGAGGCTGTAGCAAATTTTCAACCAGACACTGGCTTCCAAGACCTTGAGAAATTCTGTCTTGGTAGAACTTGGCTTTCTTCCTGCTTGAGACATTTTTTAATAATTTGGCTGTAGGATAAAACCCTTATTTAATTCATGAGCATGTAAAACATCTCTAGCTCAAAAGTATCTGTTAAGTCCACCCTTCCCAAATATAATTACAAATGGAAATAGAAACTATTAAAAACTTCTCAGTGGAAAATTTTAGTCCAGGGGATCTAATTTCTCTAGACACGGCGGTTAACACCTCCAGATTGTCCACTGGCAGCATTAACTTCTCTAAGGATCTGATGTTCTTTTATGCTGAAGTGCACAAGCCATGGAGTTTGTGCTTGTTTGGGGAGCAGCCCAAGCCCATCCCTGGGTGCAGCAGGGTCAGATATTCATCCTGAGTGTTCACTGTCTCCTCTGTAACCCACTCTCTAAGGCAAACAAATTTTTTTTGCCTGCTCTATCCACGAGCTTTATTAGAGCCAGGAGAGGCAAAACTGGAGGGATGTTTGTGATTTGTACCTGACATGGCCAAAACATATTTGCCAAAGGGAAGAAGGAATAGACATTGAAGGAAAGGGAAAAGGAAAAATAGGGAGATGGAAGTTGCAGTTTCTTAACCTAATCTCAGAGATGACATCCTATTGCTTTTGCGGTTTGCTATTCTTTAGAAGTGAGCACCAAGTTCAGCCCATGCTCAAGGGGAGAGGATTAAACAAGGGTATGAATACCTGGAGATAGGGATCACTATGACCCATCTCAGGAAACTGTCTACCATGCTTAATGCCTCCAGTGAGGTTTGGGTTTTGTAAATTTTCCTGAGTAGTTGATAAGGAACTGATACTCATTGGGATGTGAATGGAAAGAAGCCTGGCTTTAGGTCCTCTGAACAGTTCTGAATTGTTAGTATCCTCTCTCAAGGGCTTCCCACATGGTGCTAGTGGTAAAGAATCCACCTGCCAGTGCAGGAAATGAGAGTTTGATCCCTGGATCAGAAAGATCCCCTCGAGTAGGAAATGGCAATTTACTCCAGTGTTCTTGCCTGGAAAACTCCCAAAGACAGAGGAGCCTGGCAGGCTATAGTTTGTGGGGTTGCGAAGAGTTCGACATGACTGGTCCCATCACTTCATGTCAAATAGAAGATGGAAAAGTGGAAACAGTGACAGATTTTATTCTCTTGGGCTCCAAAAATGACTGCAAATGGTGACTGTAGCCATGAAATTAAAAGACTCTTGCTCCTTGGAAGGAAAGCTATGCCAAACCTAGGCAGCATATTAAAAAGCAGAGACACCACTTTGCCAACAAAGATCCATTTAAGTCAAAGTTATGGTTTTTCCAGTAGTCATGTACAGATGTGAGTGCTGGACCATGAAAAAGTTTGAGCAACAAAGAATTGATACTTTCGAATTGCGGTGCCAGAGAAGACTCTTGAGAGTCTCTTAGGCAGCAAGGAGATCAAATCAGTCAATCCTAAAGGAAATCAACCTGAATATTTTATTGGAAGTAATTATTCAGCTAAAGCTGAAGCTCTAGTACTTTAGCTACCTGATGCAAAAAACCAACTTATTGGAAAAACCCTTGATGCTGGGAAAGATTGAGGGCAGGAGGAGAAAGGGGCGATAGAGGATGAGATGGTTGGATGGCATCACCGACTCAATGGACATGAGTTTGAGCAAACTTCGGCAGATAGTGAAGGACAAGGAAGCCTGGTGTGCTGCAGTCCATGGGGTTGCAAAGAGTGGGACAGGACTTAGTGACTGAACAACACTCTTAATTTCTGTTTTTGGAATGCAAGCTATATCATTGTGATCACTTTCTGTAATTTTCACAACTTGAAGTAAGGAAGAGAACCACCATTATGAAGGCAGACTATAGTATACAGTATGTGGTATATTACAACATGTGAGCATACTATAGCATGTAGGTATATACTATGCCATGTAGGTATTTTATATGGGCTTCCTTGGTGGCTCAGTGGTAAAGAATCTGCCTTCAATGCAGGAGACATGAGTTTGATCCCTGGGTTGGGAAGGTCCTCTGGAAGAGGGCATGGCAACTCACCCCAGTATTCTTGCCTGAAAAATCCCATAGGCAGAGGAGGCTGGTGGGCTACAGTCTATATGACGGCAAAGGAGTTGGATATGACTGAAGCGACTAAGCCCGGCATGGCATCATCAGCCCCATATTCCAAACGAGGAAACTAAGACTCTGAAGTAAAGCAATCTTGCTTAGTGTCACTCAGTTAGTAAGAGGCAGAGCTAGGATTCTAACTCTGGACTGTCTTGCTCAAAGCCCATGTCCCTGCCACTTCCCTAAGCAGCAACAGCTTTGATTTCAGGAAAATCTTCCTTAGACAGAGCAGTAGATAAAAGTATCCTACCAGAACCTACGAATTTTCTGAACTCCTAAGTAAAAACTCAAACATTTCTGCTATTCCTTGACAATGGGTTCTCTGCTCTGACACAGGGCTGAACTATAAACAAATAGAAAATGCAGGAAACAAATTACTCGCCATTTGGCAGTGCAGCTGACTGGTTGAGCAATTGAACTTTGGAATTCGACAGACCTGAGGCATTCAAATGCAGGTTCTGCCTCTTTTCACTTGTGCCATCATGGCAAGTTGCCTAATCTCTCTGAGACTATTTCCCTAACTGTCAAATGGAATTACTGTGAAGATGAGATGGTCTTAATGTACATAAGATTCAAGGCTCAGCACAGAGAAAGGCTTGAACACCTTCTGAATATTTCTCCCCTGGCTCCTTCAGTATTCCAAATCCCATTCAGTTAATGTGTGCTTGTTATTGTCAGTCTCTTCTGGGCAAAATCAAATCCTGGGCACACAGTATATTTGCCAATGGAAGTCAATTCTTGGTGCATATAAAGACTACCATTATAAATTTATTTTGTGCAAAGTGGAGCTCATCCAGGTGCCTCACAGAAATTGTCAGCCAACGCTCTGTTTCTCCAGGAAACCTAGAAGAGAAGCAGTGCCTTCTGTTGGTGGTGACTTCTACAGAGCTCTGCACAGATACAATCACAGACAAGTGTTTGATCCAAATTAAACAGTCCAATAGTTCACTGCTCTTCTCGGGCTGGGGGGTGAAGGAGAGGCCAAGAGTCATGTCCCTCACATGGAAACTTGAAGCCAGAGGGCAGGAGGCTACTCTCTCAGCCCAATATCAGGTGTTTGCCTTCTATGCACTTGGCTATGATATAATGCACAATTTCTTCATTCTTAACCTGCCTCTTGTCTTTACAATGCTCTTCAGCATGGTACATGATGGCTCCAGGCAAAAGGGAGAAATGCTTATAGACCTTGATGTGACCAGAAAGTGAAAGTGAAAGCCGCTCAGTTGTGTCCAACTCTTTCCGACCTTATGGACTATAGCCTGCCAGGCTCCTCTGTCCATGGAATTCTCCAGGCTGGGAATACTGGGGTAGGTACCCATTCCCTTCTCCAGGGGATCTTGCCAACCCAGGGATCGGACCCAGGTCTCTCACAATGCAGGAGAATTCTTTACCGTCTGAGCTACCAGGGAAGCCCAGGAATGCTGGAGTGGATAGTCTCTATGTGACAAGAACGCAGAGTCAGATCTCTAGTTAGAATGTCTCCCCATTGTTCTACTGGCTTAAACAAGGTCCTTGCCTCATCCTGCCTTGTTATCTTGTCTTCTGGTTCACTACATGGAGACAAAGTGTAACGCTTTGCCTTAGAATATTCACATTTTACCATCTCCCCATCTTTACCAGCTCCCCATTCATTGTAGAATGAATGTGATATCAAACCTCTATTCTTTTGATTCTGGACTTAGGAAAGGAACCCCAGAGTTAAGATAGTCAGTATGTGACAGATGCTTACTGCTGACAGGGAGAAGACAGACACAGCCATGATAAGGTGGAGATCACTGTGGCTGGCAAATGCCTCCCATTTCTCTTAATAATGCTCTCCCTTCTCCTGTCATAGGATATGGATTGTTAAGTGTAGGGAAGGAGATGAAGATAGGAATGAATCATGATATATGATATGGGATGATACGTGATGAAAAGGAAAAAAAGAGTTTCCTCTTTTTTTAATTAAAATTTAAAACATTTTAATTTAAATTAATTTTCTTGGCTGCACCATGCAGCTTGCAGGATCTCAGTTCCTGGACCAGGAATTGAACCCAGGTCACTGCAGTGAAGGTTTTCACTGGGAGCTCAGCTGGTAAAGAATCCCTCTGCAAGGCAGGTGACCCCGGTTCAATTCCTGGGTCAGCAGGATTCCCTGGACGAGGGACAGGCTACCCACTCCAGTATTGTTGGGCTTCCCTAGTGGCTCAGCTGGTAAAGAATCTGCCTGCAAAGCAGGAGACCTGGTTCAATCCCTGGGTAGGGAAGATCTCCTGGAGGAGGGCATGGCAACCCATTTTGGTATTCTTGCCTGGAGAATCCCCTTGGACACAGGAGCCTGGCGGGCTACAGTCCATGGGGTTGCAAAGAGTCTGACGCGACTGAGTGACTAAGCACAGCACAGCACTGCAGTTCTGACCACTGGACCACCAGGGAACTCCTCCAATTAAAAATATTTTAAAATCCTGTTAAGAATGTCTGGGAACTTGGGCTTTACATACCTTGCCTCAGCTACCCTGAACTCTAGCCAGAAATAAGGCATCAATAACATTTCCTATGATTTGGTGTGCTTCCTCTGATTTTGTAACTCTTGGTCTTATTTTAAGTTACTCGAGGGACCCCAAAGTGACATGCCTGCTTAATAATGCTAACCTCATCCCCATCTTTGACAGCTGGCCTCCAGTCATCCATGTAGGCTTCCATGCATGCAGCTCACCTATCACTGTGAGACTTGACGTCTCCCACATTATTCATGCCACATGTTTCGTGATAGCCTTCCCTTGGCTAAAGAAGTATGACTCAGTTCTTCCCCCAAAACTGCTCTGTTAGTCTGTAATCTGGTTACTCTCGGGCTATTTCACTACTTCTCTGGTCTTTATTGTTTTATCCGGATCTTAGTTTTTATTAAACTAAGATAGGCTAAACCTATTATTAAACTAACTAGGCTAAGCCTAGTTTTTATTGTTCTATCTAGATCTTAACATTTTTGTTCCTTAGTAGCTATACCTTTTTCTTTTCATACATTTTCTCCCTAGACCAAAAAGCTAATTCACTCTCAGAGTTTAAACCACTATCATGTGATGAAGCTTACAAGTCTGTGTCTCCAGGTAGAACTTTCTCTGGAGTGCCATAGCTGATGTCCATCAAAAATTTTCCTTGAATGTCCCAAAGCCTCCTCAAACTCAACCTGTCTAAAGCTAAATTAGATCCCTACTCTAGCCCACCAAACTCTTCTCTTGATTTTTCTATTTACTAGGAGACATCATCACTCCCGGAGATTTCAAAGTCAAACCCCCTAACCCTAAGTTCATCATTGATTCTCGCTCTTTCTCATCCCACATCCAACATGTCCGAAAGGTTTTACCTCCTATGTGTCTCTTTCATGTGTCCCTTCCCACCTTGCCTTTCAGTTTTAGCCCTAGCCTCATTTTTTTGACCTGGACTATTATTTTCATTAGTTTTCTAGTCTCCTCACCTCCATCTGATGCCTTCTAGTCCCAGTCCTTAGCTATCAAAATACTCTCTATAAAATGAAGAGCTGGCCAGGAAACTTCTTTTCACACAGCTGTTGGAATAAAATCTAACTTCTTTTCATGGTATAGGAGCCCACTGCGCTCTGGCTCCTGCCTCCCTGCCCCTCTCCCTCCCCTCCCATGGGGTCCTTCACCCTGTGCACTAGCATATCTCATACATCATGTGATTTAATACATAACAAGCTTAGCAACTGCTGTTCCTTTTGCAGAAATGCCCTTTACTTCTTATATGCATTGGGCAAATGCCTGTTTATTACTAAAAACTCAACTTGGATGTTACCCCAGTGAATCCTTCACTAAAACCTCCCCCAAAGTCACTACTGACCCCTCAATACCATGCCACATCTGATATGCACTTTTACGCAGACCTACATGGCACTGTGGAGAAGGCAATGGCACCCCACTCCAGTACTCTTGCCTGGAAAATCTCATGGACGGAGGAGCCTAGTAGGCTGCAGTCCATGGGGTTGCTAAGAGTGGGACACGACTGACCGACTTCACTTTCACTTTTCACTTTCATGCATTGGAGAAGGAATGGCAACCCACTCCAGTGTTCTTGCCTGGAGAAGCCCAGGGATGGGGAAGCCTGGTGGGCTGCCGTCTATGGAGTTGCACAGAGTTGGACACGACTGAAGCGACTTAGCAGCAGCAGCACATGGCACCGTACTGTCTTATTTGTTTCTGTGCTTAGCTCCTTCCCCAGACTGTGAGATGTTGTATCCTCAGCAATCATCACAGGGTCTTATAAGAGGTATACACTTAATAAAAGCTTGTTTTCATCAACTTAATGTGCATACTTCCTTATGTTTTCCCTATTGGATCTTTCACATATAAAATAACGTAGTTTGAAAATTTTCCTTTTTTAACCTTTATGAAGGCTTTCCATATGAAAAGAGAAAAGAATATTTATACCAATGACTCATTACATTATTTGAAATAACAAATATCTGAGTAGATCTTTAGAAAGGTGAATTTCCAACAAAATGAAAGCATGGTAAAATTTGCTGTCACATGTCAGGTTATGGAATCCAGTTATCAGTGATGTATTTCTCTAGAGTTTTAAGTCTGTGGCTTCAATGATGCCCTGGAGGGAAGCCCAGAGCCTCGAGTCCTGCCTGGCACACCTCAGATTCTTGGCAAATCTTTCTTAAATGAATGAACCTCTCTGGCCCTTTGCTTCCTCCACAGTGAAGGGAAGGATGAGACTAGACTGCATCTGAGCCTTCTTTCTGCTCTCATGTTTTATGATTCTGATTTAATTACAAACACAGAGTAACTCAGAAGGAATGATACAACTGCCTGTCATCAGAGAGATGGCTCTATCCATGAATGGACATTCTCTAATGGGGCTTCTATCTTTAAAAAATCTTTGTCATTAATATTTTTGCTTATAAAGGTAAATGCATGCTCATTAGATACCCTTAGTAGCTTGGTGCATAATATTTCAGATGACTTCTTATGCGTGTACAGGCATATCTCATTTTATTGTGGTTTGCTTTACTGTGCTTCAAACATACTGTGTGTTTTACAATGGAAGACTTCTGGAAACCTCATGTTGTCAGATGATAGTGTTTTTTAACAATGAAATATTTTTAAAAATTAAGAGAGACTTAATTTTAAAATAAAATTAAATATTTTTAAAATTAATTAAAATTAATATATATTGTTTTCTTAAGTTTTATATACTCACACAAAAATTTGTGTGACTTGCTTTATTGCAATATTCACTTTATTGTGGTGGTCTGTAACTGAATTTGCAATATCTCTGAGGTATGCCTGTACATAAGTAATATCAGACTTTTTTGGGGGTCATTGATCACTTTTTAAAAAAAAAACTAATCAAAACATCATGAACATCTTTCAGAGACAATTTTCTTTATGGAAAAAGGAAATGAAATTGTTTGGTGATTGATGTCAGTGGCTTCTGTTAAAAACATAAACAATATTCTCTCTTTCTACCATATTCTTGACCAGAAAACTGAGGGAGAGGGAGTCACTAACCTATTTAAAATACAAATTCCATTTCACATGTCATACAATTCCTGGAAATCCCTTGGAAGTTATGCTCACTTTTAGCCCTTGAATGCCTTCTTTAGCACCTTTTGACTGCTGTCATTTAACAGAAAAACTGGGCTTTTGGCACCTATGGGAAATGCCATGAGGGGGTGCCAGGAAGCCCACATTGCTAAGACTTGCAAGTTTCATCTTCGTTGGCAGTTCTGTCATCCTTCCTCCCTGCCCTGCTGCTTTAAGGCAATAGCTCTTCCAGGGGCAGCCTAGCTAAGTAGCCTGAATCCCTCCTCCTCTCTTCACCCCCAGCCCTCCTCCTGCCACCCCTGCGATGTCTCACTTTGGGTGCTGCTTAATATGCAGCCAGCATCCACTCGAAGTAATGCGCCTTTACCTGCCAATGTGCTTTGAGGGATATTGTTAGCATTAAATTTGCCATTTACATTTTCATGTCTGACATAATTGAGGAATGAATGCTCTTATGAAAATTAAACTTGTGGTTCTCCCGGGCTGCTGTAACCCTGTTAAAATGTAATGTGATTTTTGATGCTTCTTCTTGAGGTTTTTATTAAATAGAATATCAGGATGACTAATTCCCCAGGCCTAAATGCAGGCTGGGAAGCAACATTATTGATAGGGCCGTGTCCAAATGGTCCTCTGTGCTCAGCCTCTAATGGCCTAATAATGCATTATACTTGAATCAGAAATACTTTGAGTTGCAGTGCTTATTGCCATTATTGAAAACACCTGGATGCTCCATTCATCAAGGTTACATCCAAAGGGGCCCATTTGTTTATTAGGCTGTCAGTAAACATCTCTATTTGGTCTGGGTTCAGCCACATTTGGCCACGCTGGAGAGAGAACTCAGGCCCAGCTTGGGGATCTCTCGCTGTTTCTCCTGATTAGTTTTCTTGTTAAGAGAAAAGCAAGCTAATGAAAAGTTGGGAGTGGCTTTATAAAGAACACGTTTTACCTCACATAATCTGCCGTGACAGTAGCAGAGATCGGGATGCCAGCTTCTGCGGGGGCCCCTGGCGGCTCCGTCTTTCAGCAGCTGCCAGATGGCCACCCTACCTCTCTGGTCTTCTCACCTGGTGCCGACACCCACCAGCTCCGACTCTGCAGCCCTGCAGCCCTCTGGGCACGGAGGACCCACGCACCCAGGAAGGCCATATCTACCCTGTCTGCTGTCTCCCACAGAAAAAAACCAAATTCCTCTCTTTTTGGGTATCCAGAGAGTGACATTTCCCTTTCACAGACGTTTCCTGACTTACACCCACCATCAGGAGGACTTGGCAGCAATATTGTGATTAAACTGGAAATGCTTCAGGATGCCTTTTTAAAAGGCATGTTTCAAAAAAAAATTATAAAATGCACCAAGCATTCCCACTGCATGAAAAAGAAATACATTTATGACCTTTCTGTTCAGGACAATGACTTTTTGTGAAGTAAAAGGACACCTCTGTAACCCCATCCAGGTCAAGATCTAAAACTCTGCCAGCACCCAGGAGTCCTCCCCCAGTATTCCACCCAGATTTCCTCTACTGCTGCAGCAGCCACCTTGCAGCTTCATCTCCCAACTCTTGAATCCACCATGATATTCGAGTCTGTAGACCACCCAGGACCAGCCGCCAGATCCATCCAACTTTCCCTTTCAAAGACATCTGTGAACAGGCTCCTGGCCTTTGCTTTCCAGTCCTGACTAGAATGTCTCAGGGGTGGGGGTGGGGGGACAGAAAATGCAAATTGCACTGTGGGGGCAGAGAAAATCCATCCAGTAAGAAAAGCCAGAGACTGAAATGGAAAAGTTTTCCCTTGGTTGTCCTGCTCTGCTGGGGGGCTGGTCTTGGCATACCTTCAAGCACTGGGTTGGCTTGTGATTCTGATCAGAATGTAAACATTTTCACACCCCTAAAATTGCATCTTCTGTCTCATGAAACAAAGCAGGAAGGGGTGGATCTGCACCAGTTAAAAATTACATACTCAGAGTATTCCATTATTGCCACCCCAAAAATGGAAAAAAAAATCTATCAAAGATGGTCATGTGCTCGTCTTAAAAAAGCATGTGTCCCTCAGCTTTTACTGCCTCTTTGGGGACTGCTCCATGATCTTTTCAAGCTTCTCTCACTATGGAGGTCTGACGAGGCCTGAGCTGTAAGCCCTGAAGGCTATGGGGCAGGATGGGGCAAGCAGGGCTCAGCTTGCCTGGTCTGTGGGCCCACCTGAGGGAAAGGTCATTCTCCTCGGAGGGACTGTCTGGTGGCTAATATCACAGGCATGTGAACTGACACTAGTGACCTCTGTTAGCAGTGTTTGTTTTTGAAGTCTCTGGCGCCAAGAGGAGAGTTGGATAGGAAAATTTGTTCTCTCCTGCAAGGAGGAATTACCTGAGCAATGATTCTTTTCCCTGAAGCACTGAGATTTCCTGTGTTCACAGTTCTACCACTGAGGGAGGCATCTGGCTGGGGTGAGGCAAAGGCTTTTATACCTGTTGCTTTGAACCCCATTCTTGCTTTTGTAAAAAGAAAAACAGACAGAAATCTCAATTAAATAGAGTTGGGAGACTAATAGGGGAGCTCTGACACCCTGCCTCATAGCTGAATCCAACAGAAAGAAGAAACATTCCTCTTTCCAGGCAAGGACTCAATGAAAGGCCATGGACTCTCTGCTTAATGTAGCCTTCCCAAACTTTATTTCTCCCTCTATTAAAGAGTTCTTCTTTCCTTGCTGCGTAGGAATTTGGATGGTTGTAAACCCCAAATTGCAGTTCTCTGCTGATTTTGAATAAACCCATCTTTGGTGGAGAAATGTCTGGGCTAAAAAATGCTTAATAAATGCGCACCTTACCTGCCTTCTGAGCAATCTGTATGCAGGTCAAGAAGCAACAGTTAGAACTGGACGTGGAACAATAGACTGGTTCCAAATCAGGAAAGGAGTACATCAAGGCTGTATATTCTCATCTTGCTTATTTAACTTATATGCAGAGCACATTGTGCAAAATGCTGGGCTGGATGAAGCACAAGTCGGAATCAAGATTGCCAGGAGAAATATCAATAACCTCAGATGTGCCCACGACACCACCCTTATGGCAGAAAGTGAAGAGGAACTAAAGAGCCTCTTAATGAAAGTGAAAGAGGAGAGTGACAAGTTGGGTTAAAACTCAACATTCAAAAAACTAAGATCATGGCATCCGGTCCCATAACTTCATGGCAAATAGATGGGGAAATAATGGAAACAGTGACAGACTTTGTTTTCTAGGGCTCCAAAATCACTGCAGATGGTGACTGCAGCCATGACATTAAAAGACACTTGCTTCTTGGAAGAAAAGCTGTAACCAACATAGACAGCATATTAAAAAGCAGAAACATTACTTTGCCAACAAAGGTCCATCTACTCAAGGCTGTGGTTTTTCCAGTAGTCATGAATGGATGTGAGAGTTGGACTATAAAGAAAGCTGAGTGCCGAAGAATTGATGTTTTTGAACTGGGGTGTTGGAGAAGACTCTTGAGAGTCCCTTGGAGTGCAAGAAGATCAAACCAGTCAATCCTAAAGGCCATCAGTCCTGAATATTCATTAGAAGGACTGATGCTGAAGCTGAAGCTCCAATACTTTGGCCACCTGATGTGAAGAACTGACTCATTAGAAAAGACCCTGATGCTGGGGAAGACTGAAGGCAGGAGGAGAAGGGGATGACAGAGGATGAGATGGTTGGTTGGCATCACTGACTCGATGGATGCGAGTTTGAGCAAGCTCTGGGAGTTGGTGACGGGCAGGGAAGCCTGGTGTGCTGCAGCCCATGGGCTCGCAAAGAGTCGGACACAGCTGAGTGACTGAACTGAATCAGCATCTTACTTAGTTTGATCATTGACCAGAAGCAGGGATCTTACTCTTGTTCTCTGCTGTTACTCTTAGACTTTGCAGAGCCTCAGTGCTCAGGAAAAATATATTGAATGAGTGAAAGGTTTCTTTTTTGGGGGTGGGGATATGTTTGCTCTTTGGGAGAGAATGAGGAGGTTTATTGTAATATCTTTTCTCTGAACAGATTGAACTGCCACTGACTACCCCACCCATTCTTATTCAGCCAAGATAATTGTTTTAAGAATCCAGGGATCTGCCATGTTCTTCTGTATCTTCCTGTTCTCAGACCTACCCTAGGAACTATGATGTTCTGAAATTGGAGGATGGGAGGGGTGCAGAGGGAACTGCAACTTTGATGACAGGTGAATGCAGTTTGAGACCCAGCTCTGCTCCTTACTAGCTGAGACCATAGCAATGTGACTTGACAACCAGAGCCTCGATTTTACATCTTTTTTAAAAAAATAATAATTTTATTTATTTTTGGCTGTGCTGGGTCTTCATTGTTGCATGGACTTCTCTCCAGTTGCGTGGACTTTTTTCCCAGTTATGGAGAGTGGGGGCTACTCTCTAGTTGTGATGCGTGGGCTTCTCTTGCAGTGGAGCACGGGTTCTAGGTGCTTGGGCTTCAGTAGTTGCAGCACATGGGCTCAGTAGTTGTGGCTCCTGGGCTCTAGAGCATAGGCTTAACAGTTATGGTGCAGGGGCTTAGCTCCTCTGTGGCATGTGGGATCCTCCTGGATCAGGAATGAAACCTGTGTCTTCTGCATTAACAGGTGGATTCTTTACCACTGAGCCATTAGGGAAGTGCTTCGATTTTCCATCTTAAAATGAAGTCAAACATAATCTCGGTCTTAAAAGCTTCAAAATCCAGTCTGTGTGGGTATTCAATAGATGACATTGCCTTCCCTGCACAGATGGTTAAATCAAACCCTAGAATACTAAAGTGAAAGTCGCTCAGTCTATGGACTCTTTGTGACCCCATAGACTATACAGTCCACAGAATTCTCCAGGCCAGAATGCTAGAGTGGGTAGCCTTTCCCTTCTCCAGGGGATTTTCCTAACCCAGGGATCAAGCCCAGGTCTCCCAAATTTCAGGTGGATTCTTTACCAGCTGAGCCACAGGGAGGCCCAAGAATACTGGAGTGAGTAGCCTATCCCTTCTCCAGGGGATCTTTCCGACCCAGGAATTGAACCACACTCTGAAAATCATTAGTATAAGGGCTGAAATGCCAGGAACATGTGCACCCAGAAAGTCAAAAGGAGAAAAGCAAAGTAAAAATAGGGTATCTTAAATCTTCAGGATGCAAGCTTCTAAACCCACATCCAAGAGAACAGAATTCAGCAAATGCTTTGTAAAAGAAAACACAGGTTTATGATATGGAGAGCTGACAGAATTGATTGGAAATAAATTCATCTTCAAAGAAATCCACTTATTTAGGAAGTAAATGAGGGCCATCCTATGAAATGGATTGACAGTATGATATTCTAATTATTCATTCTATTTCTAGCATTTGACAGTGAGCATGGGGATTCCACGGCAGAGGAAACCATTTCTGCTTAATGACCCTGGCTGCAGTGAAGATGAAATAGATGTGGCTTCCTCCCTCCATCCCTCATCCTGGCCTCATCAGAATCACAGCTTCTTGAGGTCAGAGATCCCAAAGGTAGCTTTTCTTCAAGAAACTTGAAAGCCCATAGGACGTGTGTCTTCTCTGACCTTAATTGGTTGCCGTGTGTGAGGAATACCTAGTGTGATGGGATTAGCCCACACAGGTGATATCACCTGGGCCACTTACTAGAGTCACCTGGGGAGACTGCCTGAGTTCTCTCTCTTCTCAGAGCCTCCTCTGAGGGAGGCCGTGTCTCTCTTTTTCTTTTTTGACCTCGTTGTATAGCATGCATGTGAGATCTCAGACTAGGGATCCAATCCATGTCCCCTGAAGTGGAAATGACAAGTCTTAACCACTGGACCACCAGGAAGTATCAAATTTTTGCAGTTTGATTTGTCATTTACCCAAGATTTGCATGGAGAAGAAATAGGGAGACCACAAGCCATAGGATGGGGACCACCATCCCTAGTTTTTTAAAATCACGGTAAAATTCATGTAATATAAAATAACCATTTAAAAATATACAATTCAGTGGCTTGTAGCATATTCACAATGTTGCAAGACTGTCACCAATAGATAGTTCCAAAACTTTTCCATTACCTCAAAGAGAAACCCCATAGCCATTAAACAGTCACTCTCTACTTAACCATCCACCCAGTCCCTGGCAATCAGCAATCTTTCAGTCCCTGGATCTACCTCTTCTGTTCTATTTCATATAAATGGGATCATAAACATGTGACTTTTTGTGTCTTGCATCTTTCACTTACATTATATTTTCCAGGTTTATCCATGTTGTAGTCTGTATCTGGGCCTTGCTCCTTTTTGTGGCTGAATGGTATTCCATTGTATGGCCATATCACATTTTGTTCATCCATTCATCAGTTGTGCATCTGGGTTGTTTCCTTTTGATCATTTTGAGTAGCACTGCTATGAAATTTTCGGTGCAAGTTTTTGTGTGAACATCTGTTTTCAGTTTTTTTGGATGTATACCTAGGAGTGAAATTGCAGAGGAACTTTATGTTAAACTGTTTTGAGAAACTGCCAAACTGTTTTTCATAGTAGCTGCACCTTTTTTCATTCCTACTGGCAGAGTATAATGTTTTCAATTTCTCCACATTTGTCCCAATCCTTTTTATTGTCTGGTATATTTGATTATGGCCACTGTAGCAGATGTGAAGTGGGATCTAACTGTGGTTTTTGTTTGCATTTCCCCAAGACTAATGGCACTGAGCACATCTCTCAGTTCCTAACAGTCAACCTCGTGGGTTTTCCTCCTTCCAGGAACTGGTTTGGGATCCACAGGGAAGGGAGGGAAACAGACATTATACATTGTTTGAAAAGGAATTTAAATACATTTTAAAAATAACACCGTAAGCCACAATAAAGATGGCAAAGTAGATATCTGAAAAGAGATACATGTTCAAAAAGAAAATGACTCACAGTATTGACTTAGAAGGTCTATGAGAAAGATGAAATTGAGGATCTCCTTTGAGTTGAGACTTGTGACTTTTAAAATGTCCAACACAAATTCCATTGGCCCAGGACTTGTTGACCCCCTGCAGAATCTCCTGGAGACCCTCTAGGAATCCTTTAGAGGTGAGAAGCCACTTTACAGGCTCAAAATCAGACACTGCTTTGGCAGGTGAGGCAAGGCTTTCAAGTTACTAATGTTGAACCAAATACAAGAAGTTGCCTGGGGATTTCATAAGACTTAATCTTACTGTATTTTCAAGTCACTTCCCAGGACAGTATTAAAAATGCTGTTAAAGAGGATGTGCAAGGCTTATCTATCAAGTCAAGCAGACATTCCTAGGAGGGTGGGATTTATGTTGTCCAAGGTAGTATTTCAAATCTCGTGACCTGTGTGCTGTCTAGAAGGAGGTGGTAAAACCTTTGCTGAATGCTCAGAGGCAAAAGTTCCTCACAGATAAGGCAGGGATCGGTAGGACAAGTTGAAAGGGGAGAACATTGGAGTCCCTCTGATTAGAGGCAAGAGGCATCCACTGCAACTTTCTATCCTCTCTTCCTCCCTTTCCCCCTCCTGTTTCTTTCCATTGCCACTTTCAGAAATGTTCTGAAGAATAGATTTTTGGTGGCAAATAAGTGTTAAAAATGAGGCAAATCTAACCATTTATAGCTTTTAAATTGGATCTTGTAAAGCAGTAGGGCAGACTCCAAGAGTAGAGGTTTGTTCGGTAGAACATAGTTCAGAAACATTTGGAAAAAATCCTGAGAAAAAGGTTATTAAAATATCGTCTTTACTTTTTTGAGGAGTAATACATTCATGTGGTTCAAACTTCAACAATGAAAACACTGAAATCTTCCCTCCCTGTCCGTCTCCTCAGTTCCTGCTCTTCTAACCAGTTACTACTATTGTTCATGTCTGGTATAGCTTTCCAATACTGTTAAATGCACATACAAGCCTGTTACTTCCTTTCTATTTCACAAGTGGTTGATTATTACCCCATGTTCTGCACTTTGCTCTTTTTTTTAAAAAAGCTTTTTATCTTGTACTGGGGTATAGCTGAGTGACAGTGTTGCGTAGTTTCAAGTGAATAGTGAAGGGACTTAGCCACACAGATATATGTATCATTTTCTCCCAAACTCCCTTCCCATCCAGACTGCTACCCAACATTGAGTTCTACATGTGCTATACAGTAGGTCCTTGTTGGTTATCCATTCTAAATATAGCAGTGTGTACATGTCCATCCCAAACTCCCTAACCACTGCTTTCACCTATCCTTCCCCCACGGCAGCCGTAAGCTCCTTCCTGTGCACTTTGCTTTTTAACTAAACAATATAATCTCTTTAGAGTTTAGATGCAGTTTCTGTCTTACTTATCCTTGTTGTTGTTAAAATATCACCTCTACCGGGACACTTTTTTGCTCTTTCCAGCCAACTTCTTGTCAGATCTGATGAGATTGCTGCAACTTTTATCTAACAACACAACTGTTTGCTGTGCTTGCATCATTGTTATTATTATTATCTGCAATCTGCCACCTATTGGCAGGAATCTTTTCGAGCTACTTATCTATATCCTGAGGGCTAGCTTAGTTAAATCTGAATCCCAGAGTCATACACTGATGTAAGTGGGCGGGCATGCGACATGGGAAGCAAGTGAAGGAGAGAGTAAAGCTGTCTGTCCTGGGAGCTCATCTGTCATCAGGAACGCTCAGGCTACATGACTGTGCCTGGTTGACCTCTGGACCCCTGAGAAGTCAGCGTTAGCTTGCTTGTTAAATGTTACTAACACAACGTCTTCCCAATTTTTTGAGGAAAAATAAACATAAATAAAATCTTTAATATTTTATCCTGACATCATCCTCACAGATCATCTTTAGCACACCCTGGCATGCCTCTTCATCTACTTTGGAGACCACCGCTTGAGACAAAAATGTCTGATTTCTTTGGCTGTAATCATGTGTGTGTGTGTGCGTGTGTGCACACACGCATGTACATACATACTTACAACCTAAAAATTACAGTATTGGTACATATTCATTAAAGAAAAAAGCAGAAAATATAAAATCAGTCCTGAACCCATAATCTAGTGATAACCACACTTTATTTTTTGGTTTATATTTTCCTAGACTTTATCTTAAAGATGTGTGTATGGTTTTTTGCTTACAAAAATGGGGTCATACAGAATGTACTGCTTGCTCCTAATCTCATGGTACACCCCTCTCTGTTTCCTCATGATGAACCCTTTCAAGTGAAAATGCTAAGGGCAGGCACTTTGTGAAGATGTATGATGCGTATTTCCAGTTGCTCTACAGAGAAGCTGTACCACTATACACCAGCAAAAAATGGGAGGGCCTTTCCTTGTGAATCCTCACTAATACTGCTACCTTAAAAAAAACCTCAAAACAGATCCAAACACTGTAAATATAATGGTCCAGCGTATTTCATTTAATTGAAGTTCTATAGAACTTCAGCAATCTTTTCATGGGTTTATGGCCATTTCATGCTTATCCTTTTGTGGATTGCCTTTTCATGTTATTTGCTTATTTTTCCATTGGAATGTTCTTCTTTCTTTGATTAATTTGAAGAGATCAATTTGATTATCAATTAATTTGAGTTAATCAGTTATTTTTGTTCCCTAGTTAACTTAGGCTGTGTGGCACAGATTATGTCCTTTCCTCTCATTTTGATTGCTTGCACCGGTCCAAGAGGGTGGAGAACAGAGCTGACCTGTGCTTCCTTGGCCAGGCTGGTTGTATCTGACTTGTTCTCAAGGTTCCTGAGATAAATCATGATATACCAAAAGGAAAGCTGCATAGGGGTTGTAGGAGTCAGGAATTGGAAAATGTAAAATGTTAAGAAATTTTTGATAGAAAACCAGTTTCTCAATAGAAAACTCCGTTCACCAAAACCTGAATGTTCAAGATTTTAAAAAGTAGGCTAATTTATTAAATGTCATTACTTCCTTGTAATAGACACTGTAATTATAGCTGTAATTTTCTGCCATATGTCAACACAGCTTTGGAGTCACATAGACTTCAGCTGGTGTGACTTGGGACAGACAGGTCTGGGTTGGAGTCCACATTCCAGTGGTCAGAGCCGCTTCCCAGCTGTGGGACCTGAAATAAATTACCAGCTCTCTCCATTACTCGTTTCTTCTTCTGGAAAGTGGAGGTTGATCATCACAGCCAACTCACAGCAGTACTGCCACAACTGAAAGAGAAAACAAGCTCTAACTATTTTATAAAAGGCCACGCACATAGTGAACACTCCATTACCACTTCTATTATCTATTGTTACTACTGTATTTTATTATTATTATTCTTATCAGCCTGAGATTTGTTGCAAAAACTACATCCTGAGCGCCAGACAATTAATTCATAAACCTTCTTTGGGAATACAGTCCGTTTGTTGGTTAAAGTCATTGAAAACAGGTGACTACAAACTCTGGTAAAATGGCCAATAAAATACTGCCAACACTAGGTGGGGCCAGTGCCTAGCGGATCTGTGCTTGGACTCAAGCATCACATAAGTGCCAGGGGCTGAATCTGTACTGCAAAGGTGCAGCTGTTACTGGGAAAACACCGAGGAAGAGAGCAGCAGTGGTCTTAGCCTGCTGTCTGCTTTGACATGCCTGCACACATCGCTTGCACACTCCCCTAGCCCATACCCCTTCAATCCCTATTTCTCACACTCTTCATGTGCCCCCAGACACCCTATAGCCCCATGCCTGCACACCTCAAAGTCTTTTATATGACTCCCTCTCCCCAAACTCTCCTCCCTCTCATGGCCCCACATGCCCCTTTATGCCCTTGGCACACTTCTGACAACATTCTCACCCCACTCCTCCCAAGCCCTTCTTGAGAGGCGGCGCTCATGTTCTGCTGCCCTGTCACTGCAGTGTCAGCCTCGGCAATCTTGAAAACAGGCCCTCTAAATCCAGACCTCTTGATTTTTCAGGTTTTTAAATTGTGGCTGTGGATTTCTCCTGTTTTCCCAGGTGGCTCAGCCCCCCAGAAAGTGGGAGGCCCAAGGGCATCTGAACGTGTTAGTCATTCAGTCGTGTCTGACTCTTTGTGACCCCATGGACTACAGCCTGCCAGGCTCCCCTATCCATGGAATTTCCCAGGCAAGAATACTGGAGCGGATTGCCATTCCCTAAGCCGTAGGATCTTCCCAACCCAGGGATCAAACCCAAGACTCCTGCATGCAGGAAGATTCCTTACCATCTGAGCCACCAAGACCTAGCACCCTTTACTCTGTGACTGTGACCTTGAGCAGGCTTCATGATCCCCAAGTTCTTTGTCAGCCCTAAAAGTCTAATGGTGGAAGGAATAACTGCCCCACACTGCATGAGGGGACTGGGATTGGCTCAGCCCAGCCCAGCCTCCCTGCTGGGAAATAAGATAACTCAAGCTCCCTCTGTGCTCTAATGCTCCCAAGGAGGAGTAAGGAGAACGTTCATTACTAGAGTACTGGCTTCTCACCTTGCTAGCTCCAAACTCATTGGAGAACACTGATTAGATGGTGCACATCAAAGTTCTCTAGAAAGATTTTTAAAATGTCAATCCCTGGGCATTGTAGACCTGTTAAAGTATCATCTCTGAGGTGGGGTCCAGACATCACAGTGTTTAATATACCCCAGGTGATCCTAGCGAGTGTCCAACACACAAAAGCGTAGAGTCACTTTCCTGTTTCCTTTAAATAGTATGTATTTATGTTACAGGTCTCTCTGCTTTCCATGTCCCCTGGAAAGAGCTCTCTCTTGTTACTTGGGTAGCTCCACCTTGTTTATTTAATACACTGAGTTGATTGAACTTGTTGGAGTGCACCCACATATTTGTAATATCAAACAATTTAGGTCACTTAAAACCTTGCTACTTAAAGTCTGATTCCCAGATCAGGAATATCAGCATCACTTGAGAGCTTGTTAGAAATGCTGCACCAGCCTTACCTCCTAAGTCAGTACTGGTGTTTTATCAAGACTCCAGATGACTCTTACGCATATCAAAATTTGAGAAACACTGGTTTAAAAGAGGATTTTTCTCTCTCACCCTTTTTCTAAATGAAAAATTTCATAAAGTAGAGCTGAAAGCCTTTTCCAGTGGACATCCCAAAGCAGTTCTTTTGTCATAGCCCAACCTCTGTAAGGGGCGGAGTTCTGAGAAGCCTCCCTGGAGTGGGCACATGTGCTGCTTCTCCAGAAAGTCCTTACTGGGGACTGGAAGTGCATTAGGACATACACGTAATCCATGTATTAGTGCATCCACGTTTTCATTATCCATGAGACACAGTTTCAACACTGCTGGCAGTCTGTGTGAGTCTCCTGTTAGCAATTTTAGTCCCGCTGATGAGTCTGTTTTTCATCTTTGAATCTCCAGCTATCTGATGACGCCTGGCACATAGCAGATACTCAAAAGAGCTTTCTTGAATGAACTCTCCATCCCTCACCATGAACAATGTGGTAAGAGTAATTAATTTAAGGAGCAGAGAGGTTAATTGAATCACCTGATAACAGTTAATATTAATCTGGTGAGCTGGAGAGAAATGAAAATTGACTAAACCAATTCAATTTTGTCTTCCTTGTGAGCTGTCTCTGTCTTCATTTTCTATGGGCAACAGGCAGGGAGCTCTCTTCCTAGAGAGTGCAGTTGCCATCGAACTTAGACAAGTGGCTGCCTTCTGCTTTGAAATGTTTCCCTTTTCCATAGCTAGTCTCATGTGTGTATTTGATGGGGGTCATATTAAGGAAGCATGAGGAATTATTTAAGAATCTTGTCAAGGATACTTCTCCACAGTCCACCTCTTTCTGCTCTCCTCCTCTTCAGTACAGGGGAGATGAATGCAGCACAGGTGTTCTGAAAACCATGGTTCTCTTCTGCCCCCAGCCATGAAGAAATGCTCCCTGCTTGGTGCAGTCCTTTTCATCCTCTAAAGGCCATGGTAAGTGTCACCTTCTGCAAAAATCATCCTCTAATCCTCGCTCCCTCAAGCCTAGTCTACCACCCCTCCACCTTTCCTCCAACCTTCCCAGTCTGTGCGGAAGCCCTTGCTGTCTACACTCAGTTTTCTAGGAGCTTGTTGAAGTCAGGGAAGATGATTTTTCTCACTGAGAGTTCAGAAAAAAGCAAATGTGGTCCTACCATCAGCCCATCTTCCTTAAGTGTCCTGATTCTTCCTCTCACCTGTCTGAATCCCAGGCACCTTGGAGCTCTATAGAGTGTCCTTGCAGGGAGGCCTCCCTTACCCCAGACAGTGTCTGAGTGCTCATCTTTCCCTCCCTTGGCCCATTTCCCACCCTTGGTGTTTCCTTGAGCTTCTGTCCATTTCATACAAACTCGTTCACAGAAAAGCAAGGACTCTGAGTCAAGGTCCATTGCAAAGGATCTCTGACTGAGACACAGGCCTGTGCTCTCTTGTGCTTGGTCTGATTCCTGGCCAGGTTCTGTGTCAGTGGAGAGCCAGCAATACTCCCTTAAGTTTTTAATCTCCTTATATTTTCTCATTTCCCTCCTTCCTAGTTCAACAAGTAGCTTTCTCCATGCTCATTGTCTCAGGGAGATTTTTGGCAGGGAGGGAGGCAGAAATAACCATAAATTCTTTTTGACTTCTGTGTTCTGAAATTCTCTGTTGAGGCATCTTAGAGGCTTTGTAGTAGGATTGAAAGGCAGTGGTGAGGGGATTTGTGGAAGAAATACAATGGGAGTAGGATTTCCCCAGGCTAGAAAAAGTTTTCTGTGGCCTTGGTGGTGGTGGGTCAGGAGGCAGAACGAGAGAGATGGTGGGAGGAACATGAGGCTGTATGAGCCAAAGGGACAGTTGCCCGCATCCCAGGCAGTGTCCTCGGGCTCCAGCAGAACCCCCAGAGAGAAGCACGGACCCAAATGCCCACTGGGAGCAGGGACTTAGTTGTGCATGAGCAGGGGGCCCTGCAGCACACCTCGTAGCCTGCCGATTCCACCTGTCCCACATGGGTGCCACAGTTGATGCTGCCATATACCACCCAGGTCCCCCGTCAGAATAAAGGGCCAAGTTCCCAGCTGCCAAGGACCTGCGCTCAGCTGAAGACACCGACCTGGTCCAAGGTCTTGCTCCTTTATCTGGGGCAGCCACAGCAATGACTAGGTGGTTCAGGAGTTTAAAGGCCTGGCTCCTTTCTCCACAACAAAAGGGCTGCTGCCTCCCAGCTTCTCATGAGGCCGGCTGAGGCCACTAGTGAGATTTTGTGGGAGCCCAGCTTCTCCCTCTGCTCACTTCTGCACCCTTCTCTTCCTTACCAGGTCCGGACTCCAACAGCACTTCTTGATAAACTTCCTGCGTTAATCTCTGTCTCAGTGTTGGGAACTTGCTCTATGATAGATACAGAAAATGATTTTTCTCCTGTGAGAAAAACAGAAGTGTGGGGGAATGATGTAGGGGTGGTGGATGGCAGTTGAATCTGTGGGGCATCTTAGGAACCCCAAGGTGGGGTTGGGCTAGAGGACTCAGTCCTTTCTGAAGTGGGCAGCTGCTGCTCAGCCGTAGCTGGTCAGTGCCAAGAACATGTGGGTCCAGTGTTTCTACATCCTTTAGGAGAAGTTTGTAATAGCTCAGTTGGTAAAGAATCTGCCTACAATGCAGGAGACCCGGGTTCGATTCCTGGGTTGGGAAGATCCCCTGGAGAAGGAAATGACAACTCACTCCAGTATTCTTGCCTGGAGAATCCCATGGACAGAGGAACCTGGCAGGCTATAGTCCATGGGGTCGTAAGAGTCGGACAAGACTTAGCGACTTAACTACTAGTAATAGAAATTTAGATTTTTTAAAAATATGAAATGTTCTGATTAAAAAAAATCAGTGTGTGGGCTAAAAAACAAACCCCAAACTTGTCCAGGCCACAGTGAGTTAATAGGCTTTTAGTTTATGCCCTTGGGTCTAGGAAGACAGGGCCAGAGGCAGTAGTCTGACTGTTGGGCAGTGGTTAAAGAACACCTGGACACCTGTCTTGGTGAGATTTCTATGGCACAAGCCCAATTGGGCTTCCCTGGTGGCTCAGATGGTAAAGAATCCACCTGCAATGTTGGAGACCTGCGTTTGATCCCTGGGGTTGGGAAGATCCCCTGGAGAAGGGAATGGCTACCCACTCCGGTTTTCTTGCCTGGGGAATTCCATGAACAGAGGCGCCTGAAGGGCTACAGTCCATGGGGTCGCAAAGAGTCGGACACAGCTGAGCAACTTTCACTTTTCATTAGAAACAACCAGAAAGACTGATGCTCAGTGTTCAATCAGTAGGAAGGGACTGTGAGTCAGAAAGCAAAGGAAGACATAGGAATTAAAGAAAGCACAATACTCGCTCACCTGAGTTTGTGATTCAAAATTCCCACCGCATAAATCGATGATACTGGAGATATCCAAAAGCTGAAAGCTTCTCCAATTATGTGGACTCCATTCCAACAGGGCTAAGTCACTATCTATAAAATACCAGAATTTATCAAATCTGATTAATATCATTCTGCCAAACATATATCTAGGATTTTTGTCTAATAACTCAAAGAGCAGAAGTCTAGATGAGTTTAAAATAATAACCCTGTAGGAGAATCTGATTGAATGTGTCCTTGCATGGCACTAAGATCTGGGATGTGAAAACTCCAAGTTCATGTTGATGGCATTAAAGAAATAGAAATAAATGGTTTCTTTCTTCCTCCACTGCAATTCAGTACAGAGTCTAGATATTTTTGTAAATGATTAAAAACCAGTCTTAGTCCAACCCTCTGGCTTCAGACCCCCAGAATGGCTATTCTTGAAAAATCTGTGTCATGTTCAAGTGATATATTTGTGTCAGGCTGTCATGTACACAAGGGTCTTCTCACTCCGATCTTCTCCATCAAGGGGAATGTGGAGTAGGATAATGCTGCCATGGGTCCATCCAAGGGTACCAATTATGAACTAGGTCAGTCCTAATTCACCCTTGTACTTCAGTGTCTACACAGTGCTCAGCACAGGAAAGGGTCCTCATGAACAGACCCCCCACTGTCACTGAGCCTGGGACCCAGCTTAGAGTCCTCCCTGATTTCTTCTTTCTTCCTCATCCCTACCTCCTTTCACTCAGTGATTCCTCCTGCAGGTTTCTTGGATACCTTCCCCCAGTCTGCTGTTCTGGTTGAGGGTCATCTCCTCATTTTGCATCTGAACTGCTTCATAACACTCACCCTGCTGCAGGTTATGCCCCCACTTGCTGCCAGCAGGATCTTTCTAGAGCACAAAACAGATTTCATTACTTTCATGCTTAGGAATCTACATGACACTTCATTATTTTCAGGCTGAAGTCCAAACTTCTCAGCCAAGCACTCAGTGTTTTCCACACCCAGCTTCACTTCCTGCCACTCACCACCTGCTTCTCCCCATCCTCATGTTCCGGGTCACCCTGGACTCCCAGCTTGGAGCTCGGAACAGGACCCATCATCTGAGATGGTAAGGAACCAGGGCTCTGTTGTGAGACAGATCAGGTGGTAAGGTGTACTAAACCAAGCAGGTTAATTCTCTTCCTTAAACATCCTCCTCTCCTTGCCAGTAAACCAGAAATGACACATGCCAATCCCCTACCTCAGTACCATTTTCTCCAATTCTACCTGCTGTCCAGGTTTGCTGTGAGGATGAAATGAGATTGTGCAAAAACCTTAGCAAAGGGCGTGCAAACTGTGGTCAATGGTGAATGAACCCTGGCTAGGCAGATGTCTAGAAGTGGGTACTTAAGAGGCTAGCAGTGACTGCCCTGTTTGGTGGCACTCTGGGGGACTTTTTTACTTTCCTCATCATATCTTACATTAGAATATGTTATGATTTTCCTGCAACACATGGGTTTTATCAAGACACAGTTGGAAATTATTTCCTCTTTAGAGCTTCTCTAGTAGCTCAGTTGGCAAAGAATCCATCTGCAACGCAGGAGACCCCAGTTCGATTCCTGGCTCAGGAAGATCCCCTGGAGAAGGGATAGGCTACCCACTCCAGTGTTCTTGGGCTTCCCTTGTGGCTCAGCTGGTAAAGCATCCGCCTGCAATGAGGGAAACCTGGGTTCGATCCCTGGGTTGGGAAGATCCCCTGGAGAAGGGAAAGGCTACCCACTCCAGTATTCTGGCCTTGAGAATTCCATGGTCTGTATAGTCCATGGGGTCACAAAGAGTCAGACACGACTGAGTGACTTTCACTCACAGAGCTTCCCTAACTTGCCTGGAAAGAGTCTCCAGTGCATTACACTTCCATCAGTACTCTGTACTTGTCCATGACATCGTTGGCATGGCTGGCGATGGCTCATTTGCCAGCCTGCTTTCCACACTGAATCCATGTTTCTGTGGATCTCTGTTTCCCCAGGACTCTGCCCAGCACTTGACATTGAGAGTGTGGTGGCCCGTCTGTGCTGGTTCCTTTGACATGAATGAGACCTGTTTCACTAAGAATCACCTGGGCACTGCATCTCTGATATTCTATTTAATGTTTATAAGATTTTAGAAAATACACATTTCCAAGAGATACATATTCTCCCACTGAAAATCCCTGAAAGTCAAGCTGTCCACTGTTGGATGATGCATGCGGGCAGATGAGCAGTAAAGAATGCACAGGTGGCTGGGCCTCTGTAAGCCCTGGGACGCAGCCTTTCCCTCCTCTCAGCTCTGGCTCCCTGGGGACCCCTTGTTCACCTGGCCGAAGGAGGATTTTCTGAGCCTTTAAACATGCAGTGCTGCCCGCTCAGACCTAGGCAGGTCAGGACTCCTGCTTCTCTCACAGCTCCAACTGTCCCCTTGCTTCCTGAGAGGAGCCCCTCCAAGCCCAACTCCCCAGGGGCTCAGGACCAGCCTGGTGGGCTCATTGGAGAGCAGAGTTCGGGCCTGTGTGTGAGGAGGCCTGGGAGACCCAGGTCCCTCATCTGGGTGCAAGATGTACTGATTCTTTCCAAGCAGGACGTGTTTTGGTTTTATTCCTTACTTTAGGTGGACACTTTAAAATTATATATATGTCCATTTCCTTACTTTGGAAAAAAGAGTATAGATAGACTATAGTGAATGAAATTTAACCCCTTTAAAATTTCACTTTGGGTTATCTTACGATTCAGTGAGATTTCTAAAATGAAAAATCCTACATACATATGTTTTAATTGAATACATATAAGGTATAACATAGAAAAGAATGTTTAATTCAATTAAGGTATAACAGAATAAATTTAAATACTATAAATTTAATTAATGTATAACATAGTACACCAATTGTGGCATACAACTTGATAATTTTAACATCAGTAATCACAAGTCTTACTTCCCTCAGGGTCAGTGGTAAAGAATCCACCTACAATGCAGGAGACTCAGGAGACTCAGTTTCGATCCCTGGGTTGGGCAGATCCCTTGGAAAAGGAAATGATAACCCATTCCAGTATTCTTGCCTGAGAAATCCTATGGACAGAGGAACCTGGCAGGATACAGTCCATGGGGTCGCAAAAGAGTCGGACATGACTTACAGACTTAAAAACAACAATTATGTGTCTAACCACCACCAAGGTGGAAACATAGGACATCCCAGGATTCCAGAAATTTTCCTCATGCCCTTTCCCAATCTATACTTCAGCCCCAAAGTAAGCACTAGGATAACTTCCGTTTACAGATGGTATGAAATATTTAGAGTTGAATATATTTTTCTCCAGAAATTCTCTTGTCTTCTGCAGTTACTTTGTTTTACAGCTAAAGCCACATCTTGTGGATTTTATGGACTTCGTCATTAAGAAGCATGTTGATTTTTACAACTGCAGAAATAAGTAGTGTTTTGAGGTTTTAGAATTTGAGGGTTCTTTCAGATTTTACTTAATTATTTCTGAGTTACTGTTGATCTGGTCTCTGAGGAATACTAACATTCAAGGCTTTTACACAGATAATTCAGCTAGATAACCCAAGTTAAAAATAATAGAAGTAAGCTCTTTTCCACAACAGTTTCTAATATTAAAAACTATGTATTTATTCCTTAAAGGAGGTAAAATGACTTTAAAGAAAAAATAAAATAGACAATAGCGGAAACAAAAAACTAGATGTAAAAGAAGAAAAAAAAAGCAAGGCAAAGAGTGAGCCAAGAGAATTCAGAATGATAAGCATCATTTTGGGGTTCTTAATGTTTGGATTTTCAGATTATAAAGCTGCTTTCATTAGCATTTCTGATTATAAACTATCAATCATCAAAATAATTGAAGCTTGTCTTATGTACAGACTGCTCAGATAGTATGTTCTTATAGAAACAGGCTGAATTTTCTTCATAAAAATTTTCAGATGGAGAGTGTTCATAAGGGCATGAATCCAAGTGAATTGTTGGAAAAGACAAATTGATTTCTACTTTGGGCATAACTGTCCTGCCTAACAAAATGCAGTAGGCTTCTTTTTATTCCTTGCTGGCAAACTCTATTCTAAGTATGGGAACATCTCTTAATTAGAACTTTTCAAAGGATGATCTTTGAGATTCTCCCTACTTGGAAATGTTGCTCCCACTACTGTTGGCTGGTGGGACCAGGCATCTCAAGGATGAGAGGCCGTGCATTTTGTCTCACCAGGCTGCACCTACCAGGTCTGCTAGGTAGGTCTGCTGCACCTAACATTGTGTCTGGTAGGTAGGCAACAGGCCAGGAAACATTGTTGTACATTGGATGAAGGAATGACCCTCACTCTTTGCACAGAAAGGAGCTGGGAATGATCTGTCCCAGCACATGACTCTCCTCCCTTGCCTGCCCTGAGAGGTCTGATAAAAGCGTTTCCATCGGCCTGAACACATCTGTGCACATTTGTTACTAAGTGCATTAACATGCTTCTCATTTTGCTTTTATCACAAAATGTTGTCCATCAGGCAGAGTTCTTATGACATAAGTGCTATTGCCTTCACTTTTGGGGAGAAAAATCTATTTTTCAAAATACTAAAGACACATCTAGGAAACCACTGTGAGGCTTTAGTTGCTATAATGAAGAGCCCACAAATGTTTTGTGCAAAATGTCTGTAAACCATTGGGCACATCTCATTGTCAGAGTGAAAATAATCCTGCAGTTACATTATTATTGATATGGAGTCACTGAAAATGGGCCCACTTTTCTGTATTCTTTAATGAACATTTAACCCTACAGAGGAAACATCTACTTCACATCCCCTCCATCCCCAACACACACGTTTGGTCAAGATTACATCTCTCTACTCACTCTCATAAGACAAAAATTAAAGGTCTGCCTGTAAAAACTATGCTCTCACTGTGAAATGCCCATCTGAAGTAAAGAGAGGGTAGAACAATTTCCCCTAGGTGCTTCATTGCATCCCCCGCTGTCCATGGGCTCCTACCTGCTCTCCTTGTGCAGTAACACAAGTATCCTGTAGGTGGCTCTGCCTCCCCATTATCTCCTGCTCAAAAGTGGCCACAAATCTTTAAGCTCCAGTCCTAGTAGTATTGGAGCTTCTATTGGAGCTCTGAAATGTATACCCAAACTTTACTGGCCTGGATATTAGTGCATGCTGCTCATGCAGAAGATAAAACCATCAGATATTTAAATGATGGGACTCTTGGAAAATTCACTGGTGGACTGCCCTGGTGTAGTCTCAGCAGAGCTGCAGGCATCACTTCAATCTGGTGATGGGAATGGTTCTAAGTGTCAGACCAGTATTTCCCAACATGTATTTTTCAAGATGCATATCTGGCAAGATTCTCAGTGAAAAAACAAGGCACTATAGTTAAATAAATTCGGGTAAGGCTGTATGCTGTTCTCTTTGAGTGTCATAAATCATTTTCATATTTTAAAAACTTTGAAAAGTTTTACAGGAAAAATATCTGTTTAACTTTGCTTAACTTGGGATTTTATGAACTCAAGACCTACTGATATCAAGGAACATCGCATTCTGTGGAATGCATCCTGTGGAATGACTGATATCTGCAATGATTCTGAGGGTGAGGACAAGAAGCTGGGGCCTCTGCACTTTTTTAGGATGGAAGGAGTGTGCGGCAAAGGCTCTCACCTTTGGCAACTCTGTCAAGTGACCAAGTATCATAAGAGGGGGATGTGTGTGTGGATTTTACAACACATATTATGGAAACTGCCCAATTAGGAAAGGGCAAGTTCCATTTAGTGGGTGTTTCATGTGTGCCAGGCACTAGACTAGATTCTTTTTACGCACAATGAATGTATTCTTCCTGGCATCTCCTGAGTATATAGAATCTCTGCTTTACAGGAGAGAAGACTGATGGGCAGGGAGGCAGGGTCACCTGCTTGAGTTTGCATGTAAGCAAGTGGCAGAGCCAAGACTGAAACCAGTTGGCCTCAAATGCCCTTACTTTGTATTTTATTTTTTAAGACACTACACCAGGGAATTATTGAAAGTGTTTTAGTGAGGAGGTAATTTGGATTGATTTAACTTCAACAATGCATGAAGATGTAGAGGAAAGAGTGGATATAACATAGAAGACCTAGTTAAAAACCCCAGGATTACCACTTCCTGGCTGGGTGGCCCTTGGGCACAAGTTACTTAACTTCTTTGGGCTCCAATTACCTCTTTCCTAAAACAAGGATTACTTATGGGGAATTAAGTTAGAACTAAGGGTATGGACTAAGTATAATACCTATGTACTAAACTCCAAAATATCTATATAGTCCGATGAGCTGTTCCCACCAGTTACAGGCAAGCAATGATTGCTCATGTTCTGTCTGGGGCTTTGAAGCATTAGGCCTGAAGGGCCAGCAGCAAAGCAACAGAACTCAGGTTGTAACTTCTATACCTCTGTAGGGTGTTGGAGTCTTGGATGTTAGCCAGGACCAGGTCAGAGAACAGACCCGAAGCAAGGTCCCAGTTATCAGAAGTTAGAGCTAAATTTAGGATGCAACTGTGAAAATGAATACTCAACAGGCTCTGGAAAGTAGGGAGGTGAGTAATTATCTGGCAGATTTGATTAAGGTAGACAGGCCATGATGATAATTTGTCCAGTTCTCAGCCAAATAACCCTATGATCTCCCCAATATTCTTCTTCTCTGAACAATCTTGGTCCTTACCCCTGGGATCCTTTTCGTATGCTTTACCCTTAGTCGTATGGGGTTTTCTTTTGTGGAAATTATTAAATGTTTGTATGACTCTGCTCTTCCCTTAGACCTAAGACTGCAAACTGTTGACCCTGAGATGCCATTCAGACCTCAGAAAGTTCCATTTGGTCAGATTTAAAAAACTGAGCTTTCATGAGAAATTTTGGAAATTTCACACAAAAATTTAGATTTATCTATCATATGATTTATCAGTTCCACTCCTGGATGTGTATCTGAACAAAGTGAAAACACTAATTCAAAAAGCTACATGTACCCCAATGTTCCTAGCAGCATTATTTACAATTGCCAGCACATGAAAGCAACCTAAGTGTTCATCAACAGAAACCCATCCTATTATTTTCCTATAGTCTTGTCACCCCCCTTTCTCCTCCTTTCATTTTGTCTTCATTCAAGGTTTTTGTTGTTGCTGTTTTGAATAGTTTACCATTGGAAAGTCAATGCAAATGAAATTATCTCACTCACTGGGAGGATGTGACAAAAAACTCCAGGCTGAGAATGGTAGCTGGTATGGATCACAGGGAGAGGTCCATGTCAGCCCAAGCTGGTCCTACTGGACTTGAGGGGAAGATGGGTATGAT
Source organism: Cervus canadensis (assembly GCF_019320065.1). Lineage (NCBI taxonomy): Eukaryota > Metazoa > Chordata > Mammalia > Artiodactyla > Cervidae > Cervus > Cervus canadensis. Next base: position 58,087,856 of record NC_057388.1, read on the forward strand.
CTGGAAGACAGAATACCAGAGACAATAACTGTAAACACTCCTAGGAGACCCAGACAACTGTAATTTTCTAGAGCTTCAGGTATTTTCTCATACAAGGTGCGGAGAATTTATTCATGGCTTGGTAATCTCAGCCACATGATTGACTCCTTTAGTCAAGTGGTCCTCATGCTTTCATGGCCATCAAGCATATCTGCAGAGCTTTATTAAAACACAGATTGCTGGGTGCTACCACCAGAGTCTCTGATTTAGTAGGTTCTTTAGGTGTGGAGTCTAAGAATCTGTATTTCTAGGTGATGCTAAAGTCAGTCTGGGGCCACAGTTTGAGAACCACTACTTTAGGCAGCTTAGTTTTCAGCTGAGAAGGAATGAAACATAGGTGGGAGGGAAAAGTTAACAGGGAGGATTATGGATATTCTGGGTGCAATAGCAAGTGGAGGGGCAGGGAAGGTGGGTAAGGATGGAATCAACTCAACTTGGTTTCCAATGTCATTTTTGGTACCTTTGCTGTGGTTTGAGGGTGAGTAACTTAATTTCCTTAATGTTAAATGCAAAACTTTTGTGAGGATTAGAAAATGTGTGTGTGTAACTCCTGGCACCGTCCTCACTTAAAGGTGTCTTCCATTTTGTCACATAACGCTGAGGGAGCTTTAGGGACAGCATGAGCATATGAGGGCCTGAGGGCAGGGGCACCCAGATGGGGAAAGAAAGCACTGGAAGGAGCCAGGGAGAGGGGAGCATAAACCTATCCACAGTTTTGCATGGGCCTGGCTTTGTTCCAAGCTCAGTAGGTTTTTAAGCCCCAGAAAAGCTGGCAATTGGACACTTAAAGATGTCCATCTAACCACAAATGAGTTCCACTTGCTCTAAATCATCTTTAACGCTTCAGCTGGCCAGAGCACACCATGAGTCATTCACGGGCATGCTGAAATCTGGAGACTTCCCTAAAGGCCCCAGAGGTATAACCCTCAGACCCGAGGTGCTCTCCGCTGATTGAACATGATGGGAGCTGTGTTACAGTATGTCACCCAGCCCCCTGTCATTCACCCAGTCACCATCTTCTCGGTCACCACTGGACAGTGTCACTGTCATTAATTACCACTTCTCATTGACTTGGGCATCAAGGAGTGAGTCTAAGGTCCTTTCCCTGGCCTGGTTTCCAAAGGAAAGCTGAACACCAGCCTCAGGCCTGTGCTGACACAGAGTCTGGTGAAATACGCTTTCATCAGGGCCACACAACAGGCTTCCGGGGTTTAGGGAGCCACCACACTGACAATGCCATATTCTGTTCTGCTGCCGTGGTGAGAAGGGGACGTGCTGACGGGGCACAGATGAGGCTGGTGAGTGACATGGCTGTGTACACATCACCAGCAAGTTCTTAAAAGCAGAAATGCTCACAGGTATTAGATCCCTGTCACTGTATCAAGACTCACTTATTTTCAGCATTTTCCCCAAGGAAAAAAAATGTGGATGGTAACAACGGTAATACAACAGCACCCAACCATTTAGATTGTGAAATGACAAAGCCAAGGTCGGCTTTACTAGTGGAAGGAAAATGAACAGCTCCACTGCAGGGTGCATCCTCAGCCCTAGATGCCTCCTCATTGTGTGTTTAACCTGTTTATGGCAGAGAATCCCAGTAAACAGGCCCTGGAGCAACAGGCTGAGGAGGCTCACATGGGAGTCTACTGAGGAATCTTCTGCTTTCAGTATTTGTGAGGGGGCCATTGTTGCAAAGAGTGCTTACAGAAAGCTGAAAGGAAGCCATTTGGGAAACAATGTTCTCTGCATTTCCCAGACTGTGTTTTGTAGAAGGCAGCTCCTCAAGATGCTATAAGAAGCATCACGCAAAAGTGATTTGAAAAGCTTGGGAAATGTCCCTCTAGACCCGCTCCACCTGTGGTCAGCAGATTTGGTGCACAAAGTCAAGTCAGGAAAGAGAAACACTTTCAAGCTCCATTTTTAAAAAGGAAAATGATATTTTAAGTCAGCAAGTACAAAATTTGGAACTGTGCTTAGGTGCTCTTTCATCCTCCTCCTCTGTGGGGAGGGGAAAGCGGCCTTTTGTTCTTTTTCATGGGTTGTTCCTTTGGTCTGTTTTGTTCCCTATGCCTGCCTGGCATTTGGAGTCCCACAGGTCCCCTCCCAGAGGCAGTTTCTCCTTAAGCCTTGACCCTGGGACAGGTACCTAGCCTTGACTGGAGGTGACCCAGGGGAGGAGGCAGAACTGGCCAGGATGTGGCCAGGGGACCCTTTCTAGGATACAGAATGAGTAAGGGAATCAATCTCGTTTAGTTTAATTTTCCTGCTCCTGAAGTTTCAACAAGGCATAGATCACAAAGCTGGATGACCATGTTGTGCTTATCTCTCTACGTGCATGTGTGCTAAGTTGCTTCAGTTCTGGTTGACTCTTTGCAACCCTTTTGGACTGTAACCCACCAGGCTCCTCTGTCCATGGAATTCTCCAGGCAAGAATACTGGAGTGAGTTGCCATGCGCTCTTCCAGGGAATCTTCCTGACCAAGGGATCAAACCAACATCTCTTATGTCTCCTGCATTGGCAGGCGTGTTCTTTACCACTAGTACCACCTAGGGAAGCCCATTATCTCTCTCTATCAGATTATAAATTCCTTGAGAGACTTGCTTTGTGCCTGCCACATGCTATGCATGTTTTATGCATACTTGTAAAATAATGTATATTCTCTAAATGTTCAGTTCAGTTCAGTTCAGTTGCTCAGTCGTGTCTGACTCTTTGCCACCCCATGAACTGCAGCACGCCAGGCCTCCCTGTTCATCACCAACTCCTGGAGTCCACCCAAACCCATGTCCATTGAGTTGGAGATGCCATCCAACCATCTCATTCTCTGTCATCCCCTTCTTCTCCTGCCCTCAATCTTTCCCAGCATCAGGGTCTTTTCAAATGAGTCAGCTCTTCCCATCAGGTGGCCAAAGTATTGGAGTTTCAGCTTCAACATCAGTCCTTCCAATGACACCCAGGACTGATATCCTTTAGGATGGACTGGTTGGATCTCCTTGAAGTCCAAGGGACTCTCAAGAGTCTTCTCCAACACCACAGTTCAAAAGCATCAATTCTTTGGCACTCAGCTTTCTTCACAGTCCAACTCTCACATTCATACATGACCACTGGAAAAATTATAACCTTGACTAGACAGACCTTTGTTGACAAAGTAATGTCTCTGCTTTTTAATATGCTGTCTAGGTTGGTCATAACTTTCCTTCCAAGGAGTAAGCGCCTTTTAATTTCATGGCTGCAGTCACCATCTGTAGTGATTTTGGAGCCCTCAAAATAAAGTCAGCCACTGTTTCCACTGTTTCCCCATCTATTTGCCATGAAGTGATGGGACCAGATGCCATGATCTTAGTTTTCTGAATGTTAAGCCTTAAGCCAACTTTTTCACTCTCCTCTTTCACTTTCATCAAGAGGCTCTTTAGTTCCCCTTCACTTTCTGCCATAAGGGTGGTGTCATCTGCATATCTGAGGTTATTGATATTTCTCCCGGCAATCTTGATTCCAGCTTGTGCTTCTTCCAGCCCCGTGTTTCTCATGATGTACTCTGCATATAAGTTAAATAAGCAGGGTGACAATATACAGCCTTGACGTACTCCTTTTCCTATTTGGAACCAGTCTGTTGTTCCATGTCCAGTTCTAACTGTTACTTCCTGACCTGCATATAAGTTTCTCAAGAGGCAGGTCAGGTGGTCTGGTATTCCCATCTCCTTAAGAATTTTCCACAATTTATTGTGATCCAAACAGTCAAAGGTTTTAGCATAGTCAATAAAGCAGAAATACATGTTTTTCTGAAACTCTCTTGCTTTTTCAATGATCCAGCGGATGTTGGCAATTTGATCTTTGATTCCTCTGCCTTTTCTAAAACCTGCTTGAACATCTGAAAGTGCACGGTTCACGTATTTCTAAATGTTAGGCATAGTTAATATACATTCAAGTTGTTCATTAAGATGTTCAAATCTTTGATTTATTTGAGATTTTTTCTGTTGTCTGCATGTTCTATTTGTTTCTGTGACAACTGTCCTAAAATCTTTTACTATGATAGTGGATTTGATATTTTCTTTCTATAGTTGTTAATTTTTGCTTTGTATGACCTGAGGCTATGTTATTACAACTATACAGTTCAGGATTGTTACATCTTTCTAACAGGATAGTTCCTTCTATCACTGTGTAATGGCCACTTTAATCCCTGATGATGGCTTTTGCCTAAAGGTGCCGTTGATTTTTTCATTGCACGACCCACCTGCTGCTCGATGCATCTTCTCCGTCAGGACTGGCAGCATCTAGGTGTGCCAATTCATGCCTTATGAAACTCTACTCTCCCTTGGCCATTGATGTTACATTCTCCTGGTTTTCTTTTTAAGCTTGTTTATCAGAAAAATATCAATGGCAATAATAAAAATATCAAATACTATCATTTAAAACCAGACCAAACTGTTTCTCCCTGGAGAAGGAAATGGCAACCCACTCCAGCAGTCTTGCTTGGAAAATCCCATGGACAGAGGAGCTAGGTGGGCTATAGTCCATGAGGTCGCAAAGAGTTGGACACAACTGAGCACACATACAAACTATTTCCTTTGAAAATTAGGTTTCTGAATAAAATACACCCTCTCACTGTTCTTCAGCTTCCACTTCCTGCTCATCCGTCAGTTCTCAGTGTAGGCATCACCTCCTCCAGGAAGCCATCCATAAATTCTCCCAGCCACCGCCTTTAACCGCACACATGGTTTTTAGGAGGCTCTCCTGTGTCCTTTCTAACTTTGAGCGCAGCTCACCATCTCAGATGCTTTACATTCTGAACACCATGAAGTCATTTGTCTTGTGAAGGTACCACATCAACGTCTCTATTCCACCACACTTCTGGTCTGGCATGAAGCTGGTATTCCATTAAGGCAGTCGAACTCCATAGATAGCTTTTCCTGGCCCTACTTTGGGTATTTTTCAAACGTCAGTTTTCTCCTGAGTTTCCTCCTTCAAACTCCTCACACATCCTTGGCTTCAACTCACATCTCTAGGCCGATGACTTCCTATGTCTGTGCCTTGAATCCTGTCCTCCCCCTGAGCTCTATAGCATGTCTCTGAAGCTTGACAAAATCTCACTTGCCCATCAGCAGCCAAATGCACTCTTGCAAACCACACACATCCTCACTGTTCAGTAACCTTTCTTTCGTACAGTGTCTTTTTTTTCCTGAAGTCCTTCCCATTTTTGAAGTCTTTCATCCTCATCTTTAGCAGTCCCCCTTTTTAACCTGTGCCCAATATGCAATAAACTCTGTTGAGTTCTCCCTTAAACTTTATTTTTGTCTGATCTTACTTCTCTGCTCATACTGCCCTGACCTGGCTCTAGGCATTCATCCTTCATGTCCAGAATATGCTGTACCTTGACCTGAACGCCTCTCTCTAGGCTATCTTCATAGGCCCCTTTTGCAGTTATACCCCATCCTCACCTCTCGGCTCCTTCTCACTTCTGCCTGATGATGTACTCTGCCTAGTCAGGCTGGTTTTCTCACCAATCAGAACGCTCTTTCCCTCCTCTGGGTTTCTTTCCTCTACCTGGATTCCCTTGTCAATCTCTCCATCACCTGCCACATCTGATGGGTGTTGGCACTGAATAACCATAATAGACACCAACATGGTAGGATGGGGTATAGGCCAATCAGAACAGATGCCATCCGCACACAGAGGGCACTACTCAGCATCAGCTCTGTGACTCACAGACAAAATCTACTCAGTCTTCAAGGTCCCAAGTGTGACCTTATCAGTGACATGGATCCACCCTGGCTGCCTGGGCTTCACTTTTCTCTTTCTTCATCTGAGTCATACTCATAAATAAAATTAGAGAGAGGTCTTTGTCATTTGCTAGAGCTTTGTGTGAGCTTTCTTAATTTTTAAAAATAGACTAGGAACTCCCTGGGGACAGAGATCACGCTTGATGTCAATGGGTCTTCAAGTGTGGTACCTAAAAATAGCAGGGTCAGAGTCACCTGGGAACTTAGAAATGCAAATTCTTGGGCCCTAATCTGGACATACTGCATTAGAAACTCTGGGAGTAGGGTCAAGGGATTTTTATTTTTTTAATTGAAGGATAACTGTTTTACAAAATTTTGTTGTTTTCTGTCAAACCGCAACATCAATCAGCCATAGGTATACATGTATCCCCTCCCTTTTGAACCTCCCTCCCATCTCCCTCCCCATCCCACCCCTCTAGATTGATACAGAACCCCTGTTTGAGTTTCCTGAGCCATACAGCCAATTCCCATTGGCTCTCTATTTTACAAATGGTAATGTAAGTTTCCATGTTACTCTTTCCATACATCTTACCCTCTCCTCCCCTCTCCCCTTGTCCGTAAGTCTATTCTCTATGTCTGTTTCTCCATTGCTGTCCTGTAAATAAATTCTTCAGTACCATTTTTCTAGATTCTGTATATATGCATTAGAATATGATATTTATCATTCTCTTTCTGACTTACTTCACTCTGTATAATAGGTTCGAGGTTCATCCACCTCATCAGAACTGACTCAAATGCGTTCCTTTTTTATGGCTGAGTAATATTCCATTGTGTATATATATCACAACTTCTTTATCCATTCATCTATCGATGGACATCTAGGTTGCTTCCAAGTTCTAGCTATTGTAAATAGTGCTGCAATGAACAATGGGATACATGTGTCTTTTTCAATTTTGGTTTCCTCAGGATATATGACTAGGAGTGGGATTGCCGGGTCATAAGGTGGTTTTATTCCTGTTTTTTAAGGAATCTCCATACCACCTTCCATAGTGGATGTATCAGTTTACATTCCCACCAACAGTGCAAGAGCATTCCCTTTTCTCCACACCCCTTCCAGCATTTATTGTTTGTAGACTTTTTAATGATGGCCATTCTGAGTGGTGTGAGGTTATATCTTATGATAGTTTTGATTTTCATTTCTCTAATAATGAGTGATGTTGAGCATCTTTTCATGTGTTTGTTAGCCATCTGTATGTCTTCTTTGGAGAAGTGTCTGTTTAGGTCTTTTTTCCACTTTTTGATTGGGTTGTTTGTTTTTCTGGCATTGAGTTGTATGAGCTGCTTGTATATTTTGGAAATTAATCCTTTGTCAGTTATTTCATTTGCTATTATTTTCTCCCATTCTGAGGGTTGTCTTTTCACCTTGCTTATAGTTTCTTTTCCTGTGCAAAAGCTTTTAAGTTTAATCAAATAAGTTTACTTTTGTTTTTATTTCCGTTACTCTAGGAGGTGGGTCATAGAGGATCTTGCTTTGATTTATGTTATTGAGTGTTCTGCCTTATTTTCCTAGAAGAGTTTTATAGTTTCTGGCCTTACATTTAGGTCTTTAATCCATTTTGAGCTTATCTTTGTGTATGGTTTTAGGAAGTGTTCTAATTTCATTCTTTTACATGTAACTGTCTAGTTTTCCCAGCACCATTTATTAAAGAGACTGTCTTTGCCCCATTGTATATTCTTGACTCCTTCATCAAAAATAAGGTACCCATAAGTGCATGGCTTTATTTCTGGACTTTCTATTTTGTTCCACTGGTCTATATTTCTGTTTTTGTGCCAGTACCATATTGTCTTGATAACTGTAGCTTTGTAGTATAATCTGAAGTCAGGAAGGTTGATTCCTCCAGCTCCATTCTTCTTTCTCAAGACTGCTTTGGCTATTTGGGGTCTTTTGTGTTTCCATATGAATTGTGAAATTTTTTGTCCTAGTTCTGTGAAAAATGCCATTGGTAATTTGATAGGGATCACATTGAATCTGTAGACTGCATTTGGTAGTATAGCCATTTTCACAATATTGATTCTTCCTACCCAGGAACATGGAATATCTTTCCACCTGTTTATGTTGTCTTTGATTTCTTTCATTAGTGTCTTATAATTTTCTGTGTACAGTTCTTTTGTCTCCTAAGGTAAGTTTATTCCTATTTAATTCTTTTTGTTGCAATGGTGAATGGAATTGATTCCTTAATTTCTTTCTGATTTTTCACTCTTAGTATATAGTAATGCCAGTGAGTTCTGTGTATTGATTTTGTATCCTGCAACTTTGATAAATTCACTGATTAGCTCTAGTAATTTTCTGATACTATCTTTAGGGTTTTCTATGTACAGTATCATGTCATCCGCAAACAGCAAGAGCTTTATTTCTTCTTTTCTGATCTGGATTCCTTTTATTTCTTTTTCTTCTCTGATTGCTGTAGCTAGGACTTCCAGAACTATGTTGAATAATAGTGGTAAAAGTGTACACCGTTGTATTGTTTCTGATTTTAGGGGGAATGCTTTCAGTTTTTCACCATTGATAATAATATTTGCTGTAGGCTTATCATACATGGCCTTTACTATGTTGAGGTAGATTCTTTCCATGCCCATTTTTTGAAGCATTTTAATAATAAATGGGTGCTAGATTTTGTCAAAGGCTTTTTCTGCACTTTCACTTTTATGCATTGGAGAAGGAAATGGCAACCCTCTCCAGTGTTCTTGCCTGGAGAATCCCAGGGATGGGGTCGACTGAAGTGACTTAGCAGTAGCAGTAGCAGCATTGAGATTATCATATTGTTTTTATCTTTTAATTTGTTAATATAGTATATCACATTGATCGATTTGTGTATATTGAAGAATCCTTGCATTCCTGGAATAAACCCAACTTGATCATGGTGTTTGAACTTTTTGATGTGTTGCTGAATTTTGTTTGCTAAAATTTTTTGAGGATTTTTGCATCTATATTCATCAGTGATATTGACTTGTAGTTTTCTTTTTTTGTGTTGACTTTGTCTGGTTTTTGTATCAAGGTGATGGTGGCCTTGTAGAATGAGTTTGGAAGTGTTCCTTCCTCTGCAATTTTTTGAGAGTTTTAGAAGGATAGGCATTAGCTCTTCTCTAAATGTCCAATAGAATTCTCCTGTGAAGCCATCTGATCCTGCGCTTTTGTTTTTTAGGAGATTTTTGATCACAGCTTCAATTTCAGTGCCTGTAATTGGGTTGCTCATAATTTCTATATCTTCCTGGTTCGGTCTTGGAAGATTGAACTTTTCTAAGAATCTGTCCATTTCTTCTAAGTTATCCATTTTATTGCCATATAGTTGTTCATAACAGTCTCTTATAATCCTTTGTATTTCTGCACTGTCTGTTGTAATGTCTCCTTTTTCATTTCTTATTTTGCTGATTTGATTCTTCTCTCTTTTTTTCTTGATGACTATGGCAGAAGGCTTGTTAATTTTATTTATCTTCTCAAAGAACCAGCTTTTAGTTTTATTAATCTTTACTACTATTTCTTTCATTTCTTTTTCATTTATTTCTGTTCAGATCTTTATGATTTCTTTTCTTCTACTAATTTTGGGTGTTTTTTGTTCTTCTTTTTCCGGTTGTTTTAGGTTTAAAGTTAGGTTGTCTATTGAATGTTTTTCTTGTTTCTTGAGGTAGGATTATATTGCTATAAACTTCCCTCTTAGTTGTTGTGTTTTCATTGTCATTTGTTTCTATAATTTTTTTATTTCCTTTTTGATTTCTTCAGTTAACCTGTTGGTTACTTAGAAATGTGTTGTTTAATCTCCATGTGTTTGTGTTTCTTAGTTTTTTTTCCCCTTATAATTGATTTCTAGTCTCATAGCACTGTGGTCAGAGAAGATGCTTGATATGATTTAAATTTTCTTAAATTTACTGAGGTTTTATTTGTGACCCAAGATGTGTTCTATCCTGGAGAATGTTCCATGTGTACTTGAGAAGAAGGTGTATTTTTCTGCATTTGGATGGAATGTCCTGAAGATATAGATGAGATCCATCTCATCTAATGTATCATTTAAGACTTGTGTTTGCTTACTAATTTTCTGTTTTGATAATCTGTCCTTTGGTGTGAGTGGGGTGTTAAGGTCTCCTACTATTATTGTGTTACTGCCAATTTCTCCTTTTATGTCTGTTAGTGTTTGTCTTATGTATTGAGGTGCTCCTATGTTGAGTGCATAGATATTTACAATTGTTATTTCTTCCTCTTGGATTGATGCCTTGATCATTATGTAGTGTCCTTCCTTATCTCTTGTAATCTTTATTTTAAGGTCTATTGTGATAAGAGGATTGCTACTCTAGCTTTCTTTTGCTTCTCATTTGCATGGAATATATTTTTCCATCTTCTCACTTTCAGTCTATATTTCAGTCTATATGTCTCTTTAGGTCTGAAGTGGGTTTCTTGTAGACAGCATATATATGGTCTTCTTTTTGTATCCATTCAGCCAGTCTGTGTCTTTTGGTTGCAGCATTTAATCCATTTACATTTACATTTAAAGTAGTTACTGATATATACAATCCTATTGCCATTTTCTTAATTGTTTGGGGTTGATTTTGTAGATTTTTCTTCTTCTCTTGTATTTCTTGACTATATAAGTCCCTTTAACATTTGTTGTAAATCTGGTTTGGTGGTACTGAATTCTCTTAATTTTTGCTTGTCTGAAAGGCTTTTTATTTCTCCATCAATTTTGAATGAGATCCTTGCTGGGTACTGTAATCTTGGTTGTACATCTTCCCCTTTCAGTACTTTAAATATATCTTGCCATTCCCTTCTGGCCTGCAGACTTTCTGCTGAAAGATCAGCTGTTAAGCATAGGGGATTTCCCTTGTATGTTACTTGTTTCTCCCTTGCTGCTTTTAATGTTCTTTCTTTAGTTTAGTCTTTGTTAGTTTGATTAGTATGTGTCTTGGCATATCTTTCCTTGGGTTTAACCTGTTTGGGACTCTTTGTGCCTCTTGGACTTGATCAACTATTTCCTTTTCCATGTTGGGGAAATTTTCAACTATCATCTCATCAAAAATTTTCTCATACCCTTTCTTTTTCTCTTCTTCTGGGACCCCTATAATTTGAATGTTGGTGCATTTGATATTGTCTCAGAGGTCTCTGAGACTATCAGTTCTTTTCATTTGTTTTACTTTATTCTGCTCTTCAGAAATTATTTCCACCATTTTATCTTCCAACTCACTGATTCATTCTTCTGTTTCAGATAGTCTGCTATTGATTCCTTCTAGAGTATTTTTAATTTCAGTGATTGTGTAATTTGTCTCTGTATGTTTACTCTTTAATTCTTCTAGGTCTTTGTTAATTGATTCTTGCATTTTCACCATTTTGTTTTCAAGGTTTTTGATCATCTTTACTATCATTATTCTGAATTCTTTTTCAGGTAGTTTGCCTATTTCCTCTTCATTTATTGGGACTTCTATGTTTCTACTTTGTTCCTTCATTTATGTAGGGTTTCTCCGCCTTTTTATTATTGTTTTTTAACTTATTGTGTTTGAGGTCTCCTTTTCCCAGGTTTCAAGGTTAAATACTTTCTTCCTTTTGGTTTCTGCCCTCCTAAGGTTGGTCCAGTGGTTTGTGTAAGCTTCGTATAGGGTGAGATTTGTGCTGAGTTTTTGTTTGTTTGTTTTTCCTCTGATGGGCAGGGCTAAGTGAGGTGGTAACCCTGACTGCTGATTATTGGGTTTGTATTTTTGTTTTGTTTGTTGTTTAGATGAGGCATCCTGCACAGGGTGCTACTGATAGTTGGCTGATGTCGGGTCTTGTATTCAGGTGGTTTCCTTTGTGTGAGTTCTCACTATTTTATACTCCCTAGGGTTATTTCTCTGGTAATCTAGGGTCTTGGAGTCAGTGCCCACTCCAAAGGCTCAGGGTTTGATCTTTTTTTTACTGCAGGCTCTGCAGGGAGCATGAGGTAACCTTTGTCCTGAAACTCCAGCAAATAATATTAAGTATTGGGACAGGTTGTCATTTAGCAAGTTCTGTCCAGTGTTTGAGGCTCTGAGACATATCGAGAACTTGTCTGCAGCAGGTCCCGGAGCAGCATCTCACCATGTGCGGCAGAGAGTGGGCAGGATATGGAGGTCTTCTTCACTCCAGGGCAGAGATTAAGGGCTCATGTTTTAATCACCCTCCAGATGATTCTGATGCATGCTAAATGTGGGAACCACTTTGCTAAATAATGTGGGGCGACTGAGTGAAAGCCTTCACGGTAGGATTTCAATGAAGACTTCTCTTGCTAATTAAATGCTTATCCATCTTTGCACCCTGAGCGGTACATGGCATTAATTATGTGTAGCACAGACACTTGGGTTTGTATTCAACAAACATTTAGTTATCACTTGGTGTATGACAGATTGGGGGTAGGGACATTTATGCTATTGATGACTAACAGTAACATTTATGGAGTATGTGATGTGAGCTCTGTTCCAGAGGAGGAGTTAAACAAATTATCATTATTCATTGACTGAAATTTTAATATCTTTGAAATTAGGATGTATTTTATAACCAATAGAATGTCATAGTTTAATGATGTGTCTTAATAATCAATAGTGTTTCAGATGCAATAAAATTCAGCAGAAAGTGTGTGTGGTCCTTTTTATTTTTGATAAAATTTAGTGTGTATGACTGTGTGTGTGAGTGTGTTTATACACTGCCTTTTGCATTTACGTGTAACAAACATAACTGTTTAACACTGAACTCTGGGTTCACAGGGGCAAAAATGTTGTGAAACATTCTGAGCCTTTAATATTCTCTTTGAACATATAAGAGGCACTTTTAGAAGAGAATGAAGAGTAATAATTTACTTTCACCATTTCCCAAAGGGATAACTCAGATCCAGCTTCCTCAACTTCATTGTCTACTCCTCAGGAATTTCAAAATACACAAAGAAAAATGTGAAGTTAGTTTCATCTTTCCAAACAGGAGCTTGAATCTTATCATACTTAGTCAATACTTAGAAAAATAAGAAGCTTATTTGGTTAGGATTTAATATAACAGCTCTAATGATCTATTATACATTTGCCATTTTGGTTATTTCTCTTTTGAGGCAAGCACATAATTGTGCATAGTGTGTTTGTAAAAGCAGAACGGAGAAGGGAAGCTACCTTGGGTAGCTTGGCTACCCACACTGCACAACAGGCCCCCACAGAGAAAGAAGGGCATGGCTTTCTGAGTGGCAGTCTTAGTTTTGGAAAAGATGTTATTAGGAATAGCACATTCAAATTTTCCAGTATTTTTTGACCAGGGTTAGAAATAACACTTATTCTGAAATGTGATTTTGGGTTGGAATTTGTTGTTGTTTAGTCACTAAGTTGTGTCCAAATCTTTGAGACCCCATGGACTATAGCCAACCAGATTCCTCTGTCCATGGGATTTCCCAGGCAAGAATACTGGAGTGGCATTACCATTTCCCTCTTCCTGCCTAGGGATCAAATCCGCGTCTCCTGCATTGGCAGGTGGATTCCTTACCTTAAGCCACTGGCGAAGCCCTTGGGTTGGAATGCCTAACTCCAAACACATTATTCTCCTCTGTAAACACATCAATCAATAGTTGCCTTGCCTGGTGACTGACATACAAACCATAGCACCTGAGACTCTGCACAACAAGACCCCTACCTTCTATTAAGTTATATATCCCCTTCACTGACCTTATTTCTCCACCAAGCTTGACAAACTGGGATCTCTTGGCTATGCCCCACATTTTCCAGCCTCTATGGTTTGCAAGAAAATCCCAAATAAGCTATTAAAATTCTATCTATCCTTGGATGACCTTATATCAGGTATTGTCTCTCTCAGGGAGCCTTCCCGTTTTCTCCAACCAACCTAATCTGCCTATCCTTTGATCCTAAGATTTTTTTTGCCTGATATTTATATTTTACTACTTTCTTACTAAACTTCCCATAATAGCACAGTGTATCTTGAAGTATAGTCAATGACATTAATATGAGACCCCCTGAAGCCCGTTCCAATGCTATTGAATCAGGATCTGCAGCATGGGACTCAGGAATATGCATATTTAACAAACTTTTTAGTGATTCCACTGAATTTTGAGGATTGCTGGTATGGTGGAAAGGGCTCCCCTACCTTTTTTGTAAGTTATAGAGAATTTCATACATATTCAAAAACAGAATGGATAAAAGAATGTATCTTCATGAGCTTAACATTCAAGTTTAGCAATGATGAAAACAGGGCTAACCCTGTTTCACCTACACTCTTCTCCAGTTTTCCTAACCCTTTAGATTATTTTGAGAAAATATCAGTTATTATATAATTTCATCTATAAATGTTTCTTCCCTGATGCTGGAAAAGATTGAGGGCAGAGACAGAAGAGGACGTCAGAGGATGCAATGGCTGGATGGCATCGCTGATGCAATGGACATGATTTTGGGCAAACTCCTGGAGATGGTGAGGGACAGGAAGGCCTGGCGTGCTGCAGTCATGGGGTTGCAAAGAGTTGGACATGACTGGGTGACTGAACAACAACAATGAAATCTAAAAGATAAGAACCATTTTACTTTAAATCATAATCACAACAGCATTACCACTCCTAAAAACCCCCTAATTCCTTGGTGTGGTAGGCAGGACATTAGTCCCCTACCCTACTCCCCTTAAGATGTCCACAGCCTAATCTTGGGAAAATGAAAACATAGCAAAAGGGGCTTTGCAGATGTAATTAAGGTTAGAAGCCTTAAGACAGGGAGACTCTTTTGGATTATTTGGGTAGGCACAATCTGATCATGTGAGCTCTTAGCAAGCCAACAGTTGTCTTCACCTGTAAGAGGAGGAGAAAAGTAGAAGGAAGATGCAACAGGAGGGAAATTTGGAGAGACTCTGAGTGTGGAAAGAGTTTAACAAGTTGTTGCTGGCTCTGGGATGGAGGTACCATGAGCAAGGACCAGAGAGAGGCCTCTAAGAACTAAGAATTTTTTTTCTTGCTAAGGGCTAACAGGAAATGGAGATCTTAGTCCTGTAGCACAAGAAACCTGATTCAGTCAACAACCTCAATAGTTTGAAACCAGATTCTTCCCCATAGCCTCCATAAAGGCCCAGCTAATGTCTTGATTGTGGCCTTTTAAGACCCTAAGCCAGCCACCCCAGCTATGCTGTACTTAGATTTTGACCTACAGAATTGTGAAATAATAAGTGGGAGCTGGTTTAAGCTGCTAAATTTGTGGTAATTTGTTATGGTGGTGATAGAAAGCTAATATACTTGGTATCATTGAATATCTAGTAAGTATTCACTTTTACTTTACTGTTTAGAAAACATTTTTATATAGTTGATTTGTTTGAATTGGTACCTAAGCAAGGTTCATACATTTCATCTGGTTACTCTGCATCTTAGTCCTCTTTTAGTCCATAAGTCCCCTTTCTCTTTTCCTCTCTATCAACTTATTTGTGTAAGAAACCAGGTTGTTTTGAACTGAACAATTTCTCACAGTTTGGACTTTTACAAGTTCACGGTATAGTTTAACAGGTTCCTCTATCCCCTGTTTTTCCCTGCAAGCTGATAGTAGTTTCCGTGACTTGGTCAGATTCAGGCCTGGTTTTTCTGACAACAGGTTATGTGTACACCTTCCTGCTGTATCACATTGGGATCCCCCTCAGGGATATAATTCCCCCTTAAGTTTTTTACCTAATCAATTTCTGAGTTATTGATGATTATTGCCTAGAATTATTGGATTAGCCAAAAAGTTCATTCAGATTTTTTTGTAAGATGTTATAGAAAAACTCAAATGAACTTTTTGGCCAACCCAATATTTCTTCATTAGTGGTTGTAGAGTGGTGATTTTATAAATAAATTTCTAAATTTATCATTCCTCTTTGACTTATTAGTTAGAATCTTCCAAAACACCAAACTATTCAGTTAATCCAAGGTACAGCTGATGCAGGGAAGTCAGGATAACTGTTTGATTCTGAAGAGGCTTTGAAGACCAGTCAGGTACTAACCCTACATATGCTGTGTAGTAGTTAATTTGCCTTGTGCAAAGTATTGTACCTCTCTGTGCCTCAAGTTCGTTATTATAAAATGGAGACAGCATAGCAGACTTGTTACAAGCTTTCAAAAATTAACTTATGTGAAAGCACCATGCCTGCTACAGAGTAGTGCTCATCAAGTATCTGTAATCACAGTAAAGTCCTCCTACGATGGTCCTAGGATTGGGTCCTGTGAGGATCTCTGAAAGCGCATCTTCAGCTTGCTCTCTGAGCCTGCTCTGGAAAACTACCTCTGCCTCTTTCAGGGTTTGGGGTGGGATGAGGATTGCTCCTGGTGTGTTTGTAACTCCAAGGTTGCCCTTCCCCCCGGGCTTCCCAAGGCCCTTTCACAGCCCCTTGGAGCTACAGCTGTGACTGCAGTTGGATGGGCTCACCCCAGCTTGTCGGGGGCAGCCCCAAGGTTTCTTGTAGATGTTTCCCCAGAGTTTACAGTTTGTGGTCAAGCTCATATTTTACTGCAGACATTTTCAGCAGGGAGCATGGGGAGCCCTGCAGGTGGTGGGGTTAGGAGAGGGTAGCCTGATTCTCCTCCCAGCTTGGCTATTAGCTGGCCATGTCTCAAGCCACTGGAACAAGGTCCCAAACCAAGAGGGGTCTCCAAGGCCCCTTCCAGTTTGAACCTGTCTTCACTGGAGTGCTAAAAGCTCAGCAAGCAGGGCCCGAGGGATTTTGCCTACCTCTGTGACTTCCCACAGGCTCTCCAATCTCAGGACTCCCAAACAAGAGTTGTCCTCCCTCCAGCCTGGTTGGGCTGAGTGACCGTCTCTCTAACTGGCTGTGACCCTCTCAGGCCTGTTCTGCATAATCAGAATAAATTGGAAGCTAAAATATTTGTCCAGGCAATTCTGATCAAAAACTCCCCTAGCTTTGATCTCTCAGTCAAAACAAGGTATTCTCCCTCAATTCTGATGACATTAACCTTGAGCACTTATTTTGCTGGGAAGGCAGGCTTTTCAGGGCTCATTAAGGCCCTTTCTCAGCCACTCAGCCCTGACCAGGCCCAGGGCTTTGTGCTTTGCCTCTGTAAAGTAAATAGTTATTGGCAAGTGTGGAGTTTGGTCTGGAAACTCAGTCTTCAGTGGTGACAAGGGCTACCTGACTTTTGCCTGCATGTTCAGGAACTAGGTTGAATACCCCCAGAGAGGGACAACTGGAGGATGGGGGCGCCAAAGGGAGGGGCAAGCACCTGAGAGGTAACACTCTTTGGGAGAGCTTATGGGGATCAAGCAATCTTTCTTTCCATTTTTCTGCAAAGAGAATTGTTCAGACATTTTGGCAGGTAGCTGTGTTAGGTAAATGATTGGTCTCTGCTGGCTGTACTAACCACGGGAAGCCTACCTTCCTCCCTGCCCTTTCCCTCAGGTTGAGTGGGGAATGCTTCAAAACTGTGATTGTAAAACTGGGGGCATGGGCAGAAGCTAAGTAATCTTTCCTGCTACTACCACAGGGCAGAGAAAGAGCATTGAAGACCAATACATTGATTTTTGTTATGAGTGTTATTTTTTAGATAACCTCATTAGCTGTCTGAGGACATCTACTGTATTTTGTCAGCCAAGAATTCTTTCATTTGGACTGGCTGCATGGTCCTGTGGTGCATGGAACTGCTAATTACTGCAACTACCTCCACCCACGCTTATTTCAGCCATGAGGTTGGGTACGTGGTTCAGGCAGGCCAACTGAAGCTATCCCATCTTCTGGGGTTGTGACTGGTCCTGAGATGGATGCTAACCCCATCCAGGCCTATCAGAGCACTTTAGGGGTGGTGGGTTTCTGAGGCTCTCAGTTCCATGGGCTGCTGAGATGGTCTGATCTAAGTTCGAGTTACCTGCAGCCATGTTCCTTTCTCCATAACTTCCCCAATATGAAGGAGCCATCTGCTGTAGGAGAGATCAGTACTCAGTGAGAGGATGAGCCAAAATATAGAAAAGTGTCGCTAGTCTAACTTTGCCAGTGAACTTTCCCAGTTATATGAGTTGAGTTTCTTGGGTTTGCATCACTTGCAACCAAACAAGTTTTGGCTCAGACAGGGATTACAAATCCAGACCAGGATTTAAATTTCAGTCTGCCACTTACTAGCTGTGTGAACTCTGGCAACTTGCTTAACTTCTCTGAACCTGTTTCCTTATCTATAAATGGGGAAAATGATATCGATCTCAGAGAATTAATGTAAAGATTGAATGAGATAATATATATTAGGTGCTCAGTTCAACAGGTGACAAACAGGCACTCAACAAATATTTACTAAGTACATAAACTAGTATTTGTTGAATTAATCTAAGGAATGTTTTAGTTCTTAGATAAACTTTTGCTTTTCAAAGTAGGTTATAGGTATTGTTGGAAGTGCACAGTGGTAGGCCAGGGGCACCAGCAATCTCAGAATAAACACACAGCCCTTCTTAGATCAGCAATGAAGTCAATATATCTGTATATTAAAAGAAAATGGATGCATTACAGAATAGAGGTCACATGATTCTTTGGGATAAAAGAGAAGAATTCAGAGGAGCTCCTTACATGTGCAGTGGACATGGTCCTCTCCCATTAAGCGTGCTCTCAAGACAGGCTTTGTGACGCCACACGTTAAGGACGGGAGCACAGGCTGGGGTGCGGAGGCAGTGGCTCAGCCTGCCTCAGGCTCCCTGTGGCTCTGCGGGGCCTGGGCAAGCCATCTGAACCTCTCGCCTGCTTTTTTTTCCTTATCCAAAAATGAGTGTGCTTGTCCTAAAAAGTTTCTTTAAGGGTCTAACATTCCATCTTTGCCATGTGAATTAAGTGAATTCCATGTCGAGTAGAAATGTTGAAAAAGAGATTGAGTGGATTAATTTAATAGTTATAGGGCTTATCTAGTTTAATTTCAGGTCCAATTCTATGATTCTATTCTGAACCTTAATCATGGACGGTGCCATAATTCATGACTGGCATAGATATTGTCTAAACTTAGGTACACATAAGTGCACCTAAATTTTTATAGTAGTAGTTGAAAAGTCATCATTCAGTGTTAACTTCAATACAAATCAAATCTATAATAATACTACCATAAGGTATATATATCATAACACTATCATAGAATCAATAATCAAATAATGATTTTAATATTTTAATACTGATCATATGGGTATGTGGCAATAGGTTTAGAGCTGAAAGAAAGTTGGCTAGGTATAAACCCAAGCAGGGTATCCCCAGAGAGAGAAGATGAAGGTTTTTTTTTAAATACACAGGTCAACACAAAACTTTGCTTTGCCTCATAGAGTGGGAAGGAGAGAAGGGTGCTGTGACAGAGACATTTGTTTGCCAGATTCCCCCGGTTCCTGGACCTGGTGCCTGTGAGGCTCTCTGTGTGGTCCTTCCTCCATCCTCTTCAGCAGGACAGACCCTGTTGGGATTGATGGAAAGCAGGGTACCAGGCTGCCATGGGGCGGTAGGATGGATGGGAGGACCAGAGCACCAAGACCATGTAGGGTGCTCAGGGAGAGTAGCTTGGGAAGAGCAGGAGGCCTCCCCCGAGTTGTCATTTAAGTGTGTGGGGTGGACTTAGGAGGCATCCAAGATGACTTTGTCATTACAAAGATTGTCTTTGGTAACTTGGGAAATGGTTTAATCCAGGATGAACATGATTTTTCTTTTCTCCTAATTAATTTATTTTCTGCCAAAGAAATTGACTGTGTCCCTTTAAGCAGCACCAACCCCAGCGCAAGGTGCCCCTGGAGGGAACCATGGGATCAATTTTTCAGCTGGGGCCTATGCAGCTTGGCTGTAGGGCTTAAGGCTTTTAATTTGCTTATACATAGAGTGGCTTGAGCTCTATACATCACCAAATCAATGCAAACCAGTTTACTTGAAGCTGGTTCAATTTTAAAAGAATTTCATTAACCAGCAATAAAAGGCCTAGTTTAATATAATTACTATAGGATCCCAAGCTCATCAGGAAGGATTCCTTTTCTATAATGATCTTAACATTTATATTATGGCATTTTCTAAGGAAAAAAAAAAAGGAAACGAAAAAGCATACTAGAGGAAAATGCTGAAAATAATATTTTCATTCTTATGAAATTCAGTGTTGGAACTACCATTTAACCAACTTTCCCCCCAAAATGACAAGGACCTCAGGGAGGAAACATATTTATGCAAACATTTGTATGTGGATGTCTACAAGCACACACCCCTGGACACATGTTTGATGCATTATCTAATTCGCACAGAACTATAACCATTCAAAGGCAGAAGAGACCTTAGTGGCATTTAATACAATTGCTTCATTCTACAGAAGAAGAAACTGACGCTCAGAGACCATAAAGGGTGATCAAAGGTCAGCCATCTGGTTAGCAGTGATGAGGGCCTGGAAATTAGGTCTTTGCTCTCCTTACTGGTGTCAAAACCCAAAATCCCCTGTCCCCCTCATAGCAGGAGAGGAGAGGCATGGTGGGAAATCACCTCCCTGTAAGTGCTTTTATTAAAAAAGAAGGAAATCCTGCAATTTGCAACTACATAGTTGAAGTTTGAAGAAATTCTATTGAGTGGAATAAGCCAATCACAGAAGGACAAATACTGCATGATTCTGCTTATTGGGAGGTATCTAAAGTCATCAAATTCACAGAATCAAAGAGAGGAATGGTGATTGCCAGGAGGGGGAAACGAGGAGTTGATAATCAACTGGCATAAAGTTTCACTTAAGCAAGATGAATAAGTTCTAGAGATCAGCTTGCAACACTACCTAGAGCTACTGTAGGTAGCTGAACTTTGTACCTTGAAGTTTTGTTAAGAGGACAGACTTCACATTAAGTATCCTTACCATAATGCAAAACCACCAGGTTATCTAGCTGAGTGCAGTGTGGACACTGAATGATTACTGTTGAATCACCCCACTCGGACCTGAACTCCTCAAGGGCAAGGAAATGGTATCTCATTCATCTTTGCATCCCAAATTTCTCTCTTGAGCCTGGAATGCAGAAGATGCTCAGTAGTGATTTCTGAAGGTCGGACTGAATGGATAAAGAGGACTGGTGATCTGTAAAGCAACTGCTCATAACGTGTGCTTGGGAAGTGCATGGGGCTGGTTGGTCTCTAGTCACGCTCTAGGCCTCACCTTCATTCTCCTCTGCCCTGCTCAGTACCCTCTGGTTCTGACCCCTTCTGAGGGCTATATCCCTCAGGCTCCCCTCACCCTCTGGCCTCTGGTTGGGCTTGGCAGATGGGAGGCATCAGTGGGAGAAAGGAAGGTGATGGAGAGTGAGGTTGGGGTGTTTCTCCCCTTCCTTCCATGCTTCACTGCCTTGTTCTGTGGTTCTGTGACTGAGGACTTCAACTCTTGCCTGGGAGGCCCTCCAAAGCAGCTATCAGTATGGGTATCTCCTTCCTTGCCCCTGAAGACCTGGGATATTGACTTCCTGCCATTGCTTGTGCCTGACTGCCTCAGAATCCATTCGGGGTCCCTTTGACCTGCCCATACCTCTTCAGTTGAAATACTCTAAGTGGAATTGCATTTGCTGCCAGGGCCTTTGCCTCACAATCCTGAAAGTAGTTCTTTTAAGGGTGTCCACAGACGTCAATAGCTTATCAAATACTAGTTTGTAACAGGCTTTTAAAAACAGAAAACAACCATCCAAAGGATGAATTGAGTCCTTCTGAATTATCTTGAAATTTTAGTGATTGTGTTTTACAGCCCAGAGGAGGAAGGGGGAAGAAGTCGGCAGGGTGCACAGCACAGCAGTGCTGAGACAGCAACATGCCCATTGTATGGATGAGGAATATGGAGCTTTAAAGAGCCACCTGTCCCATCCAGGGCCGCTCCCAGCCTCCGGCAGAGGTCAAGGCTGCATCGTCTGCTGCTACTAATAGTCTGAGCAGAAGGAGAGCCTAACAGGATTTCCTTACCAGAAAGGCCCGTTGGGCCAGCAAAGGGCAGATTTGGGGCTTCAGTGGTAGAGTCCATTTTTCTTGAACTACACAGGACAGTGACATTCTGCTCTGGTGAGGGCTGCTTAAATTATTCAGGTGAGAACAAACTTTCCCCAAGGCCGCGACCAAGAGCTCTGGAATCTCACGGCTTCTCTTTTCTGCACAAACCCCCACTGGAGTGGTCTTGGGATGCCGGCAGCACTCCTAAGCGCAGGGAGAAAGACGCCAATGGTGGCGAGGTCAGCCTTGAGCCATGGTGGAAGCTGCAGAAAACAGGGTCTGATTTAGAGCAGATGTGAGAGGCTGCGAGGGGCCGTCTGTCCTCAGCTCGTTCAGCCCTTCTGTTGTGTCTGCCTCTGTTTGCTGCCCCAGCCCCCAGGGGCCTGGGCTAGCGCCACTCTATTTTTAGTTCACATTTCACCTTTCTGTCTCCGAGGTGCTTTTCCCAGCATAGGGAAACACACTGCAGCCACGGGATTGAGTGCTGACCTCCTCACCCCTGCAAGCCCCTGTGACCTTGGCGGAGGGAGAGTCTCCCACTTGGGGCTCAGTGGGACTCCTTCTGGGGGTCTTGGAGGAAAGCTGTCATGGTCCGTGAATTCTTCAAGACTGCTTAGTGGAAGTCGTTGCCAAGAGACCTTGGGACACTATCCTGGCAGCAATGGAATGCACAGGGCAAGGGAGGGGCCCCTGGATTGTATAAGTGACGGCCCAGACTCGTGGAGAAAGGCAGTCGAGGCTCTTCCCCTCATGCAGGACCTACACTGGGGCTTTACAAAATGCAGCTCTTCCCATCTTCTTCATTCTTGATGTCAGTCAGGAGAAGGGAAGAAAAACTATGCATCAAATTTCTATTATTTAATATTGTTACTGTTGGAAACAATATTTATATGTAATTAGGGAACATTTTGAAAATGTAGGAAAAAATTCAACCAATTTGCTACCATGTAGAGACGGTTGCTATTAACACATTAATATATCTACTTCTAATCCTTTTGAGTTACATATATTTTTTATAGCCATAATCAGATAGCAAACACAAAATTGCATGCAGTAGTTGTTAAAGGTCTGTTTTTATTTTGAGGTTATAAAAGTAAAGATATATTGTGTATAAAACTTAGAAAATGTATTAAAAGTAAAAAAGAAATGAAAGATTTCCAATATCTTATCACTCATGAATAATCACTGCTAATTTATTGGCATCTGTCCTGACAGCTTTTTTTTTCTATGCATTTTAAAATATAATCAAGATCATATTGCCTATTTGATTTTCAAGCACTCTCAATAAAGAGAATCCACTGATTCTAGAAGGAAGATGGTATGAAGAGAAATTTGATGATAGATATCTGCTCTAAATATTTATCCATTAGAAAGCCCAATGATTCAGTTAATTAAACAACTTCTAAAGATGCAAAATGACTTCAGTTCTTGGGCAATAAGCATCGATTATCTATTGTGCTATGCAAAGCTGCTTTTAAGCATTCATTTGAGCAGTTCTCCTGACAAAGTGTTCCAACAGTGTAAAATGTTTCAGTGTTGTTAGCAAGTGATGGAACAGAATAACACCCACGGTCACTGAATACACTAAGTGTCCTTCTGAACAAAGTGAGGGATGTGGCATCACAAACACAATCCCTGATTATGAAAAGATGTACCTTTAGCTGGACCAAAGACTTGAGGGCTATGCACATAATTTATAGTAGAAACTCTATGTTTTCTTTTAGCCACTCAGCTTAGCACCAAGGGATGGGCTGTGATTTAAGTGCTAAAAGATTCTCAGTTAAGCCCTATAAACTGACCTATGCAGGGAAGTCTAGGGACAGCCAAGCCAGCAGTAAGACTAGGCCAGTGTGAGAAAATGCACTCCAGGGCTTTTCCTCCCCAGGCACACGTCTCCTTGGAAGGCCTGGATCTCCTGAAATCTGTGGTAACGCCACACTTTAACCCCCAAAGTCTGCTGTGTAAGCAATCTGATGTCTGTATCCAGATGCCAAGGAGGTGGGGAGTACGGTTTTCACACTAACCCTGCCTGGTGCTGGGAGCCTGAACTCCAGAACACAGAGTGATAGTGCAACGTGGCACAGAAGAAAGCCAGAGGCAGCCGCAAACGTGCTTATCTTTCATCCAGAGGTTGCACCACGAAAGCTGCTGGCTGCCATGTGGGAAGATGTATGAGGTCAAGGTAAGAAAATGCTTCTCTGGACTTCAGGGGATGGGCAGAAAATTAGACCTATATAGCCTAAGTAACTGTAACATTTTCAAGGTTTTGTATTCACTTTGCTTTTTTTTTTTTTTTTGTCTCCAGGAGGGATGAGATTGCATAGGCCAGTCATACAGCAGTGAAGATCATCTATTTGAAACTCACTTGGCCATCTTCCTACTTAATGGGAGAAACCCCTCAGCAAAGTATGGACAACTCTGGGTTTCCTGGAAAAATGGGCTCCCCTTGTGAAGGGTGTTGGCAGCACTGTTCAATATTGTAAATACTAAGATCTGACAGTTGATTTTACTACAGAGTTACTGGAACTTGGGAAATGATAGACTTTATTTGACTAAAAGATTTTTTAGAATTCAGCATACTATGATAAAATCTGATTAATTTACTTCATCTGATACAAGCATTAATAATTTGTGACACTGTTTATAAGGTTTTAAAAAACAGTATCTTATTTATAACACATCACAAGATACTACATTCTAGGATACCTTGTTATTGAAAACAATACCACTAAATATGAGACATAAATGATTAAGAAAACAGACTCATGATAGAGGCCAAAGCTAAATGGAAGCATCAAGAGACCAGAATGGTCTGCAGTGGTCCTGCCCCTGCCTCAGGTTCCTGCAGAAGACAAAATATTCAGGTTGCTAGGTTGCAGATTCCAAGTTGATCTGCAGGGCCTCCTGCTGAGGTGTGCTATGTCACAGCAAATACCATTCCAGCTGGTGACCTTCTTAGGTCTGGTTCAAGCCCGTTAACCAAGTCCCAGAGGAAGCGAACAAAGGAAGAAACATGGCCATTAAGAGTGTAGAGACTTTTAGTTCTAATTCCTGTGGCTCTGTCTGTGACTTACTGGGTGGACTTTATGAATCTCAGTTTGCTCTGTTGTAAAGCAGAGACATTAAATCAAGTCCTTGAAGGAGCCTTGTGTGAGCTGGTGTTTGGGCAAGTGGAAAGCAGGTCATGAAGGCTGGTCAGCTCCCTTATTTCAGTCCTTGTTACTAAACTGGAGTGAACATAGGATTTCCCCCAGAGTCTTCACTAGCCCAGTTGCAGGGGGTCGACTGGGGGTGGTGGGGCAGGCTTTGGCATTTGCAACGTCAGTACACAAGACCATTCTAAAATGAAGATCTAGGCCTTTGTATTCCATTCTCCTTCCTTGCAGAGGGAGGGCCTGGGCTTGTGGAGGACTCACTGGGCTACAGCCAGGGCCAGGAGGGTCTCACCCACAATGTGGTGCACACATTGAGGACAGAGGAAGAAGTTGGGGTGGCTAGCTCCAAACCTAGATCATTCATTTGGGGAGAGAGGATAAGGAGGAGCAAGGGCCAAGGATAGAATTAAATAGGCCAAGAGCTGAGGAGCACTACATAGGGGAATGACTAGAGGGGTCCTTGGGAGAAAGTGCTCAGAGCAGTTTTTTTAAACAGCACTTTTTAATGCATTCTTATATCACACAGACAATTACGGGAGTTGAAACTGTCCAGTGATGAAATCCAGAGACATGGACACTTTTGCCATCTGTGTTTTCAGCACTTACTTAATACCAGAGTCAGAATTCTCCAGTTTTAAAACACACATGTCCTGATTACTCAGGCTTCACAAGCCAGCAAGTACAGAGGTGGTTGCATTAAGCTGGCCCTTGAAGGCTACAAGCTGCAACCAACTTATCTGCAAGCATTCCAGTCTTCAGAAGAATTTTCTTTCCTGGCTCCTGTCATTTCTTGGAAATTTCCAGGGATGCTTGCATGTGTCTAAGAATCAACTCTGGTCACTGCTTGTTAGCATGGCCAGTAAACAAACGGTCCTTTAGATATCTCAGACATGGCCCCTGAGCTTGCCTCTAGCCTGCTGCCCAAGCTGCCCACAGGCAGGTTGCTAGAGACCCTCTGCACCATGGTGCTGGGAGCTGGGACTCTCTGAGCCTCCACGTCAAGAACACCTGGCCACCCCCAGGGCTGCTGCTGCTGGGAGGCTCTCACTCCATTTGTCTCCAAGCTGATGCTCTTGGAACCCAAGCTGCTCTCTTGGAAGTGAGAACACTGCCTGCTTCATTCCCTTCTTCATGTTAGAATCAGCCAGCAGCAGAACACAGCTGCTTGAGCCTCAGGTGAGACGGCCCTTTCAATTCCCTTGCAGCTCTCTGTCCCCAGGACTCACACCTGCTGCATGAAGGACCTGGTCAGCACAGGATCTGGTGTTGTTCTGTACCCAGAATCCCCCGACTCCTCATGCAGGGGCACACAGCTCGGGCTGGGACACAGCATTAGATTCCTATGTCCCTTGCAGAGGATTTCTGCTCCAGGGATTGTGTGGCCCCTGCCATGATCTGTTTTCTGCTGGGGCCACCTCAGTCTGTCAGACATGTCCATAGGCATTTATACCAGAATTCTGTCAGGATTTAAATTTGTGGTATTATTATTTTTTAATATTTTGCCAGGAAGTGCTTGGCACCTGTGAAAGCCAGAGATGTAACTGATCTGTGGGATGAGCAGTTATATCACCTGACATTTGTGTGGGAAGTCAGGACCCCACGAGGCCTGGACATGGGGACACCGATGGAACTATTATAACATGGGTCACCAGCACCAGAGGAGGAAACTGGATTGGGTTTGAGAAGAATCCTAACTTTGCCATGTCCAAATTCCAGCCCTCTCACTTACTGGCTGTGTGACCTTGGGCAAGTCACTATGCCTTTCTGTGCCTCAGTTTCTTTAATCTACAAATGAGGGATGACAACAGTGTCTGCTTTATGGGGTTATTGTGATGATTAAATGGCTCAATACATGTAAAACACTGGTCTGGCATATTATACACATTTTTGCTACATTGCTGAATCTTGAGGTCATCAAACACATCTATACTCATTAAATATGAAGTCACCTCGTCTGGGTAGAGTCAACCTCTCAGTGAGTATCTCACAGAGAACCCCAAGATTTTCTGGCTATTCAATGACAGAGCAGATAGGCAGCACTGACCCACAGCAGTCTGGTATGGAATTAGGACCATGATTCCCAACCACACCAGAAATGCCACCTTTGGGCCATCTTTTCACCACCTGAACGGCTTGGACTCACAAAAACTTCTCCTACAAGGAGACTAAGACGCCAAGTCCTGGTGGGAAACAAACAAACTGTCCAAAGGGCATTTGGAGCATTTGCCCTTCTGACTTGTAATTATTTTTTCTGCTATTTGTACAGCTGAATCAGAGGTTCCAGGAGAGTGAGGCAATTCCAGGGGGACTTGGGGGAAGGGAGAGAGTCAGAGGGAGAGAGGGGGAGAGAGAGAGAGAATTGGGGAGAAAGTTTTTGCTGGGAGTAATCAATTGATTCAACCGTTTTGGCACAGAAATTTCAATTTACTGGATATCTTGTATGGACTTTCCAGTACCTTTATAAAAGAATGTCTTGTCCATCGTGTTTTGGCATTTTTACTCCTGGATTTAGCCAAAACCTGAGAGTTTGAAGACCTCAGAAAGTCATTAAGGAGCTCAAAAGCACTGAGGCTGTGACTGCAAGCTCTGGATATAAGTGTGTTCCAGCTTTTTTTTTTTTTTTAAATTAAGGGTGTTAGATGGTTCTGGAAAACTACTGGAGGCCAAGTTTATTCATATGAACTGAGGTTGGGCTTAAAGGTTTCATATTGGCCCTCTCTGCTTGAAAATGTGTGGAAGTCCGCCTGGAGGTTAAAGAGGAACTTATTTTCTTCATTTCTCCTTTGACTAAGGTTTCCTGTGCTATTGCTCTGAGGATTTTTTTTAATTATAAAAAATTTTTGCATGGCAGTTTCAGATCTCATTCCACGTTTTAGTACTAGTTGACATTTTTCATTTTCTAGTATTTTATGGTAGCAGAGTTTGTGTTTTAAATGGTTATCAGCATCGCTAATTATTTTCAAGTACTTGCCACCCTTAATATTTATTATCTACTATGTTTCCAATCTTTTTTTTTTTTTTTGCAATTTATGTGAGCCATGTTATTGAAAAGAACATTGCATGGTTAATTCTATTCCCCTAGTTTCACTCTCAAAGAAATGGAGGCTCAGAGTGATAAAGTAATCTGCTCAAGGCCACACAGCAAGTAGAAGAGGCAAGATTTCAACTGAAACTAGCCACATCCTGTGCACAATGATTGGACAATTGATTCCACTCAATCCTTGATGCCCAAGTGTCTGCTAACTGTCCTTTCCAACAAACTTCTTGCCACTCACTGATTTCAAGTGTTCCCCTGGCCTAGGGTTCCATCACCCATAGCCAGGCTCGAGCAATAGGCTCCATCGTCACCTCCCAGCTTCCTCTTTTGTCTACCTCCAGGTTATTTCCCTAGCAGCCAGAGTGAGTTTTAAAAAACATTTTACTATGAAAAATATCAAATGTACAAAAGAGTATGTTTTACAGTGAATATCCATATGTCAATCCCTAGATTCAACCATGAACATTTTACCATACTTATTTTTTTCATAGATCTATTCCTCCATCCGTCCCTCAAACTATCTTCTTTTTTGATGCATTGAAAGTAAGTTGTAGACATCAGTTAGGAAGCACCACTATGAACAAAGCTAGTGGAGGTGATGGAATTCCAGTTGAACTATTTCAAATCCTAAAAGATGATGCTGTGAAAGTGTTGCATTCAATATGCCAGCAAACTTGGAAAACTCAGCAGTGGCCACAGCACTGCAAAGAATGCTCAAACTACCACACAACTGCACTCATCTCACACGCTAGTAAAGTAATGCTCAAAATTCTCCAAGGCAGTCTTCAGCAATACGTGAACCAGAAACTTCCAGATGTTCAAGCTGGATTTAGAAAAGGCAGAGGAACCAGAGATCAAATTGCCAACATCCGGTGGATCATCGAAAAAGCAAGAGAGTTCCAGAAAAACATCTACTTCTGCTTTATTGACTATGTCAAAGCCTTTGACTGTGTGGACCACAACAAACTGGAAAATTCTTCAAAGAGATGGGAGTATCAGACCACCTGAACTTCCTCTTGAGAAATCTGTATGCAGGGCAAGAAGCAACAATTATAACTGGACATGGAACAACAGACTGGTTGCAAATAGGGAAAGGAATATGTCAAGGCTGTATATTGTCACCCTGCTTATTTAACTTATATACAGAGTACATCATGAGAAATACTGGACTGGATGAAGCACAAGCTGGAACCAAGATTGCCAGGAGAAATATCAACAACCTCAGATATGCACATGACCACCCTTACGGCAGAAAGCAAAGAAGAACTAAAGAGCCTCTTGATGAAAGTGAAAGAGGAGAGTGAAAAAGTTGGCTTAAAGCTCAACATTCAGAAAACTAAAATCATGGCAACCGGCCCCATCACTTCATGGCAAATGGATGAGGAAACAGTGAGAGACTTTATTTTCTCGGGCTTCAAAATCACTGCAGATGGTGACTGCATCCAGGAAATTACGACACTTGCTTTTTTGGAAGAAAAGTTATGACCGACCTAGACAGCATATTAAAAAGCAGAGACGTTACTTTGCCAACTAAGTCCGTCTAGTCAAAGCTACGGTTTTTCTAGTAGTCATGTATGGATGTGAGAGTTGGACTATAAAGAAAGCTGAGTGCCGAAGAATTGATGCTTTTGAACTGTGGTGTTGGAGGAGATTCCTGAGAGTCCCTTGGACTGCAAGGAGATCCAACCAGTCCATCCTAAGGAAATCAGTCCTGAATATTCATTGAAAGGACTGATGCTGAAACTGAAACTCCAATACTTTGGCCGCCTGATGCAAAGAACTGACTCATTGGAAAAGACCCTGATGCTGGGAAAGACTGAGGGCGGGAGAAGAAGGGGACAACAGAGGATGAGATGGTTGGATGGCATTATCAACTCAATGGACATGAGTTTGAGTAAACTCTGGGAGTTGGCGATGGACAGGCAGGCCTGGCATGCTGCAGTCCATGGGGTTGGAAACAGTTAGACGTGACTGGGCGACTGAACTGCGCTGACTGGGACAGCAGTACTCTTCCCCTAAGTATGTCAGCATGTGTACAGGTAGATTTTATTTTTTTTTTAATGAAAGGCAGATCACTTAATTCTCCTACTTACAAACCCCACAGCTTTCATAACCCATGGAATAAAATCCCAACCCTTGCCATAGAGGACAGGATCCTATGGGATCCAGCGCTTCCAGCCCGCTTCTTCATTCTCATTCCCTTGGTCACTTAGCTCCAGCCATAGCAGCCACCCTTCTACTCCTCATACATAGCAAGAACCCCCCTGCCTCAGAGTTTTTGCACTTGCTGCCCCTGCCATGTCTTCTCCTTAGAGAAGTAGGACAGTGGTGGTGGTGGTTTAGTCGCTAAGTCGTGCCTGACTCTTGTGACCTCATGGGTTGTAGTCCGCCAGGCTCCTCTGTCCGTGGGATACTCCAGGCAAGAATACTGGAGTGGGTTGCCATTTCCTTCTCCAGGTACATAATAAATATTTGTTGAATAAATGAATGGATTACGGAAGAAAAAAATGGAAGGGAGGAGGAAAAGAAAAGGAGAAGGCAGAGAAGGCTGGGAGGAAGGAAAAGAAGGGAAATGTCAAAAGAAAGGAAGGATAGATTTTCTGCTGGTGAGTTATGTGTCTTTTCTGGGGGTTGCCCTGCTTTATATCAATAAAAGGAAGAGGGTCTTTATCTGTGTGTGGCTCCTTGCTGAAGACTTTCCCCTGAATTCAGACCTTAATGAAACGTACAAAATGGTGCTTTAAGTGTTGGGAGCAAGGCAGGCTGGCATTACTCTGTGTACCCTGTTGTCCTTGTGCTGTACACCTCCATCAAAATCTAATCTTTTTAGCTTTCCTTCTGAAGAGATTTGAAGGGGCAGCTGGGGAAGTTCCACATTAGAGGAGATAGTTTCAGTCTGGAGTCTTGAATTTCTCCTCCTTTGATTCACATGTAGGAAAATATTGCCTCTGAGAAACTCTGGACCATCCGAGATAATATTTAAAATGCCATATTATCCAAGGACTCCCCAGGCCTTTCTCCTCTGCGAGTTTTTATGGATTTTCGATAACTGTATTGAATCCAAATCTTCCTAGTCCCTTTGCTCTGCTGTATACAGGTCCTCCAGACCCATTAAAAGTCTTGCCCAGTTTGTTCTCTGAGTCTTAGGACAGTGCCCACCCAGGCAAACAAGTGTGTTCTCGGGGTGACAAATTGTTGCTGTAATTGTACTTTAATGGGGTAGGGAGGGTGTGGAGAGAATTTGATGCTGTAGTAAAAGCATCCAATGGGTCATCAGTGCAAAAACAAACATGGTTGGATATGCTGATGCATTTGTTTTGTATTGCCTGGAGCTTGATTTACACGGGGTGGGGGTGGGGGGTCCTCATAATACCACCATTCAGAGCAGAGACCTCCAAAGATCCTAATCTAGCCTTGACCCTGGGGCTGCCCAAGGGGAGTTCATCCTCTTCTCGGGTCCTCTGTGTCCTGTACCCTGGTGATGCCTGTGGCCCACAAGGCCACCGAGAGTGGGGCCACGTCTCTGCCACTGCTGAAGGACACTGGCCTTTGTATACAGGATTGTGTCCTTGGGTTTAAAAAGCTGATCTCAAGGTGCCATATTTGAGCTGCATGCCCAGGGTCCTCCTTGGGTTCTGTGTTGATGTGAGAGGAATGCCCTGCTCTCCCATTTGGAGCCAAGCGTTGTTACACACCAGGGTGGCTTGTGGCCCTTTATCTCACCTGGCCCCTACCTGAAGGGCCTGCATCCACAGTGCTTACCCAGAGTCCTGTGTGTCCTCACTGGCACTCTGCCCCAGGCCTGCCATTGTGAGATGCTCAACCTCAACCTGGGCTGCCCACCCTGGTACGGATGAACTCATGTACAGAAGGGCCATGGGTTGGCCTGCAGTCTTGCTGTAGGTGGTGTGTTTGAATTTGATCACTCTGGTGGTGGGGCTCCTGATGCCCTACGTTCTTGCTTGCGTCATTTGGGGCCCACTTCCGTGTGTTCTGGGAGTAACTCCTCCAGACTTGAAGCTCTTGTCAGCACATAATTCCCTGTCTTCAGTCTTTCTGGCCAGAGTAGTTTCTGCTTCCTGCTCTGAACCCTGACTGATACGGCGTGTCTGCTCCATTTCATTCCTCCTATCTCTTTGAGGCAGGCATTTATATCCTGCTTCCAGATGAGGAATGTGAATCCCAAATAGGATACAGACAAGGGCCATATGTGACAGAATCTAGCTTTGAACTGAGTTTCCCGACATTCGGGTTTTAACCACTATATTACTTCACCTCACCTGAACAGAAAGGATAGGGCAGGCAAAAAAAAAATATTTGGGAAGAAAGAAAGAGGATCCCTGCAAGGAAGATTTCCCTTCCTTCTCTCCCCAACTTTCCTCTTCTCCGGACACCAACAAGATCAGACTTCCTGAAAGAATATGCACTTCCCGCCTGTCAAACCTATTCCCTTTCTGCCCCTCTCTGGTGATCACAAGAAGGCAAATGGAGATTCTAACATCCCACCAAATTCCAGAAAATGAAAATGCTTGTGGAAAGTCTGCTCCATCTCTATGGCTTCATCCATGTGCCTCCTTTGCTTGTCCTCCAGGCTTACATAATTTGCTTATCCTCTGGCGTCCGACAGTTCTAGAAGTAGCTCATTTGTGTTTTCAGCAAATTTTGCCTATGGTATGGTGTGGTATGGTGACTTGTGTGTGCCTCTTATCTCTTTTACCAGACTAGAACTATAGCTTACCGCTGGATCCCCCACTCTTTTGCCAATTCGTATGGAATGAGTACCCACATTGCTAGGCCCTGTATTCAACTCTAAGAATCCAGAGATCAATAAGACTCAATCCTCAGAGTCAAGGAGCTCCTGGTCTGGTGGGGACAGACAGACACTGTATAATACAACATCAATATAAAACCGGAAAGATGCAGCTGAGATTTTGAAGTCTAGGTAGGAGTTTTCCAGACAAACAGGGTAGGGGAGGACACTGCAGGTAGAAGGGGAAGCATGTGCCTGGAAGAACTCATGGCCAGAGCTCTGGGTGGGTAGGAGAAGCACAGAGAGAGACTGGGGTAAGTTAGGAAGGGAGGGCCAGGAAGGGCTCAGCAGATGCTTGTCACAGAACGGGTGCCACATAAATGCTTTCTGCATGAGAAAATACATTATTGCTCTTCCTTTATGAGGCAAATGGAGGTTTTGCTCTGTGGACTGCCCAAGCTCTGCTTCAATGCAGAGCTTTCTTTCCAGGCTTGCTTGAGCCATCCATCACAGTGAAAGCATGAACATGAATGCTGGGGGAGGGAGTCACGGGGGAGAACTGAGAGAGCCAGAGGGAGGGCTGGCCTCACACGAAGCCTGCAGCAGACAGCCAAGCTGCTCTTTAATTAGGGCTCCATCGATCACTCTGGCCCTGTATTCAATTTGTGGGTCTTGATTTAGCTATTATGGAGAGCTTCCCTTTCCTAATTTCAAAGCCCAAGTTTTTATTAAAGCCTCTGAAATCATTTTCACGCTCCAACTTTTGTTTCTTCCCATTGTCTTTTATCATCCTGGCAACAAGACTGAGCTGAGCTCCCTACCCTGAGCTCAGCAATGTGAGCTACGGCTAACATTTAATAGCGCCCCCTTGGGTGGGCAGAAGAGCACATGGCCTTGGTGCTAGCTGCAACTGCACTGTCAGGGTCTCTGTAGGGCAGGCAGCCCACATGGGGAACTGAGATGGCTTTTCTATCTTGCAATGGCACAGTTTTTATTTTCTTCTGTGAGATGAACGTTCATTGCCCTTAATTCCAGTATCTCTGCCTATCCCCAGGTGGAAAGAACATGAGTTTGTATCTTACTACCAATGTATACTCTGTGTGTTCGACCTTGAGCAAGTTCCGTAGCCTATTCAGTTATTCAACCAAGTCTCAGTGTTCCTGATTGTAATAGGATTTACCTTGTAGGGTTGTTGGGTGGATTAAATGTGATAGTCTCTGTAATGGGGAGCATATGGCGTGGTGCAATGTGCTACCTCATGTTTTGCTGCATAATCTTGTGCAAAGTACTTAACCTCTTGTGTCTCAGTTTCCTTATCTATAAAGAATCATTCATTTGCTTCATAGGGTTGTTGTCAGTTTCCTTATCTATAAATAATCATTCATCTACTTCATAGGGTTGTTGTGGAGATTAAAGAAGGTAAAATATGTAAAGTGCTTGGAGCAGTGCCTGGTACATTGCAAGTACCACATAAAGCTCAATGCAATTGTTAATTCTCTGACTCAACAACTCTACACATACATTCTACAGAGGAGGAAAGTAGGCACCAAGAAGGTAAGTAATTGTCAAAACTTCTTAACTCTATATTGGCAAAAGAAATTTCTGTGATGGCAAAGATGTTCTATAATCTGTGCTGTTCAATCTACTGAAAACTTGAGAGTATGGCAGGTAGAATCTGTCCCCAAAATGGCCCCTAAAGGATGTCCATGTCCTAATTTCCAGAACCTGTGACCATCTTTCATTGCATGGAAGAAGGGATTTGTAGGCATGATTAAGATATGATCTTGAGATGGGAGATTATCCGGAATTATCTGGGTGGGCCCAAGGTAGTCACTAGGGTCCTTATAAGAAGGAGGCAGAAGAGTCAGAGTCAGATAGAGCTGAAGGTGTTAAACTGCTAATTTTGGAGATGGATGAAGGAGCTGCTAGCCAAGGAACATAGACAGCTTCTACAGGCTGGAAAAGGCAAGGAAGTGGATTCTCCTTTAGAGCCTCCAGAAGGAATGCAGCTCTGCTAATACCTTGAAGTTAGCCCAGTGAGACCCATGTTGAACTTCTGGCCCCAGAATTGTATGATAAAAAATTTGTGCAGTGTTAAGCCACTAAGTTTGTGGTAATTTGTTCTAGTGACAATAGGAAGCTAATACACTGAGGAACTGAATGCTTAAATTTTGTTGAATTTTAGTTAATATAAATTAAGATGTAAATAGTCACATTTGGTTAGTGGCTACCATGTTGGACAGTAGAGTTCTGGACAGTAAATGGTAAACAGTAGATGTTAAACAGTAATTGTAAACGGTGCCAGTAGATGTTCAAAATATGTCACTAATTGAAGAGGTAAAATAAGAAGCAGTTCAGTGTAGAAGATACAATTTTGGGTCCTGTCTATCCATTCATCTGTCTGTTATGTAGACATCAGAATAATGAGTGGTGTGATTACTAACACTTTTCTTCATGATTCATTCTTGGTAGGTTGTGTGTTGCTAGGAATTTTTGTATCTCATCTACGTTATCCAATTTGTTGTCATATAATTGTTTATATTTTGCTACAATTATATTTCTGTAAAATTGGTAATGATGCCCTGTCTTTCATTTCTGATTTTAGTAGAGTCTTCTTCTTTTTTTTAATGTAATTAATGGTTAGCTAATTTTATTCTTTTCAAAGAGCCAATTTTCAGTTTTGTTGACTTTATTGCTTTTCTATTCTCTAATTTTTAAAAATTGTTATTCTGTGTATACGTGCATGCTAAGTCGCTTCAGTTGTGTCTAGCTCTTTGAAACCCTACGGATGGTAGCCCTCCAGGCTGCTCTGTCCATGGGATTCTCCAGGTGAGAATACTAGAGTCGGTTGCCATGCTCTTCTTCAGGGGATCTTCCTGACCCAGGGATTGAACCCATGGTCTCTTATGTCTCCTGCATTAGCAGGCATCAGGTTCCTCACCACTAGCACCATCTGGGAAGCCCTTGCTACTCTAATCTTTATCATTTCTTTCCTTCTGTTAGATTTTGATAGTTTGTTCTTGTTTTCTTAGTTCCTTATGTTGTAAAGTGAGTCTGTTGGTTTGAGATCTTTCTTAATTTTTAATGTAAGTGGTTGCAAGTATAAATTTCCTTCTTAGCACTGCTTTTGCTATATTCTATAAGTTTCAGTAGGCTATGTTTTAATTTTTTTTCCCATTTATTTTTATTAGTTGGAGGCTAATTACTTTACAATATTGTAGTGGTTTTTGCCATACATTGACATGAATCAGCCATGGATTTACATGTATTCCCCATCCCGATCCCCCCTCCCACCTCCTTCTCCACCGGATCCCTCTGGGTCTTCCCAGTGCACCAGCCCTGAGCACTTGTCTCATGCACCCAGCCTGGGCTGCTGATCTGTTTCACCCTTGATAACATACATGTTTCAATGCTGTTCTCTCAAAACATCCCACCCTCACCTTCTCCCACAGAGTCCAAACGTCTGTTCTGTACATCTGCGTCTCCTTTTCTGTTTTGCATATAGGGTTATCGTTACCATCTTTCTAAATTCCATATATATGCATTAGTATACTGTATTGGTCTTTATCTTTCTGGCTTACTTCACTCTGTATAATGGGCTCCAGTTTCATCCATCTCATTAGAATTGTTTCAAATGGTTCTTTTTAATGGCTGAGTAATATTCCATGGTGTATATGTACCACAGCTTCCTTATCCATTCATCTGCTGATGGGCATCTAGGTTGCTTCCATGTCCTGGCTATTATAAACAGTGCTGCGATGAACATTGGGGTGCACGTGTCTCTTTCAGATCTGGTTTCCTCAGTGTGTATGCCCAGAAGTGGGATTGCTGGGTCATATGGCAGTTCTATTTCCAGTTTTTTAAGAAATCTCCACACTGTTCTCCATAGCGGCTGTACTAGTTTGCATTCCCACCAACAGTGTAAGAGGGTTCCCTTTTCTCCACACCCTCTCCAGCATTTATTGCTTGTAGACTTTTGGATAGCAGCCATCCTGACTGGTGTGTAATGGTACCTCATTGTGGTTTTGATTTGCATTTCTCTGATAATGAGTGATGTTGAGCATCTTTTCATGTGTTTGTTAGCCATCTGTATGTCTTCTTTGGAGAAATGTCTGTTTAGTTCTTTG
This sequence comes from Cervus canadensis, assembly GCF_019320065.1. Lineage (NCBI taxonomy): Eukaryota > Metazoa > Chordata > Mammalia > Artiodactyla > Cervidae > Cervus > Cervus canadensis. The sequence goes on from NC_057388.1 coordinate 58,124,612, forward strand.
GCCCATTTTTTATTGGGTCATTTATTTTTCTGGAATTGAGCTGCAGGAGTTGCTTGTATATTTTTGAGATTAATCCTTTGTCTGTTTTATTTTATTTTTATTTTTTCAAGTATCAAATATCCTCTTTCTTTTTTTTTATCATTTATCTTTATTGTTTTTATTTTTTTTCCATTTATTTTTATTAGTTGGAGGCTAATTACTTTACAATATTGTAGTGGTTTTTGTCATACATTGACATGAATCAGCCATGGATTTACATGTGTTCCCCTTCCCGATCCCCCCTCCCATCCATCCCCCTCTCCACCCGATCCCTCTGGGTCTTCTCAGTGCACCAGGCCCGAGCACTTGTCTCATGCATCCAACCTGGGCTGGTGATCTGTTTCACTGTAGATAATATACATGTTTCGATGCTGTTCTCTTGAAACATCCCACCTTCGCCTTCTCCCACAGAGTCCAAAAGTCTGTTCTATACATCTGTGTCTCTTTTTCTGTTTTGCATATAGGGTTATCATTACCATCTTTCTAAATTCCATACATATGTGTTAGTATACAGTATTGGTCTTTATCTTTCTGGCTTACTTCACTCTGTATAATGGGCTCCAGTTTCATCCATCTCATTATAACTGATTCAAAAAAAAATATGGAACACTTCACGAATTTTCATGTCATCCTTGCACAGGGGCCATGCTAATCCTCTCTGTATCGTTCCAATTTTAGTATATGTGCTGCCAAAGCGAGCACCCTTTGTCTGTTTTAATTTTCATTATCTCAAGCTATTTTCCAATTTTTCTTGTGATGTTTTCTTTGACCCATTGGTTGTTTAGTATTTTACATTTCCATACCTTTGTGAATCTTCCAGTTTTCCTTCTGCTGTTGACTTCATTGTTAAAATTCTCATTTTAATCATGCATCACTTTTCTGATTTCCTTTGACTCTTCACGTTTTCCTTTAGCTTTCTCACTTAAACACAATTTTTTAAAAGTCTTTTTCTAGTAAATCTGAAGTCTGTATTTCCTCAGGGATTGTTTCTAGAGATCTTTTTTGTTCTTTGAATGGGCCATGTTTTTATGTTTCTTTGTATACTTTATTTTATTATTTTATTTTATCATGGAGTTGCACATTTTGATAATAGTCACCTCTCTCAGTCTTTGCAGATAGATTCTATGCTTGGGCATTCCTCTCCTTAATAGATGGATATACTTTGAGTCTTGAAATCAACCCAAGGTTAGAAGTTTAAGATTTTTTTGCTAATCATTTTTAAACACATGTCCTGCATGAAACTATGTGTGGCTTTTTCAATCCTCCTGAACATAAAAGGAACTGAATATTTTTGGAGGTCTTAATTTCCCAGAGTTTCACCTCAGTGTCTCTTCAGCACTTTAGGTGTTTTATTGCTTACCTCCATTTATATCTCTTGCCTCGGGTGCCTGCAGATTTTATGAGCTATACTTGCTGCTTTTTGCCATTTTCCCCAGTCTGAGAGTAAGTCATGCCACCATTCACCACAAGCTACAGGTTAGGCTTGCTCCTTGGAAGAAAAGCTGTAACAAAGCTAGACAACATATTAAAAAGCAGAGACATCACTTTGCCACCAAAGGTCTGTTTAGTCAAAGCTATGGCTTTTTCAGTAGTCATGTATGGATGTGAGAGCTGGACCATAAAGAAGGCTGAGTGCTGAAGAATTGATGGTGCTGAAGAATTTCAAATTGTGGTGCTGGGACTCTTGAGAGTCCCTTGGACAGTGAAGCGATCAAACTAGTCAATCCTAAAGGAAATCAACCCCGAATATTCATTAGAAAGACTGATGTTGAAGCTGAAGCTTCAATAGTTTGGCCTCTTGATGCAAAGAGCCAATTCATTGGAAAAGACCCTGATGCTGGGAAAGGTTTAGGGTAAGATGAGAATGGAGTGGCAGAGGATGAGATGGTTAGAAAACATCACTAACTCAATGGACATGAGTTTGTGCAAACTCCAGGAGATAGTGAAGGACCAGGAAGCCTGCTGTGCTGCAGTTCATGGGGTCACAAAAAGTTGGATACAACTTAGCGACTAAACAGCAATAGCAAGTTAGGCAGAAGAGAGATCAATCCTTCAGGCTGCTCCCAGACAAGTTATAACATTGCAAATAAAGTCTGTGCTGCTCTCTCTGTTTCAAGGGAGAGATTTGGGAGCTGGCCTACTATCTCCTCTAGACCAAGTCTGCTCCCAATTAGGGAGGGGATGGAACAAAGGTGAATAAAAATATCACAAAATTTTCTACCATTTTGAATATACCTTTTCTTGACTGGAGATTTGTTTGGTTGCTGTCAACCTTTGGCTATTTTCCAGAACCCCTTTAGCCAGTCACTAGCTATTATTATTATTATTTTTTAATGTTTCTGTAGGGGACTGAGAACTGGGAGCTTCCTTGTATTCTCTCTTTCTACTAAAGCTTTTAATTTTCTTCCTATTGATACCTGAATTTACAAATTCTATGTAAAGAACAATGATTTTTTTGTAACAGAAGGTAAAAATTACTGAGAAAGACACTATTGTAAGAAAAGATCTCACAGTAGAAAAGGAAATATAAACTACATAATAAATAAAAAAATATAAACTGTCTAGTAAGCTTAACAACAGGTGCTTGTGAACTAGAGTGGAAGCACCTTTTACTCAGGAGTTAGATCACAGGCTGAACTCTTAGCTAAAATCTTATATAGTCAAACAACCTATACAACCTAGTGTAACACCTTGAGATGCTGACACCATGAAAAGTGCCAGAAGCTGGGGCTGATCCCCCATTCCTCTCCAGAATGTGCTCAGTGAGTGAAAGATGGGCAGAGTCACTCACACTGTCTAAGCTTTCAGTCCTTCAGATACATATAGTTTTACTTACATCATTATTTGAATCTACATTTGTTTAGACTCAGTCTCTATAAACAGAATTACAAAAGGATATAAAGGATAAAAAAGATGACAGATAAATGGCAAGACATACTATATTCTTAAATGAGGAATCAAGTATCATGAATATTTCATCCTTTCCCATTAATAGATTGGCAAGATGCAATTCCAATAAAATATATACAGGATGTTTTGCAGGAAACATGACAAAAATAATTCAAAATCTCATATGACATAAACCAAAAATATGAAAGATGATTTTGAGAAAGGTGAGTACAGCAGCAGGCGGAAATGCCACTTAGCTCTTCCTGCTAGTAAATCACACTGTAAAGTTACAATAATTTAAACTTTATGGCACTGATTCAACAACAGATACATCAATGGAAGAAATAACACAGAAATAGTCTTTCATATTTAAATGTTTGATAAGATATGCATTATAAATTAATTTGGAAAAAGGACCAAGATTACAAAAAAATGCGTGGAATAATTGATTAGCATCCTAGAGCAGAGTACTATTTAGATCATCCTTTTTATTTATGAACCAAAATAAATCCAAAGTGGATTTATTTTCAAATATAGTAAGTTCCCTACATACAAACCTTCAAGTTGCAAACATTAAAAAATGCGAATGTGTGTTTGCATGTTCAATCATGTAAGTTAATTCACCTGTCTGGTGCACACTGTCACGTGCAAGCATCGTCTACAGGTGGATTTTGTGTGTTCTACTGTATAGAAAACAGTATTTTTATTTCAAGCCCAGGATGGCCGAAAGCAAGCATAAAAGCAGCAATGATATAGCTGGTCTGCTATAGCTGGTACTGGAAGTGCCAAGCGCCAAGAAAGGCTGAAGAGAGACAAGAGGAAGTAAAAGTAACTGAAAAACCAAAGATTCAAGATGCAGGAAATGGCGAGGGATTTTCTTGATTCAAGGAGGCACTGTCAGTTTTTGAGGCCCCTGACCTAAACACAGAATTGTAAACGAAGGTTGCAGCAGCTGCTCAGAATGCAATCCAGTGCTACAGTGTCATCTACGATGAGAAAAAGAGCTACTATCCAGACATCACTGGATCGTTTTCTCAAGAGGGTAGACAGAAGTGAATCCAGCAAGGAACCAGAACCTGTGCCATCAACATCAGGTGTGAGTGAGATTGTAGCTTTCCCTCCATCTCCTATTGCTGATAATCCTTCAGCTCTACCATCTCCCATCTCCTCTCCCTTCTTCAATCAGTAACTCCTCTTGCCTATTCACTTGATGCCAGCCCCTGTGTGCCAGCTTTTGTACTGTACTACTGTACTTTTCAAGGTACTATACTGTAAGATTGAAACACTTTATTTTTGTTGGTTTTTTATGTATTATTATGTGAAAAGTATTATAAACCTATTACAGTACAGAACTATATAGCTGATTGTGTTAGTTGGGTACCTCAGTTAACTTTGTTGGACCTATGAACAAATTGGATTTATGAATATGCCCTTGGAATGGAACTCATTTGTATGTTAGGGACTTCCTATATTAGAAAAAGTTGAAAATTTGAGTTAACTATTTATCAGGCCTTTTGTGGAGGAATAATCTTTAAGTTTGAAAATAACAGAAAAAGTTTAAAGGTGAAAAGTGCAGGTTATTTAACTCAAAAAGTTTTAACTGACATTAAAATGATAAACTAGATAAAAAGTAAAATAATAAAAAAAAAAAACCCAAAACCAAACAAACAAAAAAACCCTGGAAAACACGTGTCCTACAAGTGGCAACACATTTAAAATTGGGAGATTTCACAAATACATCCAAATCTCAGGCTTATTTGAAAAAATGAAAAGCCTGATAACCTATACATAACCTTCCGTGTTTAGACTGTACAGTTAATCATGGTAGTTCCCTTATGGTGTTACTTCCTTTTGCTTCACTCATTTACTCATAGGCCCCGGAGATTGCTGCTCCTTGCTCAGAACAATTACATCAATTGCCTGATCAGTACATTGGGTAGATTTGTTTTTCTGCCACTTCAGTGACTTCTCCTTGCCCTCAGGAGCAACTTTATTATGATTATCAATGATCCAAATGATCTTCAGACTCCAAGGGCCAGTGGGGTTGTCAAATCTTTTCCTTTCTGAGGCCAGGAGAGCTAGTACCTTCCTGGAGGTAAGCAGTCTAAACTTCCTTCCTTGGCCCTTTCTACTGCCGCGGGGTCATCATCTGTCTCCTGGGTCATCTCTTCTATTTTCCCCACCTCTTCATTCGTGCCCCAGGCAAATGGCAGCTGATTGGCCTTCTCTTGGCAGGTACAAGTGGGTGCTAATGAATGGAAGAATGTGCTGTCCTTACACCTGATAAAGAGGTAATTGACTACCACCTCCTCTCTCCCCGCTCTCAGTATTTCTTTTTATGTGCAATAATCTACATAGGCAAGACAGAGAGCCCTGTTTAGACCCTAGTTTAGAAGTTACACTTGACCTGAGAGCTCACAAAATGCTTAGATATTATTCCAAGGTGAAAAGTTCCCAATGGTGTTTTGATTGAAATCATTATTTAAATAATTCTTTGAGGCCTCAAGCGATTCAAATAATTTGCTCAAGCTTATATAACTTAGAGATAAAAATTAAACTCTAAAGTTTAAGACCATTACAGTTAACAGTTCTGCCCTGAAGAAGTTTACTGTCTAGTAGAGACTATTTTAGGTGTGATGGTTATGAACGTATTCCAAATTTAAGTTAAAAGTTCCTGCTGTTGACTCAGCTATCTGGTGCTTTTGCTCATAGCACTTGGGAGACCAAATTATTTGGATAATTACTTCAGTAGACACAGTATCAGAATGTGGAGTGTCCTACTTAGTAAGGGGTTATTGAAGGCTTTCTAAGTGTGCACAGGTGGGTGACTTCATGGACTAAGTCATTGTGTTCAGTCTCTGGGTTTTCCCTCTCCCACATTTCAAGCAAGCTGTCGGGTGCTTAGCATTATCTTGCTTTGGGGAATTTTTGCAGGGTAGTAGCAAACAAAAACTGTTGTAAGTCACAGACTCCGCCTATATTTTGTAAATGCTTCTGGCAGATTAGGCTGTGTGTTCAGAAAGAGGGTGATGTGGGAGAGAGGAAGGATTCTAAGGGTCAAACAAGGACAAGAGAAAGTTGACCCCCAGGTTGGGGAGTGGTTTCTGGTCAGTGAACTGCACATGTGATATGGGATCCACTGCCACTCTATGGCAGTCCCTGAGGAGGTGGACAGGCTTCAAAGGGATGACACTGTGGGGACTCCTGGAGGTTTGCTAGTGCAAGACTTTGGGAATGGGGCACCATTCTGGGTGGCATCTGGGAAAGGGGAGTTCTCAGTGAAGCCTCTGGGTCAATGACAGTGATGGCTCTGTATCCATCTCCGGCCAGCTCAGTGGACTGGGGGCTTACTGTTAGAGTGCAGTTGATTACAAAAAACACGAAGTACATGTCTTACATGTAATAAATGAAGTCCATGCCAGAGTTTTCTTTCCAAAATGAAGAATTTTTGCTACTTCCCCTTTGCCTTCTAAATCAAAGTTAAATTTCTCAGGGCAGTTTTCAGGTCTTTCCCACTCCTGAGCTGGTCTTCATTTCCCTGAATCCCCCTGTCCTTAGTACCTTTGGACCCCACACTCCAGGCACTATGAACTGCTGGTAGATCCACCTCCCCTCCTCCTTCACATCCCGTACTCTCCTGTCTCTGAGACTTTGCCCATGCTGCTCCCTCTGTCTGTAGAGTTTTTCTCTGTTCTCTGGGAAGCTCAACTTTCAAGGCCCTAGAAGTGCCTTCCCAGACCCTCCTCCCCTAACACAAGCACACATACAACACAGAAGTAATCATTTCCTCCTTTCTGCTTGGTGACATTTTATTATTTGATCAAAGTTAGGGATTTAGAACCGTCTCCTAAACCTTTGGTTGGAAGCATCCTGAGGTCTGGTGCTGATTCGTCTCTGATTTCCCAGGACTTAGCACAGTGCCTTGCACATACATAGAAGGTGATCCAGGAAATGTATACAGGACGAATATGACAGAGAATGAGTGAAAGCACTGAAGGACACAAAGAGCCATCAGGATATACAGTGGATACCCATGTACCAGGCCCAGCGCCTGCCACAGATGGACAGTTTTGAGCAGGGCAGAGGAATGCTGTATCAAACAGCACCAGCAAGCTGGAGTCACACAGCAGAAGTATGTGAAGTTCTTAGATTTGGTAACAATTCAGGAGTTCTCTGTACTCTTATTTCATACTATTTGCTGATTTTTGTGGTTCTACTAATCAAGAGCAGGGTATTAATAAAGCAACCATTGGGTGTTTGCTTCAGGGTATTTCACAACGCTGTGGGTTGGTATCATCATCCTCATTTCAGAGATGAAGTCAACCTAGTCTCACACAACTTTCCCAAGTCCTTACCATGAATAGGGGTCAGATGCAAACTTGGTTTTTCCTTATCCATCAGGCACTAGTTAGTATCAATGTGCCAGTGAGAAAAGGGATTTTTAGTTAAGATAATTTGAGGAGTGTTTACTCACAAAGACACTAAGGACAAAGCCACGAATGGGGAGAGGGGAGCCAGAGGGGTAGTGCTAGGCTGGGAGCAACACAGCTGTCAGCAGGGGGAGAGAGGGTGCAGAAAGCAAGAAGGAGAGACTGTTGTGAGGTGCACACCTCCTCGTGCAGAACCCAGTCAGCCTAGGCAACCTCCTGCTCTCCTCCCTCCCACTATGGGCTCCCATTGACCAGGCCCAGAGGCTAGGGAGTCCATGGGCAGGGTCCATAGGGGTCCGCGTCCATGGCAGAGAGCAAGGTGGAGAAAGAGGAAAAAATGGGTCTGGAAGGGTAAAGAGAAGATATGCACACCAGCAGCAACTCACACAGGCAGGCAGGAGCAACGGGACATAAAGCTTGGAGACACCTGATCAGGTCTTCTGGCACCCAGGGGACATTCTTACAAAATTCCAAAGATCAGTGACCATGGTCCTTTTACAGCAAATCACACTCTCACCCTGCACAGCTTTCCACTCTACCTGGGAGGCCACATACCTCCGTAGCTCCTGATGGCTGGGGTCAGTCCCAAATCAAGCGGTGGAGACCAAGGGCCCTTCCTTCTGTGACCCTGGTATAAAGGAGACAGCCACCATCGGAGAGTATCTGGTGGCCTCTGTGGGCCCCGTCTCTTTGCAGCATCTGATTTCCCTTTGAATGAGGAGAGCCACGGGCAGCAGGCCAAGATCTGCCTTTCCTCTCCCACCCCCAGCTCCCCACATCCCATCCCATTTGAGAAGAGAAGGGCAACGCTGTCTTTCCATCAATTTCTCTCATGCTTGCTTCCCTCACCTTTTCTCCTTCTTAATCTACCCGTGGCTCCTAAAAGGATTAATTAGAAAGATGTGAGCAGGGGTTGGAACGTCAGAAGACAATCGTCACTTTCCTATCTGACCTCTCTCACCAGCTGCAGAATTAACAAATTGAATGTCCTCAGCAGACAGGAGTGGCACATGATACGAAGTTCATTACGAGCCTCGCCAGGGCCTGTGTGTGAAGCCCCATTTAAACAACTCTTGCTGATTAAATTCCTCCCAGGCACTCCCGCCAGACACTGTTAGAAAATACTCACATCCAATAGCTTTTTAATTTTTTTTAAACATGTGCCAATTATTTGCCTGCTATCTGCAGGTGCTGGCAAGCATCACGGCCGGCCTCACTGTCTACACTCTTATCCACTCGGCGCCTGCCTGGGGGCTCACGTCGTCAGGAATAGGACCCTGGGCTCTGGTCTGGGCTGTCAAAAGCTCTCCAGCCACCCTCCAAGACTGGTCTGCCCCACCCCCAGCTCGCAGCCCCACACGTCTCACCTTCTGAAGCTCACAGCTCTCTCAAATGTTTCAAGGTGACAACACAGACCCGGTGACCTGCTAGAAGTGGGGCCCAGAGGGGTAGGCACACATTCATGCCTGGGCCAGTGCCAGCTGCCTCCCAGCCAGGGTGTGCTTCAGACCTGAGCCAAACAGGGACATAGAATTGCCACCTCTGGGAGCAGGAGGAGGGTGGGGAAGAGGGGTGAGATCCTGCCTGGAAAAGGGCTTGGCACTTGCTCACAGGCCCCTTTCAAATAAGCCTCAGAATGCCTGTCTCTTTCTGTTCCCACTTCAGCCATCGCAATGACTTAGTTCATTCCTTGTTTGGTGATTAAAGCCATTAAGTTCTTAGCAGCTTAATAGGTGCTAATTAATATCCAAAAGTGAGGGTTCATAGATACAAGCAATAAAATTTTTATCCATGTTCACATTTTTTAAACAAAGGTAATAAAAAAGTTTTACCAGTAACAGCTTTTGCACAGTATTCAACTGTGACCCATTCCCCACCCTCACCCCTTTAGGCCCAGGGATGGCGACTGTGTCCCACTGTCACCAGCTCTGGGGACAACACTTTCCTATTGGTGTCCTTTCACCCTGTCTACACCTTTGGAATTCACTTTGTTATTAGCCTGTCTAGCTTTCCCATGTGAGAGGCCGTCTCCTCTCACTGATGATAGCGGCTCTAGTTTGGAATAAACACTTTCTACCCATCTTCTTTGAAAGTCCTGTCTTGCCCTTGGATGACACCCTGGGCTAGTCAGTAGGCATCTTCTCCCTGGCACTTTCACCTTCTGGCTCTTAGACACCTTGGTGTTCCTACTTCCCATTAAATGAACTAAGAACTGCCGTGAGTATAGAATGACAGAGCTAAGTAGTTACAAGGAATGGTAGGAGCGATTGAAATAACTGAACATGTTTATCTCACAGGAGAGAGAACTTGGGGTGGAGGAAGAGAATGAAATCTGCCTTCAGAAGCCTGATAGGCACTTGTGTGGAACAGGAAACAGACTCAGACTCTGGGTCTATATGTGAGAGAACCAGCATCACTGGCGAGGAAGTAAAAGAGGAACATGTTTTAATATAAGAAGCAACTTTATAACAATCCAAACTTCCTAGAGATGGAACTGACTACCTCAAGACGTGGTGAGTTCCCAGCCACTGGAGGTGTTCATACAGAGGACCAATGACCCCTTGGTGAATATGTAGGGGTAGGTGAGAGGTAGGGAGAAGGGTGGAGGGGATTCTAAAAGAGCATGATGATCAGATTAGACCTTTTAAAAATTTTCTTCCAGATTTGAGATTTTATGACTCCCTTTTTAGAAATAGAGACTTTGCATCAGGAAGAACAGTGTAATCCCTAGAGGGAATCCAGAAGGAAAGATACCCCCATCTAAAGATTAGGAACGAGAGAGAAAGAAAACAAAATAATTTTTAAAAGTGCAACAGTTTGGACCATTTAGTGTAGGAACCCTATTTTATGTAAGTTAATAGGCTAAAAGGATCACTGCACTAAAGCCCTGCACAATTCTGAATATTTACAATGGTTATCTAGTTAGGGAAAAAAGTTAAGAATAAAATTCAGTGAAATTTAGAACACAGAAATAAGGATTTCTGATTTAACTTGGTGTATAATACCTGGCATAGTCCCCCTGACTTCTACATGGCAGTATAAATATAATGAAAATGCAAACAAAGAAAAAAACCAAGCAGGTAATAACCATTTAACAAAATGTAAGAGATAATATATGTGAAATTAAATTCTGGACCTCATCAATAGGAATGGATTGAGAAGTAGTTTTTGGGCACACATTCTCCATTTGAAACACCCAAATTCAAAGAGTTGAGATGAAATAAACTAAACACTTCCTACTGATGTCCTTATCTTCAAGCCACAGGGACAAAGATTAGAAAAGCAAGCTGTCTCTCCTCCACTGTCTTCAGAGCTAGGCGAGATGCTAGAGCCCTATCTTTCCCCAGGTTGCCACCCACTAAACCTCTGCCCCTCACACCACTGCCTTCCAATCATTTTCCCCTGTTACCACAAAGCAGAGGGGAACTGGAAGAAGTACATTGCATCTTGGCTCAATTAGATGCCCAAAGAGAAGCATCAGAAGCAGGGTAGAGTCTGCAAGAGTTCTGGACAGAGTTCTGGATAAGGGGCATCATCTTTTGTGTTCTAAACTGTGTACAAGAGGGATTAAACCTGCATCTTCAAGAACCTGAGAGTTGGAACAAGGGAAATCTAACTTCAGCCCAGTAGCATTATTCAGTGCAAAGGCCCACAAACCAACCTAGTGGCTAGTGCTGAGCTCTGTGGGTTAGAAAGGCAGATACTGCACCGAAGTGTGAGGTGAGTGATGGGGGCTACTAGAACCCCAGGCTTGGATAGCAATCTGCTGTCTCAAGGATGAATGGAAAGAGAAGATTAATAAGAGGCCTACAGAAAAGGCACTGCAAGGTATGCCAACTACGGGAGACTTTACCTGATGATTCATGTCTCTAAAGTGTTATTCTGTTAGAAAAAGAAGACTTGTGGAATAAATCTTCTTTCTATGTTTATGAAACAAGGAGAGGAAGCTGCAAAATCAGAATGGGCTGAGATTAAGGCAGTGTGCAAAAGTAGTTTGATGAAATAAGAAAAATGTAGTAGCAGGATTAAAATCCAACTGAAAATGGTAAATGAAAGACAATATCTTTGTCTATAAAATGACACCAGAAATGAAGAGGAGAAACTTGAAAAAAACTTTCCTGACTATAGTGGAAAATGATTAAAAGATAAAAATGGTGATAGTGGCAGATCTCAAGACCTAAGGATGTATAGCAAATCTGATAATTATACATGCTTCAGAAGAAAAAAGCCAAAGTCAAGATCACCTTCAAATTAGGGTTCCCGTGTCAAAATGAGAAGTACAACATTTCAAATAAAATACTAGCAAACTGAATTTGACAGATTATTTTAAAAGTTGTCTATTATGATAAATACAGTGTTAATTTCAGATATGTAAAATTATTTTAATATTATTACAAATTCCTTAATCAATGGATTAGTTTAGTAATCAATCAATGGATCAAAAATAAAACCCAATATGATCACTTCAATATATATACTTCAAAATGTTTGATTAAATCTAATACTCTTAGGCCAAGTTTAGTCAGTCAGACTTTTTGGTTGCCCATACACATATTTTTTTCCTCCCCCAATTTTATTTTACCATAGGACAATTTTATTTTGTCCTATGATGAGATTTACTCTTTTCAGTATTTCTGGTGTTTTCCAAGGAGTATTATGACTTCAGGTCAAACATCTGAGTAAATATGAAAACTACTCCCTGCCCTTCCTAGTTCTCACCCACAGTGGACCCTGCGTTTCCCAGGGCTCCATGCCCCTCTTCCAGGCCCCTCTTAGCTCCTCTGTACTCCAGAGTTTCTATCAACATTGTTCTCTAGCCTCAGTCCTCCAGGGTTGCAGGTTGGGCACAAGAGGTGGCACTCATCTGGAATGGCCCTCACACTAGTGCCGTGATCCCTGAAACCTCTGTAGAAGAAGATGTGGACTTGCATTCCACAGAGCAAAGCCCGAGTGGGGAGCATGAGGGCTCAAATCAAACTGAACCAATGGTTGATATCAGAGGAGGTGAAGGTAGGATGGAAAAGGGGGGTTCCAGAACATCTGGGGCTGGAGAAAGGAGCAGACAAGACAGAAACAGAATGAGTCATTACCCATTTCATAATCTGATCAGGGTTGACTCTGTCACTATTCTCTTTTCTAATGGGTTGGTGGTGGTGGGATGATGAATAGCGGAGGACATAGCAAAGTGCTGAAATTCCTGACTACATAAACATGGGAGTTCTGAACCTCACTGTGGAGTCTCATATCAGCCTTCACATCTTCTAGTGAATCCCTAGATTTACGAGACATGGATTGAATAGTTGGAGAACCGAATCAGTGTAATATGACAGGCATAAGTCTTGCATGCTTCTGAGTCTTTGCACATGCTGTCCCTGCTGCTTGGGATGCCCACCTTGCCCTTGTCCACTAGATAGACACCAGGACAAATGTCTCTCAGACAGAGGGAGCCGCACCCTTTCCTGCATACATATGACAACCGTAGCACTTACTCCTCAGAACTTGAACTAGCTGTGCTCAAGCATGTCTCCAAACTACAGAATGTGTTTCTCCAGAGAAGAGGCCATGGCTTAACCGTTTCTATAGCCTTACATCATTCTTGCTACATATTGCTGCTGCTGCTAAGTTGCTTCAGTCGTGTCCGACTTTGTGCAACCCCATAGTCGGCAGCCCACCAGGCTCCATCATCCCTGGGATTCTCCAGGCAAGGTCTCTGTAAATATAAGTTTGATGAATAAAGAAATATAGAATGGGCAGTCCAAAACTCTGGGTTAGAGAGGTGTACTCTGAGAAGTAGATAAGAGTTCAAGCCCCACCAGGGAACTCTATTTTGGACATTCTTGGTTCTCAGTGGCTGGCTGGGCTTGATTTCTTTCTGAATAGGCCAGATCAAAAGTGGGACTCTGGTGAGCAGTTTGGGCATCCGGAATCACAAGTACCATGAGTGTGTGGAAGTTCAAGCTATCTGCATTCCTTCTAATAAGGTCTTCAAACTTGGCTGCACCCCATACCATCAAATTCACACAAATTTGTTTCTTCTATAGGAACACAGATTTAAAGGGCCACCCGCATCTGATGGCAAGCTACTAATGACTCCTGCTAGAAGGTCCATGATATATTTACACCCGTGCAGCTGGGAGTCTTTAGGTCCACAACAGAGAGGACTGTGGGACAGTCTGGGGACAGGAAAGAGCACAGATTTGAGAGTCAGGAAATCTAGTCCTTCCCTTTGAAAGACTGACATCCTTGAGTCAGTCTTTTAATTTCTTGGGGTCCTAGTTTCTTCATATATTACAAGAGAGCATTGGATTAAATAATATCCTAAACCCCATATGCTGTATTATTTTAATCAGGTAGATTCTAATCAGTTAGGTCAACTACTGATTAAGGGATGGATCAGAATGTTCTACTTTCTGTTTTAACACTTTCTTGATTTATTGACTTGACTGCAGAGAAAAATCACAAAATTCAAGATTTTGTTATTATACTTTGCAGTATATCAATTGGATTATTGGATATCAATTGAATAGTCATTTCCATCACAGAGGGGTATTAGAAAGGTCTAAACTTGCATGCATGCTTGCTAAGTTGCTTCAGTTGTGACCGACTCTTTGTGACCCTATGGACTGTAGCCCCCCAGGGTCCTCTGTCCATGGGATTCTCCAAGCAAGAATACTGGAGTGGGTTGCCACGCCCTTCCTCAGGCGATCTTCCCAATCCAGGGATTTAACCTGAGTCACTGAAGTCTCCTGCATTGGCAGCCAAGTTCTTTACCACTAGCACCACCTGGGAAGCCCAAAACTTGCATCTTACACCTTGGTAAATATATTAATTAAGATCAAACATTTGGACTATTTATAGTGGACTGTCCGCTCCCTATCCTGAGTCCCAGAGTTGGGATATGAAACACCGAATCGGACAGCAATCAATAAACATTTATTAACATCTATTGCAGGGCCAGCATTGTGCTAGGGACTTATTTTTCAAATCTCATTTAAGTAGCACTTTCATTACATGATCTCGTTCACCCTCACAGCTGCCCTCCATCTTTTTTTGAGCTGTGCTCCCACCAGAGAACAACACAGACCACTTAGAAGTGCTGTGTTTGGAAAATCATTAGTGGGGACTTCTCCCTGGCAGTGGAAGATGTCACTCTGCCCAGAGAAGGTGTGACTCTGCAGCTCTTCCCGGACCCAGAGAACACCCTGAAGGACAGCCACTTCTCCATAAACCTTGAGTTTTCCCAAGACATAGCCTTAAGCTTTACAAGAACAACCTTGTGGGATTTCTTATCCTTCTAACTTTGACTTGGCCAGAAATGCCCTGAGACCAGGCATTTCAGCTATATTTTAGCACGTCTGCCTCTAGATTCAGTAACAGCAATAAAGGATAGAGAGATGTGAGATACTAATAGGATTTCACCCACATACCCTTAAAATAACCTAGGCTTCTTGGGAATGTTAGATGTTAGTTCCATTTAAGGTGAAGTGGCAATGAGTCTCCTCAGCTTTCTCCTTTTCTACACAAGCCAAGCCAAGTGAAGTCGCTCAGTCGTGTCCGACTCTTTGCGACCCCATGGACTGTAGCCCAGGCGTCTCTGTCCATGGAATTTTCCAGGCAAGAGTACTGGAGTGGGTTGCCATTTCCTTCTCCAGGGGATCTTCCCAACCCAGGTATTGAACCCAGGTCTCCCGCATTGTAGGCAGACGTTTTAACATCTGAGCCACCAGTGAAGCACAGAGGCCATCAAGTCAACTTTTTGCTCTGATAAGATGCTGAGAACCTGGGAAATCAGGAGATGTGGGGTTCTTCATTCATCCTTTGCAAATATCTTTTAAACACCTGTATAGTGACAGACCCCTGGAGAAGGAGATGGCAACCCACTCCAGTATTCTTGCCTGGAGAATCCCCTTGGACAGGGGAGCCCAGATAGCTGCAGTCCATGGGGTCACAAAGAGTTGGCCATGACTGAGCAACTGAGCACATAGTGAGAGACATGGATGACTTCAAGGTGAGACAGACACAGTCTTTGTTCCTTTAAGGAACTCCCAGTCTGGACCAATAAATTGATAAATAATAATACTGTGTCATGACAGACATAGTTGCCTACATGCTTAATGAATAGCCTTTTCCCTTCTTTCTTGCTAAAGGAATGTCCATTTTAATCCTGTTTAACCTGCTCTGCCATGGTGGATCAGTTACGATGAAACTGAGTCAGTCATAGCAATTCAGATGCCCTTTTCTAGTGACCAGCCCTAGGATGGATATCTGACTCAGTTCTGGCCAGTAAGACTTCCATAAGAGTCTTCAGGACAACATTTGAAAAGGATATTTCTCCCCAATAAAATGGATTACAGGGATGAAACCTTTGTTTTTGTATTCATTTTTCTTTCTTGGAATGCTGTTGTTTAATTATGTGATGCTTAAAATTGGAGAAGCCATAATGTAACTCAGAGGAAAGCTAAGACAACACTTGTGGATGACAAAGTACAATCTGCCGGGGGCAGGTTTAGGAAACTAGAAGGGTTAATAATGATTCCAAGGTTTTCAGGAGGCACAACAACAAAGATATCACCAAGCCACTAACAGAGAAAGAAAAGAGTAAAGCAGAATGTGAGGTGAAGACGTGTTTAAGGTCCTTGTGGGATGTTCATCAGGCAGCTGAAAATGCAGGTGTACAACTGGTAAAGTAACCAAGGTTGAATGTTTAGCTTTGGAAATTGTTTAAACACTTATGATTTTTAAAATAGGAACTATCAAGATTGCCAGGAAAGAAAGTAAACAGCAGAGGTGGCATTTACAGATTTTCATCAGGGCCATGAATGGGCATATATGTATGTGTGTGTGTATCAGATTTTTAAAACAACCTGTGGCTCTTGAAAAATATGGCAAGAATCACGGCTGTGGAAAGAGAATGTTTTGTCAGAAAGAAGAATTTGGTGAAAATATTATTCACTAATTATTCACAGGTGCCAAAGTAAAAATTCACTCCAGGAAGAGAATATATGGCAATTTTAGATGCTACAGAGATGTCCTATGGAAGAAAAGAATTGAGAAATAGCCTCTGGATTGGATAACTGGTGACCTTTAAACAAGCTAGTTCAGTAGATAGGAGGGGTTACAATTCAGATCTTAAGTTTTTGAGAAGCGAGTAGGAAGCCATGATTGAGAGGCAAGGAGTGTGGGTGCTCTTCCAAAGAAACTTATTTGTGAGAGGGAGTGATGATCCAGATAAGGGACAGCTGGCTAGTCTACCTTGCCAAAGACGAGTCAGTCAGTATGTGGAAGAGAAGACTCTGGAATTGTTCTTAGAGGAAGTTGGCATGGCACAGACTGGAGGTACAGTAGGTGTATGAATGGGAGGTGGTCCTTAAGGGGCTCATTTTAAGCAAGAAAAGAGCCAGAGTACACAGGCATGTTGAAGAAAGGAGAAGGGAAGCATAGGAAGCTTAAGAAAAATGGCCTTGCCGTCACATGCTAAGAATGAGAGGTCAGAGGTGCTCTGGTGGTGTGTTTGGAGCTGCTGCTGTGAGGGGTTCGGTGTGGGTAAAAGCATCACCGTCTAGGGAGCTGGAGCAGCGGCTGGGCCTCAAGGTGCCGCGTGCTGACTGGTCAGTGCAACTCACGCTGCACTATAGGTTCCTGCTGCCTGGCTGTTAAGGCTTTGCTTTGGCCCAAACATGCATGTGGCCCCTACAACAGCTCCATGCCTCTGCCCGTGATGTGATTAAAGGAGACCTGTGCCTTTAAGGAGTGCCCCCTTCCTCGGCCCTTCCCCCTCCAATTACAGCACTAATTTCAGTAATGGAGCATTAATAGAGTAATGGGCGAGTGAGGCTGGCCTGAAGGAACTGTGGAGCTCAGCACAAATTGAGTAAATAAACCATATATTAGATTTCTAAACAATACTTTTAGTCTAGTCTCCAGGGAAAGAGAGTCGTCAAGACTTACTTAAGTCATCCCTGCAAAGTGTATGTAAAAGAAGCCTCCTTTCAGAGCTTGGTTGTTTGTAGAAGCCAGAAATCTCTCTCCCAGGGACTGGAGAGATAAGATAGCTGCTGTTCCCACATGTTCCCTTTCTTCTTTATTTCCCAATTTCTCTTACTTTGACATTTGTATCAGAAGTGAGAATCCCCAACGATGCCTCCCTCCTGGGGACCCTCACTGAAATGGGAGGTACTGGACATGTCCCATGGAAAAGTAGCCCAAGGCAGGTGGTGATAATGGATGGGAAACGACCAGGGGACCAGAGAGTAGAGGAACTTGGGCAAGAGGGAAAATTATTAGCAAATGACCTTATTATGGGAGATTGACCCTGTTGTTGCCACTACTTAGCAATGTTTTAATAGGGATCTCTTTTAAAAGACTAAAGAATAGCAGCATGTTACAATAAGGACTTGCATCTACTGCCTTAATGGATAGTGGAAAAGAACAAAGGTCTAAGTGTCAGAAGATCCAGGAGATGGTCTCAGCTCTGTTACTAGCTGAAGGATTTAGGACCTTAGACAAATAATATTATCCTTTTGTGCCTCAATTTCCTTGTCTGTAAAATGAGAACAGCAGTATTTTTTTGCTTGCTTCCCACGAAATTATAAGGGACAAAGGACATGTTGTATTAACTGGGCAGGAGGTGGGGGGCGGGGCTGTCTACAGTAGCTGGCCAGGCCTCATTCTCTGGCCCTCTGATGCCCATCCAGCCCAGCTCCAGCCTTAGAGGGAGATGGGGAACAATTCTAGACTATGGGGTTTGGGCAGTGGTAGGAAGTCCCTGAAACATTAGTTTAGGGCCATGAAATGTTAACATATTGAGCACCTACACCACGTCCGTGATGGTGACACTCTGAAGCTGTAAAGTAGGACTAGAGGATTTCAGTACTGTTGTTAAAATCCGTTCTGACTTTGTTTACACCTATTGCATAATCAAGTCCTGAAAGTGGGAAGAGAGCCAGGGTTGAGTGCCTGAGAAGAGTTCCTTCTCCTCCACAAAGGGCCTGCTGATTCCAGGAAGAGTCACTAGGGTGTTGATAGCCAATGGCTGCTCTGCTAAATCTTTAAATGTTCTTCAGGCTCTACTAGCTAGAGAGAAACTACTGAAAGTAAATTCCTCATGAATCTTCTGTCTACATAGGGTGGGGCTGGGGAGGCAAAAGACAATAGAGAAGAAGCAAGGGAGGTTCTAGTATCTTCTCAATCTTAGTAGTGAGGAGCTTGAGTTCTGCATTCACAGGTGGGTTCAAATTCTTGTCCTGCTAGTTACTGGTTCTGTGACCTTGGGTGAATTTCCTGTCATCTCTAAGCAGTTTCCTAAATGTCGGTGTGTGTGGCACACCTTTCTTAAAGGTCTGTGATAAAGATTCAATGACAAATATGGGATTTATATCTTATAAATTGCTGTTGTTTCATGTCTGTCTTTGAGCTTTTTAAGATTAGATACCATAAAGATTGCAGCCATGAAATTAAAAGATGCTTACTCCTTGGAAGGAAAGTTATGACCAACCTAGATAGCATGTTAAAAAGCAGAGACATTACTTTGCCAACAAAGGTTCGTCTAGTCAAGGCTATGGTTTTTCCAGTGGTCATGTATGGATGTGAGAGTTGGACTGTGAAGAAAGCTGAGTGCTGAAGAATTGATGCTTTTGAACTGTGGTGTTGGAGAAGACTCTTGAGAGTCCCTTGGACTGCAAGGAGATCCAACCAGTCCATCCTAAAGTAGGTCAGTCCTGGGTGTTCATTGGAAGGACTGATGCTGAAGCTGAAACTCCAATACTTTGGCTACCTCATGAGAATAGTTGACTCATTGGAAAAGACCCTGATGCTGGGAGGGATTGGGGGCAGGAGGAGAAGGGGACAACAGAGGATGAGATGGTTAGATGGCATCACCAACTCGATGGCCATGTGTTTGAGTAAACTCCAGGAGTTTGTGATGGACAGGGAGGCCTGGCATGCTGCGATTCATGGGGTCGCAGAGAGTCAGACACGACTGAGTGACTGAACTGAACTGAGCTGAACTGAACCACGGTTTTAATCCCCCCCCACCCCAACCTAAACCTAGCACCTACATACATAGAGAAAGAAGGAAGAAAAGAAGGAAGCCAGGGAGGAAGAGAGGTAGGGGCAAGGATATTTATCTGATTTAGTGGGCAGGTCCCTGGATTTGTAGGAATCCCTCACGGCCTTCAGTGACATTAGAGCTGGGTTCATGCGCAGCAAGGCTCCGAGTTCTTACCCAGGTCCTTGAGAGTAGTATGTGCTATGTGTGTGTTCAGTTGCTAATTTGTGTCTGATTTTTGCCACCCTATGGACTGCAGAACACCAAGCTTCCTTGTCCTTGTCCTTGTCCTTCACTATCTCCTGGAGTTTGCTCATATTCATGTCCATTTAGTCAGTGATGCTAACTGGTTAGAACCATCTCTTCCTCTGTCACCTTCTTCTCCTTTTGCCTTCAGTCTTTCCCAGCATCAGGATCTTTTCCAATGAGTCATGGGTAAAATAGAATCCTCTCTCTCTCCCTACTCCACACCCTCTCCAATTGTGCTTCTTTCTGAGATAGTCATTGAACAGATGTACATCTCATGAACAGTCAAGGGAATTGGCCATCACTCAACTAGAATGACAGACTGCTTTCTGATCTGGGGTCCTGGGGCCCCAGTATGAGCCAGAGTGACACAGAGGCCCCCAAAGCACTGCCTCCTGAGAGCTGCTGGGTGGCAGTCACCTCGGGGCGTCAGTGAGAGCAGGGGACCTGGCCTTGTCACAGATGCTACTCAGTGAACTCCAGCTTGGGGACTTCAGGTGCAATAAATGTATGACTGAGGCATATAGAGAAAGAAAAACAGCTGGAAAAACAGGATAAGTGAATGGGGGAGGAGAGGCTATGTGCTAGACTTTTAGCTGGCATCCAGACCTTATTTCTAGTCTTGCCATTACCAAACTCTGTGACCTCTGACAAGTCATCTCATCTTTCAGAATCTCTTTCTTCACCAGCACAGTTATTTAGCTCTTTTGCGTCTGACAGTCTCTGCTTTTCATGCAAGAGAGTCAGGCTTTAGGCACAAAGGAGAAACAAATTTGATGCAGAGTTTCTGCCTTTGACCTGGCCTTATGGGACCCCTGATCACCTGCAAGCAGCATAATGAACCTTATGCATCCATCATCCAGCCAATCTTATTTTATGCATTTTTTTAGTCACTTGCTCTCCTACCAGAAAATTTTTTAAAGCAAATCTCAGACTTCTTAGTATTACATACACATTTCAGAATTCAGTATTTGGACAAGAACTATTTTTCAAATATAACCACAGTACTTTGTTACCTCTAAAATTATTATAATAATTCCTTAATATCATTCAATATCTAGGCATTTCTCCTCCCTGTCTCCTACCCCACCTCCTAGATATAGTTTGTTCATACCAGGATCCAGATAAGTCTCATACATTGCAATCAGTTGGTTTCTCATATGGGTTGTTTTTCTTTAAAACTACACCTTTTCAGAGAAGTTTTTCAGAATTTTTAAACACTTTTTCAGAGAAGTTTTATATTCGCAACAGAATTGAGTTGGGAAAAAACCAAAATTGAACGGAAAGTATAGAGCTTCCACATGCCCCCTGTCTTCACATACCCACAAACTCCCTTCTATCAACATCTTGCACCAGAGTGGTCCGATTGTAACAATGGATAAACCTACAGTGATGTATTATTACCACTCAAAGTCCACAGTTTACGTTAGGGGTCATTCTTTTATTGTGTCTTCTATTGGTTTTGACAAAATATAATGACATATATCTGCCATTATAATATCATACAGTCATGTGTACATTATAGCATCATACAGATATAGTTTTACTGCCCTAAAAATCTGTGTTCTGTCTATTCATCATCCCCTCCCCATTAATCCCAGGCAACCACTGATCTTTTTGCTGCATCCATAGTTTTGTCTCTTCCACAATGTCATATATAGTTGGAATCATAAAATACGTAGCCTTTCAGATTGCTTTAATTCATTTAGTGATATTCATTTACGTTTCCTTCATGTCTTTTCATGGTTTGAAAGCTCATTTCTTTTTAGTACCAAATAATAATACTTCATTCTCTGGATGTTTCACAATTTGTTTATGAATTCAATTACTAAAGGACATTTTGATTGCTTTCAAGTTCTGGTAGTTGTGAATAAAGTTGCACTAAACATTTACTTGCTGGGTTTGTGTGAATGGGCTTCCCTGGTGGCTCAGTGGTAAAGAATCCACTTGCTAATGCAGGAGACAAAGGTTTGATCCCCTGGTTGGAAAGATCCCCCCTGAAGAAGGAAATGGCAACTCACTCCAGGATTCTTGCCTGGAGAATCCTATGGACAGAGGAGCCTGGCAGGTTATAGTCTATGGGGTCGCAAGTCTGATCCAACTTAGCGACTAAACAACGACGACGACTTTTGTGTGAATATAAGTTTTCAACTTATTTGGGAAAATGCCGAGGAGTGTAATTGCCAGATCACATGGTAAGAGACTGTTTAGTTTTATAAGAAACTGCCAAATATTTTCCACTTTGTGCTTCCACTAGCAATGAATGAGTTTTCCTGTTGCTCCACATCCTCACCAGCACTTGGTGCTTTTAGCATGGGTCATTTTTTAATTTATAGGCTCTCTCTTTTCAGCTTTCTCTTTGTTTGTTGAAGAAACCAACCATTTGTCCCATAGTTTTTCTCACAATCTAGAGTCTGCTGGTTGTATCCTCATGGTGGTGTTTAGCATGTTTTCCTATTTCCGAAGTGCTTTCAAATCAGTGCTTAGATCTAGAGTTTGATCAGATTAAAATGTGATATTTTTGATAAGACCACTTTATAGATGGTGGCATGTACTTTTCATTGGGAGGAATAAAATGTTTGACTGTCTCTCTTTTATAATATTATGATCATTACTGCATAAATAAATTAATTCATTAGTAGTGCAAAATGGTAAGAGTCTATCATCCCTTCTGCATTTATTAGCTGGAAATGCTATAAAGAAAAACCTCCCTTCATCAACAATTTGGTTACCCTGAATTACAGTTCACATTGAAGAGGTTATTTTATTTGCCATTATTTCTATTTAAAAATAATGAATTGATTCCCTATAACACATCCATTTCATCCATTGTAGCAGTTATTATTCTAATTGATTCTCAGAATACCCCACCTCTGGTTGGTGGGAACTCTTTTAGACAGTTCCTGATCCTTTTGCCTTGACCCCAGTGGATTGCGACAGTTTCCTTGCTGTCTTTTATGATAAGGAGCTCCAGACTTATCCATAGCAGACCTGGAATTAGTCAAGGAACCCTGTTACTTGTAGTGAGTTATTGACACTTTCTGCATTATGTTCTTCAATGTTGGCAAAAATGGAAGCTTAGACAATTAGCTAAGCATAGAAGCTTACTGGGTTTGTAGAATGTTTTGCATCTGGGGAAATCTAGGATACTTTGACATAGGCATCTTGATATCCTGAGAGGTATGCTCTGTCTTGGCCACAAGGACAGCCTTCTATAAAGACTTGTTTGCTAATGTTTATTAGGTTCTCATGGTCATCCAGGTCTCCTTTTATCATAATGCGTGTCTGTGTGTTAGTTGGTCAATTGTGTCCAACTCTTTGTGACCCCATGGACTGTAGCCTGCTAGGCTCCTCGGTCCATGGAATTCTCCAGGCAAGAGTACTGGAGTGGGTTGCTACTCCCTTCTCCAGGGAATCTTCCTGACCCAGGGATCTAACCTGGGTCCTGCATTGCAGGCAGATTCTTTATGGTCTGAGCCACCAGGGAAGCCCTTTAATGTAATAGTATGTAATAGCAACCATTACATTCATCAAACTCTAACTATGTATCAGGCACTTGACATACATTTCTTATCCTCCCAGCCGACTTATAAAATAGGTTAATTCTTTATTAATTCTCTTTACAGATGAAGAAACCAAGACAGGTAGATTGAGTACCTTGCTCAAGTTTATAGAGAATGAGCTGGCAGTGTTAGGGTTGAAGCCTGGGCAGAAATAATTATGGCATTATACTCTTAGCAGCAAGACTGGATTGCTCGGCAAGATGTGAGTACAGGGAAAGATGTTTTCATCTGTGGCTAAGGAGATCTTAAAAGGAAGATGTGTATGAAAGACATGGTAGTGACAGAGGGAAGAGGACCGTAATCCAGAAGCTGATGGATTCTCTCAGCTTATTTCTGAATCCTCAGTGGCAGATTTTTCTGGGTGGTTTTTTGATCCAGGAGTTTTCCCAGATTTGACTCTGAGCTAGCTTCAGACTTCTAAAGGGGGAGGAAGGCAAGAAAAGGAGAAAATGGACATGGGGGATAATGTTACATCATGCTTGCTCCAGCAGATGGGTCAATGTTTTAATTTAATTGATGGCTGCTGTCCCACTAGAGCTCACTGCAGTGTCAGAATGGCATTTGTTGGGCCTGGCAAAGAGACAAACCATGTTTATGTATACTCCTTGGTCTCTGAAGCCAGCACTTTTTTCTTTAATGGCCCCTTGATGTGTTACAAGATCCTAATTAGGGCAGTTCAATAAATCAGTCCTTTGGGCACTGACACTTCAACACAGGCCTAATTTGCTAAGCACTGGTGGACATTAACCAGTTGTTGGAAATTTTCTGACATTCCTTTTAGACTCATATAAGGATCCTAGGCCCACCAGTGACCTGATTCCAGATTCTG
This sequence comes from Cervus canadensis, assembly GCF_019320065.1. Lineage (NCBI taxonomy): Eukaryota > Metazoa > Chordata > Mammalia > Artiodactyla > Cervidae > Cervus > Cervus canadensis. The sequence goes on from NC_057388.1 coordinate 58,148,654, forward strand.
GCCCTGAGTGTTTGTTCCTAAAGGTTGGTCTCAGATAGTCCATGACTAATAATACCTCCCCCAGGCCTTTAGTGGATTAGGCTATTGTTTGCCTACTGCTCCAGGATAGACAGAGATATGTAAGTGTTAAGTGGTGGCCTCATGGCTCCAAGCTTCCTGTGGTTGCTGCCGAGCCTTCAGGATTAATTTAGGGCCTATCTCTGTAGAGAGTCAACTGTCCTGTGCAATCCTCATTCATAACTTCCTGCTACATCTGGCGAGACGCCAGGAGACTCATTCTTTGTCTACTAGGCTGAAAGGGAATAAAGGGGGTGGAGAATTACAAAGGAAGGAAGGGCATTGTTGTTGTTGTTTAGTCTCCTAAGTCGTGTCTGACTCTTTTTTGGCCCATGGACTGTAGCCGGCCAGGCTCCTCTGTCCATAGGATTTCTCAGGCAAGAATGTTGGAGTGGGCTGCCATTTCCTTCTCCAGGGAAGTCTCTCTATCCAGGCATCAAACCTGTGTCTTCTGAGTCTCCTGAATTGCAGGCGGATTCTTTACCACTGTGCCACCTGGGACCCCCAGGGAGGGCATTAGGGATGCTTTATCTTTAGAGAGTTCATCCATTCCTCTACAGAGCATAAGATTGGCAAGTCAGCCCCAGTGGTGTCCTGGTTACGCACCCTGGGATTGCACAGGAAGGATGCAATGTGTTTGGGGAATGGATGCTCCCCACTTAACAGGGGTTTTGGAGCTAGCATCTGAGAATGTAGAATGATAATACTAACAGTTTTTGAGTCTTCCTAAATGCCATGCCCTGTGCTCATGATTTTAAAGGCAATGTTTTAAACTTTCCTGTATACTCGCTGGCTTACTTTTGGGTAGAAATTTCTATTATTTACATTTTAGAGAAGATGAAATTGAGTCCAGAGAGGTTAAACTCCTTGGCCATCAGATAGGTGCAAAAGGTGGGTGTGGCTGACCCTGAACCACCACGCTGTGCAGGATAATGCAGATTGGAGAAGCAGTTTCCAACTTCTCCCAGGCAGCTGCAAGTGTGATGTTCTTTTATTGAACTCCTTGGGTCATGTACAAGCCCCAGTGGGACAATTATGGGACTGGCTCCACAATGTCCTGTGAAATAAAGTGGGGTGAAGTGGAGTTACTACTATAGAGGGCAAAACCTGGAACTGCTCAGATGGATGTTTAAGAGGTAGATGATGTACACTTTGGAACTCTTAACTCCTACTACCCAGATGTTCCTGTATTCCACCTCACAGCTGATTATGCTGTTTACCTGTGCCTAGGGTATGCAGTGCTCAGCTTCCTTTCTACTGCAATGTCAGGTGTTGCTTTGGCTTTGCTCCCTGCCAGTCTCTATCCTGTATACAGGTCTTAGGTACCTGCCTTTGTGCCAGGCCTCATGCTGACTGATGAGGATACCAAGAGAAACAGGCAGTGATTCTTGCCATTGATGTGAGCCCAGCCTGGGACATGGTCAGGAGAGACTGTGCTTAAGGGTAAGGGCTTGGGTCAGATGGTTTAAGTTCAACCCCCAGCTCTACCATGTATCTTAACCTCAATGAGAGTTGGTTTCCTCATTTGTAAAATGGGGATGATAATAGGACCTTTTTCACGTGAAAGAGCAAAGATTAAATGAGATCACTCATGTGAAAACTTGACCCTGTCCCTGTTTCATAACAGCCTGGGTTTCCTGATTTAGGAGTCTGGTTGTTAAATCTGTCTTTGGCTGCTGCTGAATCCTTGACAACATGGTCTCAGTTTTAAATTGGCTCAGGTTACAAGACTGCATGATGACTCGTGACCCTAGCAAGTGTATGGCTGGGGCAGCTGGCCTGGGCCCTATCCTCTGACCGGCCTTTTCAGGTACCACAGTGTTTCCACGTCAACTAATACATTTGCAGGTTTTTTTTTTTTCCCAGTATTGATGACATATCTTTACATTGCCTAGAATATTTTTGCTATTTCTTTGATTTTTCCCATTTCCAAACAGAAATATCACTTAAAAAAAAACTTGAGTGTTAAAGAACTGGACAAAATGCCTGTTTTACTTACTAATATAAACACATCAGGCTTTCACAATATTTGGCTCTGTATGAAGAACACAGTCTGTAGTAAATTGGTCTCCTTTCTGCCATCCTCATATAGTTTGCTTCCTTTGGCCTCTGTGCCCCTGCTGGCTATTCCCCCATCCTGGACTACCTTCCTATGTCCAGTAATTTTCATCCTTCAATGCTTGTCTCAAGGTATTACTCCCACTATGTGCTATGGAATCTGTAGCTCTTGCTTGATTTCTTTCCTCCCTGAACACGTGAAACACTCATTGTATACCTGCAATTTGGCATTTCCCCACATGTTTTCTTATATTCAGACTATTCATTAAGCATTCAGGAGCCTCCTAATATTTCCAGACTCCATGCTAAGTATGTTTTGCATTTATTGCCTCTTTTAACTCTTTCAACAGTTCTGAAAATAGGTATTGTTAATTTTCCCACAATGTCTATGCAAAAACTGAAGCTAGACTCCAGTAGCTCAAATAATTTGTCCATTAAGAAAATGAAAAGACAAGCCACAGACTGGGAGAAAATACTTGTACGTCATATATCTGGTATGGAATTTGTATCCAGAATGTATAAACAACACTTACAGCTCAGTAATAAGAAGATAAGCAACACAATAGGTCAGATATGAATAGACATTTTTCCCAAGAAGGTAGATGAATGGCTAACCATCACATTAAAATATGTATAACATCAATAACTATTAGGAAAATGCAAATCAAACCACAATGAGATATCATTCATTGGTATATACCACCCACTAGGATGGCTATAGTTGAAAGAACAGATAATAACAAGTATTGATGAGGATGTGGAGAAACTAGAACTTCATGCATTGCTGATGGGAATGTAAAATGGTAGGACCACTTTGGAAAAGAACGTGATAGTTTCTTGAAAAGTTAAACAGATACATAGCAAACAATCCAACAAATCCACTCTTAGCTATCACCCAAGAGAAATGAAAACATACATTTACACAAAGATTAACAACTGAATGATCACAGAAGCATTATTCATAATAGGCTAAAACTGAGATAGTCCAAATATTCATCTGCTGTGAATGGATAAATGAAATGTGGTATATCTATAAAATGAAATATAACTCAGCAATCAAAAGGAATGAATGTATGCTAATACATGCGACAACATGGTTGAAGTTCAAAAATGTTTTGCTAAGGAAAAGCAGGCATACACAAGTGAGTATATATTGTATGATTCCATCTACATGAAATTTCTAGAAAAGACAAATCTATGGAAATGGAAATGAGGTCAACAGTTGTCTAGAGCTGGGATGAAGATAAGGTTTAACTGGTCATAAGGGAACTTTTTGGAATGATGGAAATGTTCTAAAATTGGATTGAAGTGATATTTGCACAGCTCTGTAAAATTACTAAAAATAATTTTATTGAAATGCATACTTACAATGAGTAGATTTTATGGTAAACAAATTATACCTCAGTAATAATGTTAAAAAAAAAATACATGTCCAAGATCGTACAAATAGGGGAGTAGAGATTTGGGTCCTATCTTCCTTCTATGCTCTTTTTCTAGCCTTTGTCATTTTTTCTTGTGTATGGCTTGTTTCCCTAGCAGGTGGACAACTCCTTGAGAACAAGGAGCATGCCTTTACATTTTTGGGACTCCCTCACAGTACTCTCAACAAATCTATGGAATTGAGTTGATAGCACATGGTATCCTAACGGGATTATTCTACGCCAGAAGGAACAGTGTAGGGCTGCTGTTTCTCCAAATGCTGCCCTGAGTGTTGAGACATGAGGGGTAGATAGTCCATCAAAGGCATGCCGCCTGAAGAACAATGTAGTGACAGAGCTGGCTGACAACAAGAGACAAAGAGCTGTGCTGTTGAACACTGCCCAGAGCAACCTGTCTCTTCCTGCTCAGCCCAGCAGACTGTTAAAAGGACTACAAAAGGCTGCTGGGGAGATGACAAGAGCTGAAGAATTTGCTGAATGTGTTACCCTTGATAGCAAGAGTAAACCCGAATGACCTTCCCAGGACACACAATAGAGATTATTAGAATATAGACAAGATCTGAATCCAGGCAGGGAGGCAGAGATGCAGAGGGCTCATGTATATTTTATCCACTCAATAAGGAATTTGCTGGAAACAAGAATTATTATTTTTCACAAATTAAAAAGGGATTGTCAGCAAAAACTGTCTAAAACTTGAAAACGGGCAGAAGAGACCATGAGTGTCCTCCCAGTGGCTTGCTGGGCATTGTCTAGCATGCCTTACAAGGTGTGCACTTGTGACTGTCTTTCTATTGATGAGGCTATCTTCCAACCATAGTGGTAGCAGTAACGTGTAGAAAACTTGATAATAACGCACACAATTCTTGTCCACAACAAAGCATATGCATTTCACCCTGTGAATATAGAAAAGATAACTACACACATTACATTTTATTGCCCTTTCAGATATTAATAGATAAAGTTTTGCATCTATTAGCAATTTTAAGCATTCTTGATTGCTTATAGACAGATATCTCTGTTCTTCAAATTCTCCATTAAAACAACCTTAATATCTAATAGGTTCTTCAATTAATTAGTGAGTCACATAAAACTTCTGACACATATTCCTTTCATATTTTCACAGTAGTCATGTTTTTAACTTTTTAACGATTATACTTTAGTAGCATACAAAGAGAGTTTAAGGCCACAGCTCTGGCTGTCAAAAACTGTAGTCTGCATTTGACCAGACAGTTGAAGGAGTTTCTTGTCCCCCCTCCCCATTCTGAAACTTACCTGTTCCTTCTCTATCAGTCCAGCAGGCACCATTTTCTCCATCAGAAAGCTTTCTCAAGCCTTTAGACAGGGCTAGACATCTTCGTTCTGTGCTTTCACAAAAAAAACACTCTCTGGATTTGCTTTTCTCCTAACATCGTGGGCAAATCCACCTGAAAATGGTAAAAATCCCAAGAAGGGCAACAGTCAGAACAGTCCCATGTCTGCTCTCTGAAGAAGTGGCAGAGTAGGTTCTGCCACAAGCTCAGACCATGGCTAAGTACCAGACATTGAGGAGTTTATCTTACTGGGTTACGAGGCAAGTTCAAGGAGCAGATAGGCAATCATGGGTTAGGAACCGGCTTAGAGCCCACCTACACATTTGCTAACTTTAACGAGAGGCTGTTTCCTCCTGCAGTCAAACTGCCCAAAGTTCACTCGCCCAAAGCTGCTCCAAGCAGCACAGAAGCCAATGATGGTAACTTTTCACACGAAGACTAGCAACACTGTAATACTGTGCACACCTTGTAACAATACACTTAAAAACTTGTTAGGAGAGTAAATCTCATGTTAAGTGTTATTACCACAAAACAAAATGAAAGAGCACAAAGAACCTTTTGGAGGTGATAGGTAAGTTTATTGCCTTGATGTGGTGAAGGCTTCATAGCTGTATGCTATGTATGTATGTTCAAACTCATCAAATTGTACACATTAAATATACACAGTTTCAAAAATCAATTATAGCTCAATAAAGCTATTAAATTTTTAATATGAAAAATTTTTAGAAGATTAATATTGTTAATGTGGTCAAATAGCCAAGGATCTTGGCAAAATAGAAATTGTTAAACCCATTCAAAGCTGTTACAAGCATTCAAACAAACATTATGCTTATTCTTATATAAGGAATAAATATTTAACTTGATCCAGAAAGAGAGAGAAATATAAGGGAAGCAGGAAGGATGCATTAAGTTTAAAGCAAAATTAATTAATTAGAAAAATGGAGAAGTGATGGTAAATCCAAAATCCATCCTTTCAACAGGGCTAATTACATTGGCAAGCTCCACACAGCATAATAAAAATGGAAAAAGAGAGAAAAAAGAACTAACCCCCCCAAATAAAAATACCCAACATAAAATATCAATAATGAGAAGTGGATTTAGGCAAGATTAAAAAGATTTTGAAAACTTTTAAGAAAATATAATGTATATCTCTATATTTATAAATTTTAAAATCCTGATTAAATGAAATTTTTAAAATGAAAATACAAATGATCCAGTTTGTATAAAAGAATCTTGAGAGTCTACACAGAACAAAAAGCATGGAAAACCTACTGTTAAAGTACTGGATCCAGACAAATGTATTAACAAATTCTTTCGTATGTGTACCTCTTTGAGGAATACATAGCTCCCCTGCTATGAAATCTATTAAAAAGAAAGAAAATAAAAGCTATACAATTTATTTTAGAAAACTAATATAACCCTGATGCCAGTACCTCCGTAGGGGAGACACCCAAACACTCCAACATTCTCCTGTTGACAGTTGTTCAGCAGTGAGTTGTAATTTTGAGGTTCTCTCAGGAGAAGATGAGTGCACATCCTTCTACTCCGCCATCTTGCGATCACATCAACATTTTAGGAATCAGTGAACTACAATGGACTGGAATGGGTGAATTTAACTCAGATGACCATTATATATACTACTGTGGGCAAGAATCCCTTAGCAGAAATGGAGTAGCCGTCATAGTCAATAAAAGAGTCTGAAATGCAGTACTTGGATGCAGTCTCAAAAACGACAGAATAATCTCTGTTTGTTTCCAAGGCACACCATTCTATATCACAGTAATCCAAGTCACTACCTCAATGAGTAATGCTAAAGAAGCTGAAGTTGAATGGTTCTATGAAGATCTACAAGACCTTCTAGAACTGACACCCAAAAAAGATGCCCTTTTCATTATAGGGGACTGGAATGCAAAAGTAGGAAGTCAAGAGATACCTGGAGTAACAGGAAAATTTGGCATTGGAGGACAAAATGAAGCAGGGCAAAGGCTAACAGAGTTTTTCTAAGAGAACACACTGGTCATAGAAAACACCCTCGTCCAACAACACAAGAGAAGACCCTATACATGGACATCACTAGATGGTCAATAGCGAAATCAGATTGACTATATTCTTTGCAGCCAAAGATGGAGAAGCTCTATACAGTCAGCAAAAAAGAAAAGACTGGGAGCTGACTGTGGCTCATATCATGAACTCCTTATTGCCAAATTCAGACTTAAATTGAAGAAAGTAGGGAAAACCACTAGGCCATTCAAGTATGACCTAAATCAAATCCCTTTTGATTATACAGTGGAAGTGACAAATAGATTCAATGGGTTAGATCTGATAGACAGAGTGCCTAAAGAACTATGGACGGAGGTTCATAACATTGTACAGGAGGCAGTGATCAAGATCATCCCCATGGAAAAGAAATGCAAAAAGGCAAAATGATTGTCTGAGGAGGCCTTAAAAATAGCTGAGAAAAGAAGAGAAACAAAAGGCATAGGAGAAAAGGAAAGATATACCCACTTGAATGCAGAGTTCTAAAGAACAGAAAGGAGAGATAAGAAAGACTTCCTCAGTGATCAATGCAAAGAAATAGAGAAAACAATAGAATGAGAAAGACTAGAGATCTCTTCAAGAAAGTTAAAGATACCAAGGGAACATTTAATGCAAAGATGCGCACAATAAAGGACAGAAATGGTATGGACCTAATAGAAGCAGAAGATATTAAGTAGAGGTGGCAAGAATACACAGAATAACTATACAAAAAAATTCTTCATGACCCAGATAATCACAATGGTGTGATCACTCACCTAGAGCCAGACATCCTGGAATGCAAAGTCAAGTGGGCCTTAGGAAGCATCACTATGAACAAAGCTAGTGGAGGTGATGGAATTCCAGTTGAACTATTTCAAATCCTAAAAGATGATGCTGTAAATGTGCTGCACTCAACATGATAGCAAATTTGGAAAACTCAGCAGTGGCCACAGGACTGGAAAAGGTCAGTTTTTTTTCCAATCCCAAAGAAGAGCGATGCTAAAGAATGTTCAAACTACTGCACAATTGTACTCACCTCACACGCTAGCAAAGTAATGCTCAAAATTCTCCAAGCCAGGCTTCAACAGTATGTGAACCATGAAATTCCATATGTTCAAGCTGGATTTAGAAAAGGCAGTGTAATCAGAGATCAAATTGCCAACATCCATTGGATCATCAAAAAAGTGAGAGACTTCCAGAAAAACACCTACTTCTGCTTTATTGACTATGCTAAAGCCTTTGACTGTGTGGAACACAACAAACTCTGGAAAATTCTGAAAGAGTTGGGAATACCAGATCACCTGACCTGCTGCCTGAGAAATCTGTATACAGGTCAAGAAGCAACAGCTAGAACTGGACATGGAACAACAGACTGATTCCAAATTGGGAAAGGAGTATGTCAAGGCTATATATTGTCACCCATTTAACTTATATGTAGAATACATCATGAAAAATGCCAGGCTGGATGAGGCACAAGCTGGAATCAAGATTGCCAGGAGAAAGATCAATAACCTCAGATATGCAGATGACACCCACACTTATGGCAGAAAGTGAAGAAGAACTAAAGAGCCTCTTGATGAAAGTGAAAGAGGAGAGTGAAAAAGTTGGCTTAAAATTCAACATTTAGAAAACTAAAATCATGGCATCTGGTCCCATCACTTCATGTCAAATAGACTGGAAACAATGGAAACAGTGAGAGACTTTATTTTTTTGGACTCCAAAATCACTGTAGATGGTGACTGCAGCCATGAAATTAAAAGACACTTGCTCCTTGGAAGAAAAGTTATGACCAACCTAGTCAGCGTATTAAAAAGCAGAGACATTACTTTGCCAACAAAGGTCCATCTAGTCAAAGCTATGATTTTTCCAGTAGTTGTGTATGGATGTGAGAGTTGGACTATAGAAAGCTGAGTGCCAAAGAACTGATGCTTTTGAACTGTGGTGTTGGAGAAGACTCTTGAGAGCCGCTTGGACTGCAAGGAGATCCAACCAGTCCATCCTAAAGGAGATCAGTCCTGGGTGTTCATTGGAAGGACTGATACTGAAGCTGAAACTCCAATACTTTGGCCATCTGATGTGAAGAACTGACTCATTGGAAAAGACCCTGATGCGAGGAAAGATTGAAAGGCAGGAGGAGAAGGGGACGACAAAGGATGAGATGGCTGGATGGCATCACCAAGTCTATGGACATGAGTTTTAGCAAGCTCCAGGAGTCGGTGATGGACAAGGAAGCCTGGTGTGCTGCAGTCCATGGGGTGGCAAAGAGTTGGACACAACAGAGTGACTGAACTGAACTGAAAAAGAGCCTTAAGAAGGGACAACTATAGACTAAATGTATAACTAAAAACATAATAACACTATATGAAATATTAGCAAATCAAAACTAAAATTACATTAAAAAATAGACTATGCCCAAGTGAGTTTATTCTGTGAGTATAAGAATGATATAATTTTAGGAAATTTTTAAATATAATTAACCATATTAGTAGAACAAGGAAAATGTTAGATCAAAATATCAAAAATACTGGTGTCAGAAACATGTGGCAAAATCCAAAATCTATTGCAGATTTTTAAAAATAAATTTCTAATATAGAAAAAAAAATTTAAGAATCCTGAAATTACCACCTTGAAATAAATAGCCACCAAATAAGGAGGACTTCTTCTCAAATCAAAAAACAAGAAAAAGATACCAACTGTAACCACTATTTTTAGGTATTTTTCTCGAAGTTAAAGAATTTTAAGAAAATGAAATAAGAGTAAAAATATTGACAAAGAGAAAAAGATACTTTTTTGCAGAAGACATTTCCCTACCTGAAAAAACTAAAAGCATGTACAGTATAGAGTAAAATAAGGTACATATGATTCAGAACATTAAAAAAAGTTAGAAAAAAAATGTATACACCCACAAATAGAGTCCTGGTACATGTAATATCCTGACACAAAGAGAGAAAACAAGAAGAAAAACACTGAATTTTATAAACTTGTAGTAGAATATGATAAATAAAGCTGACAGGTACATGATAAATGGAGAGAAATATTTGAAACCTATCCTAAATATTAATGCCTTTGATAAAGAACTCTTAGAAATTGCTGAACACTTTCATTCATTCAACAAATATTTATTGAGTGATTATTCTTTGTCAGGCACTGTTGTAGATGCTTGGAAAACATAAAGGAACAGAAAGCTATAAGTCTCTGCCATTATAGGTCTTACCTCTTCATGCAATTTATTTGAAAAAATGCAAATAATAATAAAAATGCAAAAATCTTGACCTCCATTAGCATTTGAAGACATGTGAATATAAAAGTTTTATCTTTATTTGTTACTAGTTAAATCAGTAGAGATTTTAAAAATTGATTATTCTCAGTGTTGTCAGGGTATGGGAAACACAGACTCTCATACACTTCTGAAAGGAGCATAAACTGGTAGAAAATTTTTGGAAGGCTATTTGGTGGTCTTAAGAGGGCTGACTTATAATAGCCAGGACATGGAAGCAACCTAGATGCCCATCAGCAGACAAATGGATAAGGAAGCTGTGGTACATATACACCATGGAATATTACTCAGCCATTAAAAAGAACTCATTTGAATCAGTTCTAATGAGATGGATGAAACTGGAGCCCATTATACAGAGTGAAGTAAGCCAGAAAGATAAAGAACATTACAGCATACTAACACATATATGGAATTTAGAAAGATGGTAATGATAACCCTATATGAAAAACAGAAAAAGAGACACAGAACAGTACAGACTTTTGGACTCTGTGGGAGAAGGTGAGGGTGGGATGTTTCGAGAGAACAGCATTGAAACATGTATATTATCTAGGGTGAAACAGATCACCAGCCCAGGTTGGATGCATGAGACAAGTGCTCGGGCCTGGTGCACTGGGAGGACCCAGAGGGATTGGGTAGAGAGGGAGGTGGAGGGGGTATTGGGATGGGAACACATGTAAATCCATGGCTGATTCATGTCAGTGTATGACAAAAACCCACTACAATATTGTAAAGTAATTAGCCTCCAACTAATAAAAATAAATGAAAAAAAAAAAAAAAAAGGAAAAAAAAGAGGGCTGACTAGCAATTCCTCTTTTAGGAATTTATACCAAATAAAATACCACTCTAATGGCAGAAAGTGAAGAGGAACTAAAGAGCTTCTTGATGAGGGTGAAGGAAGAGAGTGAAAAAGCCAGCTTAAAACTCAATATTAAAAAAACAAAGATCATGACATCTAGTCCCATCACTTCATGGCAAATAGAAGGTGAAAATGTGGAAATAGTGATAGATTTCCTCTTGGGCTCTACAATCACTGTGGCTGGTAACCGTAGCCATGAAATTAGAAGATGATTGCTTTTTGGCATGAAAGATGACAAACCTAGACAGTGTGTTAAAAAGCAAAGGCATCGCTTTGCTGACAGAGGTCTGTATAGTCAAGGCTATAGTCCTTCTTGGGCTTTGCTGGTGGCTCAGCTGGTAAAGAACACGCTTGCAATGCAGGAGACCTGGGTTCGATCCCTGGGTTGGGCAAGATGCCCTGGAGAAGGGAAAGGCTACCCACTCCAGTATTCTGGCCTGGAGAATTCCTTGGACTGTATAGTCCATGGGGTCGGGAAGAGTCAGACATGACCGAGCCACTTTCACTTTCATAGTCTTTCTAGTAGTCATGTACGGATGTGAGAGCTGGACAATAAAGAAGGCAGAGCACCAAAGAATTGATGTTTTCAAACTGTGGTGCTGGAGAAGACTCTTGAGAGTGCCTTGGAAAGCAGGGAGATCAAACCAGTCAATCTTTTTTTTTTTTTTTTAATTGGAGGCTAATTACTTCACAATATTGTGGTGGTTTTGCCATACATTCACATGAATCAGTCATGGGTGTACATGTGTTCCCCATTTTGACCTTCCCTCCCACCTCCCTCCCCATCCCATCCCTCAGGTTCATCCCAGTGTACCAGCTGTGAGCACCCTGCCTCATGCATCAAACCTGGACTCAAACCAGTCAATCTTAAAGGAAATCAACCCTGAATACTCGTTGGAAGGATTTTGCTGAAGCTGAAGTTTCAATAGTTTGGTGACCTGATGCAAACAGCTGACTCACTGGAAAAGACCCTAATGCTAGGAAAGATTGAAGGCAGAAGAAGACCATGACAGAGGATGAGATGGTTGGATGGCATCACCAATTCAATGGACATGAATCTGGGCAAACTCCTGGAGATGGTGAGAGACAGGGAAGTCTGGTGTGTTGTAGTCCATGGGGTCACAAAGAGTCAGACACGAATTGGTGACTGAATAACAACAACAACAAAGTAAATAAGCAACGAAGTAATTGTAAAAAGAATGTAACCATAAGGATACATACTTCAGAGCTATTTATAAGGGCAAAAAAATTGGAAACAATCTAAATTTGGTACATACAACAGAAGAAATTGTATTGTAGTGCTTGCTTCAGCAGCACGTATACTAAAAAATTAGAATGATGCAGAAAAGATTAGCATGGTCCCTGTGCAAGAATGACACACAAATTCCTGGAGCATTCCATTATGCTGAAAAAATGGGTACAAGACTTAAATAAACATTTTTCCAAAGAAGACATACAGATGGCCAAGAGGCGCATGAAAATATGTTAATCATTACTAATTATTAGGGAAATGCATATCAAAACTACAGTGAGGTATCACTTCACGTGAGTCAGAATGGCCATCATTAAAAAGTCTACAAATAACAAATGCTGGAAGGGGTGTGGAGAAAAGGGGACCTTTCTGCACCATTAGTAGGATTGTAAATTGGTGCAGCCACTATGGAAAACACTATGGAGGTTCCTCAGAAACAAACTGAGTTGCCATACAATTCAGCAATCACTCTCCTGGCATTTATCCAGACAAACCTATAATTTGAAAAGATACACACACCCCTATGTTCATAGTAGCACTATTTACAATAGCCAAGAGATGGAAGAAACCTAAACATCCATCAACAGATAAGTGGATAAAGAAAATGTGGTATATACACACAATGGAGTATTACTCAGCCATAAAAAAAGAAATAATGCCATTTGCAGCAACATGGATGGACCTAAAGATGATCACAGTAAATCAGAAAAAGAAAGACAAATACAACATGATATCACTTGTAGGTGGAATCTAAAATATAACACTAATGAACAGGTCTACAAAACAGGAACAGACTCAGAAATACAGAGAAGAGACTTCTGGTTGCCAAGGGAGAGTAGAGTAGGGCTGGTGGAGGGAAGGATCGGGAGTTTGGGATTAGCAGGTACAAACTATTACATACAGAGTGGATAAACAACAAGATTCTACTATATAGCACAGGGAACTATATTTCATATCCTGTGATAAACTGTAATGGAAAAATATGAAAAAGAATACATATATATTCAGCAAAGTGTATTACTGAGTGCAGTACAAACTGTTTTACAAAGTACAGTGTATTACTGCATTTTTCTGTACAGTAGAAATTAATACACATTGTAAATCAACTATATTTCAATAAAAAACTTTTAAAAGAAGTTATATTGTAGAAGAATATATAGTAATACAGAAATACTGTCAAATGAAAAGGTAGATTGTGTTATATACTGAAAGATTCCATTTTAAATGTATCTATGGATATATACATATATATATTTATATGTGTGTGTATATATATATATACACACACACACCACTTAAAAATTTGGAAAGATTGACATTAAAATATTAATTAAGATTTTCTTAGTGGTACAATTTTAAGGGCTTTCCATTTTCTTTCTTGTGATTTAGGTAGTACGGATTTTATAAATTTTAAAAGGACTATTGTTTCTCTTTAAACATATAGATTAAAGACATCCATGTACCTTAGAGAGTTTATATTTTGTTGGATCCTATTTAATTATTGCAGATATATCCCCCAGATTTTAAACAAATCCCCTTAACACTGTACTAATTCTTTCAGGCCTGAGAAAGGGCTGCCAGGAAGAATAGGATCTGATGGGTCTAGGATTAGGGTAAAGCAGGTAAAGTGAGTTGCTGAAGTGCAGAGCTGGATCCCATCTTTATTTCTGTCCACTGTAGATATTTTGCATTCATTCTGGTTTTTTAAAATATTAAAGTATTATTATTCTTGAGTACTGAGAATTTTGGCAACACACACCCTCCTAAATTTTGCACCAAAGGTGAGTGCCTCATTCATGTCACCACAGCCCCAGCCCTGACCCTCAACAGCCCCCTGCTCTCCATGCTCCACAAGCAGCGTCTTTACATACACTGCTCTACCTCCTATCTAGCAGGTGCAGCACCCTCCTGGGAACAAGCAAGCAAACGTGGGTGCTTTGGGTGGAGTAAGGGATGGCAGCGATTCTAAACATTCTTGGAGCACTTCCTTTGGCCTGGCCTCTGTGCAAAGCACTTTACCAGTACTATCTGAATCTGCACATACCATGATAGGTTGGATAGCAGAGAATCCTATGCATCTCCCAATATCCTTCTTTCCTCTCAGTAACAGACTTTCCAAACAGCAGCTGGGGACATGGCCATCCAGAATATAGACCACATTTCCCAGACTCTCTTGCAACCTGGTGTGGCTGTGTGATTAAGTCTGAGACAAAAGAAAGTAAGAGAGCTGTGTAATTTATGGGACAGGTCTATAAAGGGGAAGGCTATTCCCTTCTTGTCTGCTTCCTCATGGAAGCAGGACTGGAGCGAGGACTGGAGCGAGGACTGGAGCTGCAGCATTCATTTGGCATAGATATTAAAGTCACCACTAAAAATGGTGTGGTCATGTGGAATCTCCATACCTGGCCTGGATTGCTGTGTCATGAGAGAGAAATAGACGTCTATCTCAATAAAACCACTGTTATCTTGGGTTTCCCAGGACTTGCAGATCAACCTAATCCTAATTCATTCTGATCAATGTTATGAGTCCACTTTGTAGATGAGGAAATGATTCAGAGAAGTTAATCACCTTTTCCAAGTTTGCACAACTATTTCAGTTCAGTTTAGTTCAGTTGCGCAGTTGTGTCCGACTCTTTGTGACCCCATGAACCGCAGCACGCCAGGCCTCCCTGTCCATCACAAACTCCTGGAGTCTACTCAAACCCATGGCCATCGAGTTGGTGATGCCATCCAGTCATTTCATCCTCCGTCATCCCCTTCTCCTCCTGCCCCCAATCCTTCCCAGCATTAGGGTCTTTTCCAATGAGTCAACTCTTCGCATGAGGTGGCCAAAGTATTGGAGTTTCAGCTCCAACATCAGTCCTTCCAATGAACACCCAGGACTGATCTCCTCTAGGACGCACTGGTTGGATCTTCTTGCAGTCCAAGGGACTCTCAAGAGTCTTCTCCAACACCACAGTTCAAAAGCATCAATTCTTCGGCGCTCAGCTTTCTTCATCGTCCAACTCTCACATCCGTACATAAGTGAGATCAAAATCTGAAGCCAGAATGCCTGACTCTCAAGCCCTAGCTCTTAATCTTATGTTATTAAAGTTCCCTGTTTTAGGAAGATTTCCAAATCTGAGCAAAAGGCTCAGAAGCCTAGACTTTTGATGCTCATTCTTAGCTGTTCTCCAGCCCAAGTCTTAAACACTTTGAGGGCTTCAGCAGGTTGAAAATGACTCAGCAGAGAACAGGTAATCCTTTTAAATGTCTTCTCAGCTACTACCCATACCTTGCTATGTCCTCAGACCGCCAAGCACTGTTTATTTGCATGGTTCCTTAAGGATTTTCCATTGTTGTTTCCCAGGAGAAGTTACGCTGCTCTTCCTACAATGAGTGGTAGGGGTGGGGATGCAGAAGGGCTGCATCTCTGCAGACACTTCAGAAATCCCACCACTTTGAGACAGTCTCGAGGAATCCAGTCCCAGCATTGGAACAATGTGTAGCCCTGTGGCATTTTGACATCGGGCATCTCTTCACTGTTGAAGTAACTCATCACGTTGCAATGTGTTTATCCCCTTGGGTCAGGTCAATGCTAAAGTAAGTTCATCGCCTCTGCTTCTTCAATAACTGATGTCTGATGCATCAGCCGAACGCATTTCAGGCTTATAAGCAGCTCCCTGGATCCACAGGCAAAAAGCTTTCACCATTTCCCCCTCCCCCACTAGTGACCAGTATCTTAGCATTAATGCATCTGATGGCACCAAGCCTTTGTGGCCTGAGTGAGGATAGTCGCCAAGCAAGGATTTAAATCACATTTTTATTTACATCATTACTTTTCCACAGCTTGGTTTCCTTCAGGCTTTTGATCTATTAGCGCACACCATTTAGTCTGGACTGAATCCTTGAATTACTTTACTTTTTCTTCCAAGACTCTCAAAGAACTTGATAAACTTGTACTTATTAAAATATTCATCAGTAGTGTTAACATATCAGGGATAAAAGTGAAACACTGCTTAATGTGGAAGACAATATACATTCTTAAGTGTAGAGTTTGTGACTCCTTTGTGAATAATAATCATTGTTTTAGGAAGACACTGAGTTTATCCAGCCCTTGTTAGAATCTCCCTATCATATAATGGAAATGTTAAATCTGAGCCTTCTTGTGAAGTAAACTCATATTATCATTTACATATGTCCAGTCATGGCATTAATAAAAGCAGATTGTCTTGGATAAAACACATGGTTAACCTTTAAAAAAGATGTGAAAATAAGATTATAAATAACTGCTCTTCTTCACTGTGACTATTGGGTTGTATTTAGTGCCAAACTTTTTTGACAGCTTCTAAGGAGTAAATTGTAAGTATATTGAAATTGTTATCCAAGTACAAGCTGCCTCTTCTGTGTAATGGCATTTTTCTTCCACAAACTGTGAAAGAAATGGAGCCATAAGGAATCAAAGTAGAATCAGAGGGATTTGTTAGAATAGAAATTCTGATTCCTTCATTCTACTTCTCATTTATTGTCAGACAATACGTGAGTAAATGCCCACTATAAAAATCAAAAGATCCATTTATCTTTTGATAAATAAAATGGGCAAAGTTCTCAACACAACAGCTTAGTTTTGGAAGAGCTACCCTAAATGCACCAGTCACTGGTATGCTCTAAATTACCTTCTGTGTATTTTAAGAGTGAGGAACAGGAGGAGAACAAAGAGAGTAAGGCCAAGCTATACCCACTGTAATTGAGGAAGGGCCTAAAGAGGGCAGGAGGAAAAGTTAATATCATCTCTTCTTGGACCAACTGGGATGCTTGTGTGTTACACAGAATTTCTCAGAATTCCTTTCCCTGTGTGGTTCTGAGTGAGGATGGGCCACAACAGACATCCGTGTCAGTGACACTGAGCCATTACATTCCAAAGGCAGCTTGTATCTCCCTTACTGATGATCTCCTAGTTCACCTAGTCAGAGAAAGAAGTTCACCTGTCATGACAGAGCCTCCATGGGATCTCCCCCTTCAGCTTCTCTGAGCCCTGGGCCATAGGTATGTGCAGTTCTGAGGGGAAGGGTACTGCCTTCTGCAGATCACCTGTGTCCACCAAAATTACAGGTGCAAAAGACAGACATGGTCCCCATTTTTCCTTGTGGGTTCCAGCATGTCCTTGCTCTCCTCTACTTCACTCCGGTTTGTCTCTCCTACTGCTGGCCCTGTGGCTCAACAGCAACTTCAGGCCCACCCACTTCAGATACAAAGACAAGCCCCATCCGGAGACTCATTCACCAACCCCGACAATAGGTTAAGATCTAATTCTGTGCTATCCAGTATAGGAGCTACAAGTCACGCGTGACTATTAACAATCCAATTGACTAAAATTATAGCAAATTGAAACTCCAGTCCCACAGTTGTGCTTGCCACATTTCACATGTGTACCTAGTGACTATGTTATCAAAGAGGGCAGATACAAAACATTTCTATCATCACAGAAAGCTATACTGAACAGTGCTGGTATAATTCCTTTCATATATTCCTTATTTCATATCATTTATAGACATTGTTTTTCTCTGATCAAACCCTAACAGATACACTAGCATTTGGTAAAGACTCGTCTGGGTCAGTGGTTTTCAACTTTTTATTCTCTAGTACCTATGATGGATAATATTCACATGTGTGACACATTTCTATGGCCCAATTCAGATTTTGACAAAATCTCTAAATAAGTTTCCACAAGAAAGAAAAGCAACTTTGTGGCCAACCCAACAGATAGCCCTTGAGAAACTATGAAAGATGCTTAGACAAGCAAAGAGGGACAGTCCTCTCTCTGGACAGAGACGAGCACCACATACAAGCTATCGTCAGTCCCTCTCCAGTGTTCACTCTTCCTATTACACTGGGATCAGTCAAAGCTTTGCGTGTGGAGGGGAGTAGAGAAGATGCTGTTTTTCAGCACTCAGTCTTTCTCCTTCTGTGTGCCATTTCCTACATCCCTGCTGGCCCATCCAAAGGAGGGCAGGGCACTTCCCATAAGCAGAGGCCTGAACTAATTCCTACCATGTTCTGAGCAATAGCACAAGAGCTTCTGCAGGTGGGAGACAGAGAGGTATAGTTATTGTTTATTTTTCTTTAGCTCTGGTTGTTTTCATTTGAAAATCCTGGTCTTGTTAAGTAAGTGGTTTTTTTTTTTTTTTTTTAATAATACTAGTAATACAAGCTATCTGCTTCTCCTTCCAACTTTATTAAGAATGGAACCTGGGGGGCTTGGGGGAGCAGAAGTTTCACCTGCTTTCCAAAATAGAGTTTTTAGGTAATAATCAACAAATAATTTCATTATAAAGGTTTATTTCAAACTTAATAGAAGTCATGATAACTTTTAGAATTAACTTCCCTAAAACAGCCTTGATTGAGACAATTTAGATGAACACAAGTGTTACGGGATGAATTGTGTCCCACTGCCTCCCCCCACCAAATTCATAACTTGAGATCCTGATCCTTACTGCCTCAGAATATGACTGTACTTAGAGACTGGTGGGTTTGGTTTAGTTGCTAATTCGTGTCTGACTCTTGCGAGCCTATGAACTGTAACCTGCCAGACTCCTCTGTCCATTGGGTTTTCTAGGCAAGAACACTGGAGTGGGTTGCTGTTTCCTTCTCCAGGGGATCTTCCCGACCCAGGAACTGAACCCAGGTCTCCTGCATTGCAGACAGATTCTTTACCAACTGAGCTATGAGGAAAGCCAGTACTTAGAAAGCCAGTATTAGGGCTCAGGAAGCTCAGAATCACCTTCCAAGAAGTTTGATTAAATATAGTGTTATGTCCAACAAAAAAAAAACCTCTAACCATATTACCACAAAGAATTACTAGGATTGCTGTATGATTACCAGTTTGATTTTTCAGCCTGTTTTCTGGCACCTGCAGACATACTCAGAGTTCACCCTGGACTTCACAGATAATATACTCTGTATGGGTGCCAAGATTATTTTTACGATGGATGTAGTTTTTTTTAACAGTCCACATTTCTAGTTGCAAGACAACCAGAATCATCTCTAACCAGTTAAAAAGTAGGAGAAAGACTTGTTGAAGGATATGAAGGAACTCAGACTTGAGGGGATGCCCTAGAGAAAGAGGCTGGAAGCTCAGTGCCTTGCACCAGTGCTCAAACACTTCAGAGAAAAATAGCCTGATGAGGAAATCATGGTCTCTGCTGCTGGCAAGCATGAAGTACCAGGGATTTACCTTTACTGCACTAGCTTATTTCACCTGTTTTGAAGCCATTTCTGCAACAGGATCTTCTGTATGAAAGTCTTGCCCAGGTATCCCTGATTTGCTGGACATCTGGGTCATATGCTGTGTTCTAGCTGCAAGGGAGGCAAATAACTTATACTCTAGGAGACATAGGTATTTCAGTTAATAAAGGTGGTCATTTAAAAGTTGATGGGCAGGCAAAAATATGACAAATGTCCCCTATAGACCTTGAGTTATTTACTAACTATGCTGTGCTTTGTTTAACATCTAAGCCTCTAAAATGATCAAAAAAGTCATGTCGGATAGATAAAAATGTGATGATGAGAAACAAAAACCAAATCAAATATTTTCAATCAGATTTTCACTAGAGCATTAAACAATACTTTCCACAATAAATACATGTTCAATATTCTCAGAATACTTCACAAGTGCTTATTAATAAGTAAATAAATATTGTTATATAAAGTGGTCTTTTTCCTTAGTGAGAACACCAAAACCATTAGAATCTAAATTGTTGGATTGTAATTCTAGCTCGTCATTTTCACACACTCTAATGGTGTCGATCTCATTCAAGAACAGAGTTTATTTGTTGCTATGGGAACTTTGTTTTCCAACAGGAAAACTGGGACACATGGATCCTACCAAGAATCTTGGTAATTGTTTTTGGGCACAAGAAGTAAGTTAACGGATGCTGCTCAAATATTAAAACAAACGTTTTGATGGTTGGTGGGAATAAGAAAACAGAATATATCAAGCCAGGACTATTCCATAAGAGTATGATGTGGTCATGGTACAAACACATGGTAAAACGGGTATAGCATTTGCTTCAGGAAGAAGTTTTGTAGGCATTAGTTAATTCAGTCATGCATTCATTTTTCTATTTTAACCAATATTTCCTGAGCACCTACTATGTGTCAGACACTGATCCAGGATCTCACAAAGGTTTTGCAGTCTAATAGCATAAGACAGATAGGTAAGCAAAACAATGCAGTAAGAGTTTGAGATTCTAGGACAGAAATTTTACAAGTCTGCTTAACCACACACTGCATTATAATTACATAACAAAATGTGAATATAACTTCTCCCTAAATAATGACAAAAAAGTTATGTATTAGTGTCTTATTCCCAATGCACAGGAGATCTCCAAGTGTTTTGAAGTCAGTTATATCTGCTTTTCTGTTTAAAGACTTTGTTAGTTTCACTTTGAAACAGTAAAATGTCAATACACATCCAGAGCTCAGTAGATAGAAGATTTCAGTAAATGCAAAGGTAAATACCATGATTACATTAGCTCATGTACAAAACAGATGTCTAGTGAAAAGCAGTCCTCTCCCCATTCTCTCTTAGGCAATTAATTATTTTAAGGACTTGTTCAAAACAAAACAAACACTAAAATCTCCTGTGAAATCTCTAAGAGAGACCTCTTCAATGTTCCTCCTGAATTCACACATCTCTATGGGAGCAAGCATCACCTTATTTGATGCTATAGTATTTATGTATTTTTGTCTGTCTCCCATCCTGTGCTGTGCGTTCTTTTCTGTCCTTGGCACCGAGGGCCTGAAAGATGAGCAATCATCTTGGAATAAATGGACAGATGATGGAATAGATGAATGCATCCCCTTACCAACCAGCAAAGCATGAAGAGCAGTTTTCTGTTTGAGACTACATGTTTAGGGGTTGGACAGGCAGCCTTGGGTTGGAATCTGTCTCTGCTACTTATTGGTTCTAGGAACTTGAGCAAATCACATAATCTTTCTTGGCCTTAGTAGTTTCAACTATAAGATAGGAATAATTAGTAGACCATGACTCAAAGGCTTGCTATGAGAATGAAGTGGAACAATGCTGTCAAAGACTTAGGACACACTCGGTAGTTTAGTGCCAATCCTGTGGCTGATGCTTAGTAAGTAGTGGAAAGATTCATGAGTGATATTCCGGTGGATGATGCTGTGTAGCACTCTCACATTTAGGGCCACTGAACTTTCTGAGTAGAACAAATTGTACATTTGCCCTTTGGCTGCTATTTGCCTTTGTCTCATATCCCTTCATAACATAGAATCAGCACCTCTGCCTGTCCCAAATCGCAGTGCATTTTTGAACCTTTGATAAGATAGTTTTTATTATTAGTAGTAGTATTTACTGCTGTAGCTCAAATTTTTCTTTCTCTGCTTCCCACTGACTTGGAAGGGTGTTTGATAAGAAAATGCCCCCAGCTTAATTTGAAAGCCCAGTCTTCTAATTCATCGTGAAATACAGAAATCCAATAAGCTGGCCTTCTCATATTAAGAGCCTGATATCACTGTATGGCAAAGTTTGGGGAGTACAGGAAGTGTGGGCAGACCAGGTGGATGGGGGAAATGGCAAAATATGCCCCCACCCCCACTGCAAAAACAAATATACGTGCAGCCTTAAAATAACCAGAAATGTTTTTTCTTTTTCTCCTCTGCTGGATGCTCATTCTGAAATTGGACCAAGTGGAAAAACACAAAGCCCTTCAGATTTGTCCAGCTTTGTAACATTAAATTGGGATGGAGTGTGTGCTGGGGGCGGGGGTGATTTCATAATATAGTAAGTGGAACCTTTTAGCTTCAGTAAGTGAGTCTGACTCAGGAATGCAGGCGATTGTATCTCCAACAAAATCAATATTAAGATGCACAATTGCTCCCCTGATATTGAAAGAATTAGTTGATCTACATGTTAAATGACAAGCCTCTTGATAACAGGGATTATGCGACCTTCCTTTCCAGCCAGGGCTGCCGGGGACTGTCCCTTAGGTCCCTAAGGCAGAGATAATCTAATTAGAACAACAAAGACTAGGTCCATTTGAAGAGAAGGCAACATGGGGGTGGGTGGGGGTCGGGAGGTGACGGTGTTGAGTCTTGTGTTGGCAGGGAGGGGCTCACTCAGAACAAAAGCATGTAGGTGGCGAGTTGCTGGGGAGTGAGGCCCAGAGGGGAGAGGATGTCTGCAGAAAGGGTGGACAGAGGTCACTTCTAAAACATGACTTAATCTCCACTTTGGCTCCACAAACACTGCCACGCTGGCTCCCAGACTCTGGCCAGACTTGACGGAACTAGTAATCGAGTCTCCAGACATTCAGACACTCAGAGGCTCTACAGCCAGTCACAGGAGAGAAGGAAGGGCCTGGGAAATACACGTGGGCCTGTCTGACCCATGTCCTCTGCCTCCACTGTAAACCCCCACCATCCCCAAGGTTGGAAGGTTCCAAGGAGCAGGCCCTGGTGGAATGTCCACCTGTCCACCTCAGAAGAGAGAAGCAAGACCGTGTGTTGCATTTTTTAGAAAACTAAACTTCTGTCATTTAAAGGATGGTCCTCTCTTTTGATATAGTGCCCTTCTTGTGTTTTTGGTTGTAAAAATTTCCTTTGAAAATCTATGAAACTGTCTTTTTAAACAGACTTCTGTGCAAATGTTTTAAAAATTTTACCTTCATAGATTCCTTTTTTCTTGGGGGGGGGGCGGGGAAAACAAACAATGGCTCAAATAAACTTTGTTCCTACTTCCTACACTCTCCATAACTTTTTGCTGCCAGGGTAAAAGGAATCCTCAGGTCATGAGACATTCATTAGCTTGATAGTTTTCCCATTTTTTTAAAAAGAGCTCGTATGTAATCAGGTCACTCAGAACCTCAGTGTGTGCAGACCATGGTGTGGACTAAAGCAGGGGAGCTCTGACTCTGGGGCAGGGGGAGCTCAGAACCCTGCCTTCCAGGCCTCCTCTTCAAATGCCCTGCCCTGGGGGGCAGCCTGTGTCCTTCACATGTCATTGGGCTGTAGGTAGTGGGTGTGCTCAGTTCTGGCCCAGGCAGAGAGGACCTGCTTTCCTCTCTCTGACTGTTCATGGTGTGGGGAGGCTTAACTGGCCCATCACTTAAAAATAAAGTTTCAAACCCTAAAAAGTTGAGTGTACGTGAGACAAACTTTTCCACACCTAGGACAGTGCGGAAGCTGGTGACTTACCATGATTCATAAGAGAGACCTTCTTACTCATCTAGGGGAGCAAAGGTGGTGGCCATGTAAGTCACTCAAAGATTCTAATGGCACTCTTGCTCAAAGTGGGAAGTGAAGGAGTGTTGCTGAGGAAGGGGGTGGATGATGGAGAGGAGTTATCTACAAGCACTACCAGTCTTACCCAAAAAGAAACTAGAAAAAGACAAGAGTCCTTAATCATAGTAAAAGAGCCTGAAATTTTAATTCTTCCTGAACCCACTGTCTAACACAAATTTATGAGTTTTTTTTAGAGATGGCCACTGTATAAATAATACATTAATTTACTAATATTTTTATACAAAATAATATTAGTGTAATTGTGTTTTATTTCTTGGTAAGAAAAACTTGCAGGTTTTTGCTAAGGGGAAGAGATTACAAACATTTTGGATGAAGAGCTATAGCAAAAATCTTTAGGGATATTATTTATATCTGACTTCCTTGTTAAGTTCTGAAAAACAAATCCTAGAATAAATGACAGTCAACGTCTGCTTAGCTTGAGTTAAAAGTGTACTTGGAAGGCTTGACAATATCTCTCCTTGACTTACTGAAGTGCCAAGAATTTATACCAAATGAGATTGCTTAGGCATACACTTGGGTTTGGTTTCTAGAAAATGCTGCTTTTGTTAGAACCTCAACATGATTGAGTTTAATAGGAAGTCATGGCTGAGTGAATGAGAAGGGAAGGGTAAAGGAGAGAGCATCCTTAAGTGTCACTTCTCTTCTGTCATAAAATATCCATGCATATGTTTAAAACATGGTCCTGAAGGATACATGTACCCTAATATTCATTGCAGCACTGCGTACAATAGCCTAGACCAAGTCCATCAATAGAGGAACAGATATAGAAGATGTGGTATGTATATACAACAGCATATTACTCAGCCATAAAAAGAATAAAATAATGCCATGTGCAGCAACATGGATGGATCTAGAGATTGCCATGTTGTGTGAAGTAAGTCAGACAGAGGAAGAGAAATATATGATATTGCTTATACAGAGAATCTTAAAAAAAAATGATACAAATGAACTTATTTACAAACCAGAAACAGAGTCACAGACTTAGAGAACAAATTTACGGTTACGATGGGGGAAGAGTGGTGTGAGAGGGACTGTTAGGGAATTGGGGATTGACTGCTATATTTTAAAAGGACAAGCAACAAGGACCTATCTTATAACATACACAAAAATTAAAATTAAATCTGCTATCCACATTGAATTCTAATGTCAATTACTGAAGCTTACTGCACTCCGCGATTCTTGGGAGTAACAAGAAACCTTTCCTAGTGGAGGAGAAAAGACTAGCACAAAGGAAAAACTCAGGCACAGAGTCATGCAACTTAAGTGCTAAGCTGCATCATCCTTTACAGCTCAGCTGATATCTGTGTGGGCTGTGGTGGTCAGGAAGGCTCTGTGAAGACATAGGGCTTGTGAGAGAATCATGGAGAGTATCCTGGGCAGGAAAATACAAAAGAAGAAAGTTCTGAAGTCTAAGAACTAAGAGAGACACTGATGTGGTTCTATGGGAAGTTTGAATCAGGTTCTAACCCCAGCAGAGGGCCCTTATTTGAGAGAAAGGAAAAATGAGTAAGATGAGGCCAGATTATAGAGGGTCTTCCTGTCCAAGTCAGGGGCTGGCACATCTCCACTTTTTTATCCAAGAAAGTCATCATTAATCACTCATGGCACTCTTTCCTTCTCTGTAAAGCTCCAGCAACTGATAAATTATAAGCTTGGCCTTCAAGATGAAATCTGTTTTCTACTCCTATCCCAGGCCAACATCTTTAGGCTTGATATATAGGAAATGGGGAGATGTTGAGTGAAGAATACATTAACAAAGAAAATATGAGTCTCCAAACTTGCCAGTTACCACTGGTATCAGCCTTTCCTCACCCAATTATTTTTTTATCTTTTAATTGGAGGATAATTGCTTTATACTGTTGTGTTAGTATCTGCATACAATAACATGAATCAATCATAACTACATAACTCCCCTCTTTCTTTGGCCTTCCTCCCCCTTCCTGTCCCACCCCTCTAGGTCATGGAAGCAACCTAGATGTCCATCAACAGGAATGGATAAAGTAGATGTGATACATATATACAATGGAATATTACTTAGCCATAAAAAGGAATGAAATTGAGTCAGTTTTAGTTAGGTGGATGAACCCAGAGTCCGTTTTATAGAGTGAAGTAAGCCAATTACATTTTGAACTGGAATTAAACATGACAGGAAGAACACTGGACTAAAATCCTAGGACTCAAATTTGAGGTTCAGTTCGGCTACTAAGTTCCCCAATCTGTGTCTCATTTTCCTCATCTGTAAAACGAAAAAATTGAAATAGGTTGATGGGTAAGGTCTGTTCTGACATTGGCTTTTTAGAATGCTATGAATGCTAACAGGAAAGCAGCCAGGGTGAGCCTTGCTCAGGCCTCCTCTGGGAAGGAGCTGGAATGCTGTGGAAGCCAAGCCAGCCCTGGAGTGCAAGAGGAAGCTGAGGTTCTGGCTAACCCACACCCTAAGTTAACAGCTCCTAGATAACTGAGGGTAAGTGTCATTAGATGCTGTTTTTATTAGATGATCCATATGGTACAGAACAGGTTTAGGCGCCTTGAGGTCTCTTGGTAGGAAGTTGATGAAAGGCCTCATCTGGAAACAGCTTTCTCGTAAGGAGCAAGGCTAGTGGAAAAAGTTCGTATATCATTGTTTGCTTCCTTCTGGATCATCATAGCCATGTCTTCAGCTTCACATGGCCAGTCTGGCAGATGTCCCCACTCAAGGGGACTTCACAACAAAACAGCCTTTCTCACTGATATGACATCTCCTGCTTCCCTGTTTGCCAGCTTCTTTGGCCTCTGAGGGATGCATTTTGGAGACAGGAGATGTGGCAGGATGAGGTCATGGTTCCTTGTAAAAGGAAAGGAAAACTGTGTCTTCCTTCATGTATGGAGCTATGCACTCTTTACCCATGGAACAAACGTGAGGGTATCACCTCATTCGCCATGTCAGGGTCAAGAGATCCACTCTTCGGAACCAGCCTTACCAGTGACTCTGGTTAAACTTCAAAAATGCTGAGAGGCTTAGGGCCATGGTGTTTGAATGGCCAGCTGGGCATTTTGTTGATCTAGCTTGGCCTAATTTCTAATTTGTTAGTATTCAGGCAGGGCCATGATAAGATTCTGTGCTTCTCTCTTGAAATGTGCCTTTTGTCAAGTTCCCTACTTGTCCACTCAGGGGTTAAGTATTGAGACCCCATATTCAAGAATTCAACATGGCAGGAATGTTTGTCTTTCAATTTGCTGATTTTTAGAAAGCTCTTTGATGCTTAATAAAATAAATGTTCTTTGTCTACCATCACTTTTAAAATAAATCTTGGAAAACATGTGGCTCAGACAATAAAGGAACAAACTGTGTATTCCTTATTCATATTTTACATTGTATAGTTCTGGGATTCCCAGTAGTCCATGACCAAAAATGAAAAGCTGATATGAAAGGAGCTGAGCTTGTTTCTCTCCCTCTCTTGAATTGAGCTTTGTCATATCCATCCAACCATCCATCCATTAATCTGTCTTTCCTTCTGTCTACCTATCTGTTCATCTGTCCATCTATCTATGTATCCATACATTTACTCGTTCACTTATTTAACAAACATTGCCTGAGGGTCTCGTCTCCTCTGTGCCTAGCACTGAGTTTGCCATGGTGGACAAGACTGATCATCTTCTACCTCTACAAGGCCACAGCTGGAGGGGGCCCTTGTTTGGGAGGAGCTTTGTTGGTGGAGACTCTCTTGAAGGTGTTGGGTTGCAGGTGCAGCTGGTTTTCTGTAGGCAGGCTAGACGCTGCCAGGGCGTGCAGTTCTTTCCTCTGGGTTTCTGAGCTTTTAAAAACCAAGAGAATTTTTCCTGTGGCCATGGAGTTTTGGATTCTGTCTTCAGGACTTTTAATCTAATTTGGGGAAAAGAATAATGAACATAGATGGAGTCCTGTTGACCCTTCTTTCTGTGTGGTGAACAGACACAGAATACCTAATGCCTAATGTGGGGCATTAGGTTTGGGACTGTCCAACTGAGCACTCACTCTGACCTCCTCAAATGTAGTTTCTCCTTGCCTAAGTTGCAGATGATTATGTTCTCTTTTTCATGTCGTTACTGTGAGGATTTCAGGAGATAAAGCATACCGAGTGCTGAGCACAGGGCCTGCTATGTTATAAACTCAGTAAATAGGAGTTTTCACTCTTATTCAACCTAAGAATGAGTTAAGACAGACCTCTTTTGATTTCATGAAGGTGGTCAGTAACTGTCAGTAACCAAGATTTGGACTTAACGCATTTTACATTTACACATTTCTTAGCAAAAATAGAGTTCGTTGCTGTGCTTTCACATAATAACAAGCAACCAAGTTAAGGTTTTAAGCAAAGTAATGATTATCTTTCACAGAACTTACAGATAGGACCCAATTACTTCGTAATGGACATTAGCATTCTCTGTCTGTGAGTATATTTCTGGGATATAAATATGGCTGGGTTCCCCTTAACATTCTACCTAAA
The DNA here is from genome assembly GCF_019320065.1 of Cervus canadensis. Taxonomy (NCBI): domain Eukaryota; kingdom Metazoa; phylum Chordata; class Mammalia; order Artiodactyla; family Cervidae; genus Cervus; species Cervus canadensis. The sequence goes on from NC_057388.1 coordinate 58,176,689, forward strand.
ATAGCACTGAATTACAACTTAGTTGAAAATAGTATTGGTTTTGAGTATAAGGGAGCAGAGGGAAAGGGAAAAATAGAAGGATTTTGTTTTCTAGTGGACAATGAACTACCCAGCTTTGGCAGAGAAGATCAACAGCTTGTGTCTACTAAGCAGAAAAGACACAAGTGTGGGCCTACTGTGGGCAGAGCAGTGTTTGCCACCCCAGCACCTAGCTTTCTTTTCTGCAGTGGGGTCGCACTTTCCCTGAGAGGCATGCCCTCCACTCCACAGGCAGATGTCAGCATGTGGAGCCCCTTCCCAACCTTCATGATTTTCTGGGAGAGTACAAGATGATCTTTCATTTGGTGAGAAGTCCCAAAGCACCCCAGAGGGAGAGTGGCTGGAAAGTGTGTGTGGTTCCTTGCAGGCCCAGAACTGGGCAGTGATAGAGCCAGCCTTCCTCTACCAAATAGCAGTGGCCTCCTTGACAAATTTCCTTTACTAACTTGCTTTCCTCCTAGTCCTCAAAGACCCTAAGAGTAGTTGTACTTCCACTCTGGGTGCTTCCCATACTGTGACTGTATTAGCTTCCTGTTGCTATTGTAACAAATTACCACAAACTCAGTGGCTTAAAACACTGGTCAGAAGTCTAGGCATGGCTTAGTTGGGTCTTCTCCTTGGGGTCTCAGAAGACTACAGTCAAGGAATTGACTGGGTTGTGTTCCCATCTGAAGATTTGACTAGGGAAGAATCCATTGCTGAGCTCATTCTGGTTGCTGGCAGAATTCATTTCCTTACAGCTCTGGAACTGAGGGGCATGGCTTCTCATTGGTTGGCAGGGGGAAGCTGCCTACAATTTCTCCACATGCACACTAGCTTCATCATGATGGTAAGAAGAATCTCTAGCAGTGGACTCCACTAGCAAGGTAATCTTTTATAATATATATAGCACAGTCATCGGAGTGATATCCATCACGTTTGCCATATTCTATTGGTCAGAAGCAAGCCACGGGTCCCACCCACACTGAAGGGGAGGGGATTATACAGATGTGAACACTAGAGGGCACAGGTTGGATGGCCACCTTTAAGTCTGTCTGCCATTGTGACCTCCATATTTTTCATTTGAAAATGAAAAATATTTTCAAATGATGTTCTAGTGGCAAAGAACACTTGCAAGCTATTACCCCAGAGTCTCTGCCTCAAACCTAACTCCTTCTAGAGGAAGTCCTCACCTAAATCCAGCCTCCCTTCTGCAGGACCTGGTTTTCAGCCTCACTTCTCATATCTTGTTTTCCAGAGACACTTTTCAGGAACCATCTTTTTTCTAGTCACCAGGCACATAAGACTTCCTACCACCACCCTCAAGTCTCTTTCTTTCTCCCTCAGTCAAGCCATTTACACCTGAGTTGCTGTGCATGGCAGCCTGGTGCAGAACATGGGTTCTGGAATCTAACTCCTCACTTCAAATCTTAGCTCCATTATTTACAACTCATGTGACCTTGAACAAGCTAATAAGCCTCTCTATGCCTTCGTTTCTTCATCTGTAAGACTGAGTTAACACTAACCATCCTCACAGCGTTATTGTGAGAGTGAATTAAATGACGCCTAATAAACATGGAACAAAGTCATTCACATTCTAACATGGTGAGCAATCACCAAACATTAGCTAGTATTATTAAGCCAGAACTTCTACTTCTTTGAGAGGTCATCAGTTACGTTATCATATTCTCTGGAATTGGTCTTCCTCAGTTTCAAGTGGTGAATTTTCAAAACATGTATCAAGATGAAAAAAAGAAAAAAGTTTGTAATCAGCTTCATTTTGATTTATTTTTATCTAATCTGCTTCATTTTTCTATGAATGAGTGCTCATCTACAGGATGAGCAGTATCTCCTGTTTCTGGTACTTGGTTAAAAACAAAATCACTTTCCCAGAATTCTAAAGTTTTATCTGAAGTGAAAGATCCTCTTGACTTTTTATGCTAGGTTTCTTTCTTTCTTTTTTTTTTTTTTTAAGTTTCTTTGGTTTTTTTTTAAGCGACTGTTTATTTATTTATTTTTGTTGTGCTAGTTCTTTGTTGCTGTGGGTGGGCGTTCTCTAGTTGCTGTGAGTGAGGGCTACTCTTCGTTGTGGTGCACAGGCTTTTCATTGCAGAGGCTTCTCTTGTTGCAGAGCACGGCTCTAGGCACACGGGCTTCAGTAGCTATAGCATATGGGCTCGGTAGTTGTGTTGTGCAGACTCTAGGTCGTTTGGGCTTCAGTAGTTGTGATTCATGGGCTCTAGAGGGCTGACTGTGGCACACAGGCTTAGCTGCTCCAAGGCATGTGTAATCTTCCCAGACCAGGTATCAAACCTGTGTCCCCTGCATTTGCAGGAAGATTCTTACCCATTGTACCAACAACCTATGCTAGGCTATTTCTTGATGTAGATTAATATCTACAGAGCATAGACTGAATTTTTTCCTCTGTGGTAGAGGTTTAGCCTTTTGTTTTTACTTTGCTCTTTGCTGGACAGTGTGAGGCAGGTTTTGATTGGCTGATTTGGGTTTCTCCTTCCATAGGGTTCCTTGGATGGACATCCATGATCGAGGTCTGAGTTGTGTGATGTGTGGCAGGAGGAGGAATGGAGGAAGATGGAAGGAAACTATCGGGGAAAGGCTCCCCTAGAGACAGAGCCACTGAGCAGCACTGACAGGTGTGAGATTGAGAGCACTGGGCCCTTTCTGATGCTCTCACTCATCTCCTATTCCCAGGAGAAGGGAGCTGGGGGAACGGATTCGATTCTCTTGGAGGACCCGCTCCACCAACTTCACACCACGGGCTGGGGAGGGCACAGTCCTGGACTTTCTCTCCCTCATCAGCCCTGTGACGCTCATGGTTTTACCTTCATTTCACAGATGAGAAAGTTGTGACTTTTCAAAACTGAATTATTAGTAAGGGCCAGAAATGGGTCCAAACAGAGGTATCTTGGACAGAATCTGTATTCCTCATGGCTGAAAGAATAGTTTTAAAGACCATGTACTATTCGATTTAGGAGACGGTCAAGCGTGGGAACACGCATACCTAGTGATCCTCTTTTTGGAGGTCTTAGGACTGTCACTCTCACAGGCCACTAAGATAATTTCTTAAGTACTTGTTAGGGGAGTTTAAAAAAATCTGTTAGACAACTATTCCAAGGAAAGGCCTATCAGCTAAAATGATTCGAGATAAGGGTAAACAGATGTCAAAATAGACCACCAAGGGGCTGAGAAGCCTGAGGCAGTCTGGAAGGATCCTGATAGGAAGTAGAAAGGGAAGACAGATTCAGATTCAGAAAGCCATAGGCAGTACCTACATCTGTCAGAGAGGTATAACTGCTCTAACCCATTCATCTAAAGTAAGAGATCCTCAAGAAGTTACATGAAAGATAACTTGGCTGTATAAAAGGAGAGACAGCATTCTTCTTCAATAGGTTTTTTATTAACCTTCACTTTCAAATAGTGGAAGGAAGGAATGGCGATATAGGCTAACTTCATTCCTACGGTGTTCTGCTGGGCCAAGAAGCATGGCTTTGTGTGATGACATGGAAGAGAGTGTATGAAAATGACCTCCTGCATGAGCTGCAAATGGATCATACAGCAGCTTCTGGGGTGAAGGAGGCTTCAAGCTCCCCTCAGTTGTCAGCACAGAACAGAAAGTCTTGAAGTTCAGGATCTCCAGGCAAATCTCTCACTCATATTTTAAAAAGCCTATTATATTGCTTTTTAGCAACTAGTTTAGATGATCTTTACATTACATGTCAGCTTTGCATCACATATATATTTCTATTTACAAAGGAGTCTACTTATAGAGTGACCAAATTAACCAAGACACTGTGTGTCCGTCATGACCAAGAAGCTAACAGCTTATAGAAGTGTTGATATTTCTGCTCTCAAACTCACAATTGAGTTGCTCAGCTGCTTCATTCAGGGCTCTTAGCAAAATGAAAGGGTGTTAAAAAGAATCCATCAGTGAGTCCCAGAAAAAGTTTTATCAGCAAACACAATTTTGAAGTACTAACTAACCACAAATCAGATGACAATCATGAGTTAAACTTTGGTATAATTGTTTAAGGATGTGTCAATAGAAACACAAACTATGCTGTGATCAACTTTAGTCCACTAATGAACATGAACTGCAACATTAATTTATTCATTTAACATGTATTTATTGAAATATTTTAACATATTTTAAATTTAAAAGTCCTCATAATGCCTTCTCGCAAATTACATAAGCATTGAAACCTAGCATAAATTGTTTCTTTGAATTTTAAACAGATTTTCAATTTAATTTATTGAAAAACTGGGACAACTTCACAGGCAGTGTTGTGTCACTGTGCTATTACCAACATTTAGCACGTATTTGAGTATTCAATAAATGTGTTAAATTAAATTGAATTGTTTCCATTTAAGGATTATTCATTGTGTGTATAAATTTATGTGTAAAAGCCTGAAAATACAGCCAAGAATTAATCATTTCTAAACTTTGTGTAAATGTTTTAAAAACCACATTTAATTTCTAATTAAGAGTAGGGAGAGGGGAAGCAATTTGACTAATGAGATACAGAATCACAGCTTGTCTTTGGTTGACCAATGGATTGTGTCTTGGATCACATTGTCTTTGCTGTATTATTCTGTCACTTGCACAGACTACAATTGTTATTGTGCTGGAGGATTGGATGGTGTGGAAAGAACTAATAAGACAAACATAAAGTATTTGATCTCAAACACATTTTTAAAATGTGATGGTGTTGATAGTCCTTTTGTTAAGTTTTGGCCCTGCATCTTCCGTTTATACTTTTTTTTAAAGACAGGAATGGCCAAGTGATGATGACTCTTCATCAAAAACTCAGTTTTTGCTGGCATTACACACGTAGATTGCATTGTGAGCGCTTTCATCTGATTCCAAATAACATACATTAAGCGGTTTGTTGTCAAGTTTCCAAAGGGAGGTTGGCAATGGCAGGAAACTCGTCTGTTTTAATTTGATTGATTAGTGACCTACATTCTAAATGGCACACCTCTAAAAACACAGAAAATCACCCCTTCTCAGGTTAGAAATGACCAAGAAAACAGCAATGTGGAAAAGGTTGAGTAGTTACTGATTGGTTAACTATGTTAATTGAGCTGTTACTAGATTTAACCTTTTACACATGAGGAGGGCATTGTTCTGGGTTATCTATTGTGTCACAAGTTACCACAAACTCGGTGGCTTAAAGGAACATGCCTCCTCACTTTTTATTTGTTTTGTTTGAGGCCACTTCAAATGAGTTATCATTGACCCACAACTGAGAAAATCTTGTGTGCAGATATGAACATGCTGTGGAGAAGGAGAAGATAAAACATATAAATCATTACAACCAAGGTCTTAAAAGTAAGTACAGAAGGAAATGATGGGATGAGGGGTGGCGGCAGGGAAAAGGGGTCCAGGGAGTTTCCAGAGAACATGTGGAACCAAATACTGAAGAAAGAGTGATGTTTGGCTGACAAAGGGGAGCAGGACTCCAGACAGAAAAAAAGAAAACCAAACCAGAATGTACGAAGAAACAGGGGATTCAGGGGTGAAGAGAATTGGGAATTGGCCACTGAGAGGTGGCAGAGTGGACTCTCGACAGGGATGGGGTGGAGGAATGATCCTCTTCAGTCTCCATGCCTATAAAGGGGTGAGAATATTTGATTTTTGGTTTGTTTTAAAACGAGGACGAGAGATAATGTCTGTGAAGCCCCTCTAATAAACACAGGAAAAAAATGGCAGATTTTGTTAGTCTATAATAGTTGACAGGAGGTGAATACAGCAAGAATTAAGGTGTCAAGTGGTGGAGGCTTTCTCTCTAGACTTATTCCTGCTGCTCCGGATTCCATATTTGTAGATCTTCTTCCTTTAATAATTTCTGAAAGTCGTATGGGATCCATTATGGAAGGCCATTATAGAAATCATGCATTTGCCCATGATGTTCACACAGGCTCACTTAGTCATTTCAAGTGGGAAGTTTTCCACATTTAAAAAGGAGGCAGTTTAGGAAACACTGCTGGGGATCACATGAGAGGTATCAAGCAAGGTCTGCACTGTGGGAAGATCACTTCCCATTCTTTCCACTTTCACTGAACAGCCCAGGCTGCTGTATCTGTAGAAATGAAGTGGGAAGGAAGGCAGGGCCAGGAGGAAAATGGGACCCTGGTGGCCTATCAGATCCACAGAAGAAGGGTAGAAGGGGTGGAACTTCTTTGCAGCTAAATTTGGCTTTTCTGAGTTTAGGAAGAGACATTGGGAAGAAGACATGATGTGTCTTTTATTCTTTTTTAAACAGGGTCCATTTTATATCTGGGTGAATTTTTCTTGATTCTGCTGAAACATTCTGAAGCGAATGCCATCTGTCTCTCTTGATTGTTAGTGTTGCAGAGTATTTTCTATCTTTCCCAGTTTCTGTGGGTGTTTTCCTGGGAAGCTGGGAAAGACTGTATCAGACTTTGCTAACAAGAGGCTGTTTCACTCCCCAGATTCTTTCTAGCCCTCTTCACTGCTCCTGAATCCCTTTTCTGAGAGGGATTTCCAAAGTAGATGAGCCACAGAATCAACCTGGGAGGGTTGACTACACAGCTGAGAGCTCAAGCCAGAGATGGCAGAGTCAGCTTCTGATTGGAAGCCTGTTCCACTCCTCTTTTGGGAAGCCCTAAGCTTTGCTCCAAGGAGTAAACCCGACCTGTAGGCTGCTGCCATTTCTGGGCAATCCTGATTTGTGCATGGCCATCTAAGACCTCCAGATGTCCTTGGTCTGCTCATGTGGGGATTGATCATGAACCATGGTCAGGAGGGGAGGGTGGGTTGAGGACTGGTGGCTAAGGGTCAATGGGGTTGCCATTTTAAATGTATCTTTGTTATCACTGAAACTAAAGGGATAAACACCCTTCAGGTAAACAAATACATATGAATCAACTCATACTCTTTTGTCTTTCTTTATGGATGGAAAAAGACGTTTCTTCTTTGGTTTCTCTCTTTCTTGCTTCCTTCTCCACACCCCATTATTCTCAATCTCTCCCTCCTCTGTCTCTCTCACTCTCTCTTATTCTGTTATGTGATGTCTCTCTTTGTAAAGGAAAAAAAAAAAAAAAAACTTAGGTGGAAGGGATAAGAATGTAATCCAGGTCCCTCTGAGACCCTCCCACTCTACACTCCCTGCTCCTTGACCCAGCCTCCATTCATTTGGGCACCATTTGCAGCAGAAAGAAAACACAGAGTAATCCTCAGGTACTTAACCTTGATCCACCTGTATCAATGGCTCTACTTGTGAAGAGGCCTGGCACCCAGATAGAGTGCCCCTGGGTTTCAAGTCCTCACAAGCACACTGAGCTCCCAGGAACTTCTCCTTGAGAGTGAAGAGGGCCAGAGAATGGAAGAAATCCTCCCCATATTCTGCCTTCTTTAAAAAACACACATTGTAAATCTCAACAGGCTGAAACTGAGTAGTTTCAGTTCTAAGTTTGGCAGTGGCCCTGCACTTTCACTCATTGTTCTAACACAGAATTGATGCTTTTCTCACTCAGGGAAAGGGCCTAGCATATTAAGCCTCATGTAGATTTAGTTCTGACATTGACTCTGCTCTCCCACATGTGTGTGGCTTCTTTGCTACAAAGCTGGTTGGGTTTAGAGGTAAATGATTAAAGCCCAGAGCCAGAGCCTCTCCAGAGCCAGCCCTTCCCTGCTCACCTGCCTGGTTTTCTAGCTTAAAAGTACCCCTGGCTTTAGATCGAAAGCAGACCTGAGTGCTCCAGCTCGCAAAGTGGCCCTGTCTCTTCCTACCCTGTGATCACTGGCAAAGACACATCAACTTTTTGGGGCCTCAACTTTCTTTTCTGTAAAATGGGTTATTGGACTAAATCAGTGATTTTCAAATTCTCTTCTGTTGACCCAAAGAGTCTCTACCTCAAGGAGAGAGATTAGAAAGAACCTGAGTGGGTAGGGTTGTAGTCTCCTCCCTGTTTCACCTGGGGGCAACCTTGGCTTCTGCAAACATTTCCTTTGTAGAATTTTGCTGCTAAAAGGAATTCTGCAAATCATTGGTCTAGGTCGGGGTTTGCCAAGCTGGCCTGGCCATAAAAATCTTCTGGGGTGGGGCTGATTAAAAATACAGATTCTCAGGTTCATCTCTTGGAGATTCTGAGTCAGTGAGTATAGTATGGAGTCCCCTTCCCAGGCTCCAATACCTTCTCACCAAGCCTGAGAGCCCACCACAGTCCCAGGTCTCCGCCCAGAGAGGCTGAGGATAGATGCTTTCCCAAGCCCATGAGCCAAAGGACAGAGGACACAGCAGCCAGACGCTGCCTGGTGATGTGGTTGCCTGGCCCTGACCTCTGGGTGTGTCAGCCCTCCTCCCTCAGCCTGGCAGCCAGCCCTGGCACAGGACCCCAGCTCCCTTGCTTGGAGCATGACTCAGCCCTGTCTAGGTGACTCTGGGTCAGTCGCTGCAGGGGACCTTCCTGCTTGCATTTGTTCAGGGTCTCAGGCCAGGTTCTCATTCCTCCTCCTCCTCTCTCACCATGCTGAGTCTCTAGGTTCAACACCAATATACTCATGACCTGCTGAGCCTAAGGTAGTCAGGCAGTGAGGTAAGCCTGGCCAGGCTATATCCTCTGCACAAGGGCACCTCACCCAGGGACCACCCGGTGGAAGCTGAGATGCATCCACGGTGCACCCTGCCACAACGCTGTGCCCACCTAGAGGGGGCACCTTTTTTTAAACTGGGATGCAGGTGATAACTACTGAAGAGAAACTGCCAACTTCCAGGTTATATGGAATTTGTCTTTTATTTTTCAAGCCTATAGATAGCTCTTTCCCACAGAAGGTGAGGCCAGATGGCAAAAGCAAAGCAAGAACCTGAACGAAAGCATGGTTGGTCAAGAGAAAATGAAGCAAAGAGTATAATGGGAAACAAAGTACTGGTCTCAAAGAGATAGGCTATGAGCAAACTGTTCTTTCTCCTGTCCTCTGGAAGGACACTGGGGTGACTTTAAAAGTCCTGGTGAAAAATAATAACATTTTTAGATGCTTTTTATTGTTAAAATAACCTTACAAATTTTATCCCCTGACAGTATGGATTTTATGGGGGGAAATGTCATTGTATAAAAAGATGTGGGCAAGCACGTGGGTCACAGTCTGTTGGAGTGTACAGCCAGTTCTACTATAGCACTTGCTTTGAAAATGCAAATTTATTCCAGTGCAATTGAAATACTAGGGAATAACTTGAGCTGAGCGTGTGTGGGTCTGATCACAAGAAACACGAGGAAAGGTAGAAATCTGCACCTAGCTGAAATGAGCTGTGTAGGAATCCATAATCACACACATGCAAATACCTCTAACATCTACCAGCCACCTGGGTTTACTATGTGAGTTATGGTACACACACACACCCACATCTAATACTACAGCTTTCCACCCAGCTTCAGATACATCTCCTTCTACCACTTGTCACAGTTGCAACCCCTCTGACACCCACTCCTGAGAAGCAAATTTCAAGTCCCTTTCAAGGTAATGCACCATATTTATTGTGGTATTTCTATATATTTTTAAATGATTAACAACCTGTTGTTTTCATTGTGTGGTTCTGCATGGTGTGGTAAATTTTAGAAGCACAGATGTCATGTTGCAAAGGAACTGACTGGACATCAAACTGTTAAATCCCATGATGATGATTTCAATGTTCTCAACAACATTAGATACACATGCGTATGTGAGTTTCTACCCCAAGCTATAGAAAACGAGCACTACCTCTGACTTAGGGATATGCTTTCCTTTGTGGGGAAGATTGGACCGCTAGTCTGCAAGTGGATGCTGGAACGGGGAGGGCTTGCAATGAGGAATATCTGTACTGTGCCCACAGTGTGTGTAGGGGTCACGGCTAGAGGCCAGCTCTGCTTGCCCTGCAGTTTGGACACATTGAGGCTTTTGTCAGGGCGGGTGAAGAGCTCCAATGGGACTATTTGCTGGAGGAACTGAGAAGCCTTGTGAGAAAGAAGCTACCAAAGTACAGAGAACACATGAACTTGGTCCAGAGTCATAAAGTCAGCATCAGAGAGGAGGAAAGAAGTTAACAGAAGGATGGACATATTCAGGAATTTTTCTCCATCCATTTTTTTCCAGAAGGAGAAGTGGGAAGAGGAGGGATGAAAACATGTTTGCCCCCTCCCTCTCCTCCTTTCTTTCTTCCTTAATTTGATATATACTTATTGAGTGCCTATGCCCCATTGTATAGAATGTCACAGAAGGTGGGGTGTGGCAGCAAGAAGGGGGTCAGGATACCTCAACTAGCCAAACAGCCTGACCAGTCTACCCCTGGAAGGAATGGAGTTGTGGCACTCACAGTTCCCAATCTCAAGTATATTCTCCCCAGATGGGGAGAGGGATGTCTACACAGAAATCTACAAGAAGCATGCTCACATACCCATGCAAGGGCAGAGAGGAGAACGGGACTAACTTCTCCAAGGCGATAAAAGGAGACAATACCAAACTGGCCTCAAAGTGTGAGTAGGCATTCACCAAATGAAGGAAGGTAGAGGGATATTCCAGGAGGAAGGACTCAAAGTATACAAAGGCAGAAGAGGCAGTTGTGTGGGGCCACTGAGGTAAAGCCTGGGAGGAGAGACTGGAAAGGACATGGAGGGGTTATCCATGCCAGAGCCATAAAGCCAGACACTCAGGATGATTGGCAGAAAAGGACGAGCTCAGGCGATGGCTTGGAGGAGAAGCAAGATGCAACGGAGGCTTTTGAGGAAAGACATTTTCTTGTCTCTAAGGTAAAACATCTTACAAGAAGGGGTGCTTTAAGTTCAGGAGCTGTCAGGGTAGATGAGGGAAGGAATGGGCTCAGGATGGAAACGAGGTGCCTTGGGAAGGCGAGCTGAGAACTGGGAGGGAGGAGCCTCTGCAGAGGTGGGAGGAGCCTCTGCAGAGGTGGGAGGAGCCTCTGCAGAGGTGGGAGGCAACAGCAATGGGCCCAGTGAAAAGTGCAGCCACACTCTGTGCTAAACTCTGACGCAAAGACAAACAAGGCAGAGGACGTTGACCAAGTAGTGGATTTCTCCTCCAGTGTTAGAATCTAATAACACTGTAACTATGAATTTTAAATTCCTCTTATCTGAAAACCCACTCAACAAGATTTTACCTGGCTTTTTAGTAGGTTGGTTAGCAACAGATGCTGGGTTTGTGACTTTATCTTGAGCTCAGGACAGGCATAATTTAGGCACTTGACACTTGTTAATTCTGATCATCACAACAACTCCTGAAAGAGAGCTATTACAATCCCCTCAGTAGACTGAGACTCACAGGGACAAAGCGACAAGCCCAGGGCCACATAGCCCTCCTCTGTCTCCACTTTCCCCTGTTCCCTGGGGGACACTGAGAAGAGGTGGGCTGGGCCAGTTGCCTTGTTGTCTTCACTGATTTGCTATCAGCTTATGAATACAACTTCCTTACAGTAAAGCTACCCCCAGTGTCTGATGTACCTGAGTGGTTACCTTGGGCCCTTCTCTCCTCTTTACTAACCTCAAAACATTTCACAAGTCCGCCAGTCTATCTAAACTCAGTTCCCTCATCTTTAAAACAAACAATGCTGGCCTACCTACAGTGGGAAGTGGAAAGCTCACATGAAAGCAAGCAATTGCTTTGCACATTGTGAACTACTCCATATGGGTTAGATAAAACAAACAAAAGCATCTTCTTGAGTGTTGCTCCATAAACCAGAACTAACACCAAAGGCAATGGGGAAGGGTTATTCCTTCTTACACACTTGTATACACACACACACACACACACACACCATAAACATTGAAAGTTTCTGTTTTGATGGAAATTTCTTCCTCTCAAAGTCATCCTGATGCTTAAATTGTCTGATCTAGCCCACATAGAATTTTGGGCAGACAAAGACATACATGAATGAAGAGAAATAAAACTGAATAATGGGCAGAGGGTACTAGGGGTGCTAGTTCACGTATCGGGGAGGGGGGCGAGAATTAAGACCTTTCTGAAGATTGTTTTCCAGGGGGAAGTGTCAGGCAGAGGGAAGAGGAAGTTCTGGGTACTGTGAGGATAAAAAAGGTCATGCAAAAACCCCTCAATATGTAGCCAACTCCTATGACAGGAGATTGACTAAACTGGAAGCCTAGCCTAACACAGATCAGGATACATTTTTGAATGGAAATTTATGAGTAGGGTCCATTAAGGTATGTTTTCTCATTGTTCTGTCCTCTTTAGGTAACACATCTCCAAATCTATATAGTTGGTCTAGTGTCACCACTTTATCCCTGCCTCTGGGCTACTGATGAGTTTACCTAGTTCTTCCACAATGTACCTACTGTTTTCAGGTCTGAGCAGAACATCTTTGAAATATGTGGGGCAACCTTTAGTCCTGACCATCAACCCTTGGCTAAGAGAGTAATGTTGTCAACCAAAGTTCCCCTCCTGAAGATGATCCATATATTTAATTTTTAACCCGGCCTATCCATTGGTTCTATGTGGCCATTCTATTGTGAGTCCCAAATTGAATTTGTATGGATCGCTCATGCAAAAAGCCTTTTAGAGAGAGTGGTGGGCAGACCTGTGGGGGTGGAAGGGAGGGCTGACCTGTGATGAGTCTGACTTTGAATATACTCATTTTCTCACTCACTATCCCTTCTCCCCACTCCATGAATGCTAGAGATAAAATGAAAGTGGATTCTCTCGGTAGTGGGCATTCCAAGAAGCAGGATGGATAACCAAGGACTTTAAGTCAGAGAATCAAAAGGACATAACCATGTGCTTAGGATTATTGAAGGCAGTAGATGATGGAAAAGTGCCAGGAGCCTCTATACCTCTCCCTTCTCTCCCCATCAATACACACGCTTGAGAAAAGCATTTCTATTTGTTCCCTCACCAAACATCCACAGTTCAGGTATATCATTTCATTGTGATTGCTGGGGGCTCTGGTGGGAGCTGGTGAAAAGGCAGCTGGGAAAAAGAGTGAGGCCTTGAGCTGAGTACCTGAGTGCCTGAAGACAAGCCCACCAGGATCTCCACGGGGAGAGGTTACCAGCCCTGACCCTGCCCCAAAAGGTGGAAGCTGTATTACATTCAATTGCTCCCCAAAGGGAGATTCTGCTGTTGGGACAAGACAACATCTGTCATTCTGACACCTTTCCATTGCTTGTCAAGTCTTAATAGCCCTCCTGAGCCCCTTTACATATTCTCCTGCTTCAAGATGTCTTTGCCACTAGAGGAAGACTCACTGCTGCAAGTTGTTAGGAAATATTATGAAAGGAGCTCAGGTCCAGTTTCTGGAACATGCAAATTCTTTCATCAGGGAGCATAATGGGAAAAACACGGAAGAGTGGTCTGTATGCATTTAAATCCTAGGTCCTCACACTTTATTGGTTTGGGCCTCAGTTAACAGACTGTAAAATGTAAAAAAATCCATTTACTTGATTTGGCCATCTTCCTGTCCTTGTTGAGAGCTCTAGCCTGATCAGTTGGCCAGGCTGGTCCCAAAGCACCTTTTATATTCTTGTTGCCCAAATTCCTGCTCCCTGGATGAGAAGAGTTAAATGAGAAGAAACACCAGCTAACACTTAGCATTGTCCTAAGGTGTGAAGCACAAGTCAGAGTTCCACACATGGCAGCTGCCTATCTTATTTCTATTTCAATTTTTCTGCTTCTTGGAGAAACAATCATGCCTGTTCCATCAGGTCAAAATTCTCCTTTAAAGAAGGAAGCAAACTCAAGGTTATAAACAAGGAGGCAGTTTCTAAAACCTTTCAGGAGAGATTGATATTGGGCTCCAAAGGAGTAGGTGGCAAGGGTCCCTTGATCACAGTTTGTAACTTCCCAGGGAATCCGAGAAAGTGTGGCTAAATTTAGCCACAAAACACAAAATGAAACAAGACAGGGCAATATTTGGAACTTATCTGAAATTCAAATTTAATTGGGCATCCTGGACTTGAGTTAGAGACGCTCATCGCAAGGGACTCTGATATCCTTACACTTGGCCTCTTGTGGTCTGTATGTTAGTGTGTTGTCTTCTGCTCCATTCTCTGCAACAGCAATGCAAATCCTTTCTGGAAGAACTTCATAAGGTGGCATGACTTGGAACCCAGTCTGGCTTCATTCCTCCCTATCTGTGTGGACCCATGGGCATGGTAACTAATCCTTCTGAATCTGTCACCTCACTGGTAAAACGCCTTCCTTATCTACTGGAATTGTTAGAGGAGCAAAGCAGACATAAGATCTGACACTTTCCACCATCTGGGTTGATTCTTTCACTATGCACGGATATTCTCCGGGCATCAGCACACATCATCTTCCTCTGTTTACAGAGGGCAATGATATGTGCGGCACAACTGGCAGCCAGCAAAGTCAAGACAGATGGCAAAGATAGATTCTAATCCAAACATCAAACCTGTTAATTACATTGGTCTGATAGGAGGCTTACATTTATGACACAATATTGGTTGTCACTGAATCTAGGATAGCACTTCACACATAGTAGGTCCTTCACAAGCACTTTTTGGATGAATGAATTCCTGGGTAAGAAATATAATTCCCTATTCACTTCTATGTGCCTGCAAAGTAATGTAGCATTGTTTTTGTCTTGCCAGGGGTTTTCTGGCATAGGGACTGAGTTTTAAGAAAGTATTAATACCTTGAATCATCCCACCATTCCATGTGGTTTTGCTGTGAACCTGGAAATGTCTCTTAGTGGCCTGGGACACAAGCTCTCGGACTGTGTAAGTCAAACTGTGTTCATGATCTGAAGTAGGCATCAATGTCTAGCCTACTTACGCCTTTTCTCCTTGTGGGTTACCTACCTTCCAAATGTTTCCTCTGACTTAGGAGGTGGCTCCAATAAGATGGTTGGAAAGTATATTGAAAACTGTAAAGCACTGTATGCTCTTAAGGAATGCTCATTTTTCATTCTCATTTTCAAGTCACATTCACAGGCTAAATGAACCTCCTAGACCTCAGACCTTGGGAGAGGGCTTATGGTCATTTCTTCCTTTCTGCCCCCCGCCCCCACCTAATAAAGGGAGAGTGTTTCCCTTTACCTTCCTCGGTGTCCCCTGAAAGGTTACATCTCAAATCCTGTTTCCGATTTCCTGCCTTCCTTAAACATGTTTTTCAGATTTCTTCGTCACCCTCCCCAGGAATGAGTCCATTTTACAATTTCTCAGTCACTTTGGTATGTGTCTCCGCTCCTATAAAGCTCAGGGTTTGCTTGCTGGACTGCCGTTTACCCTCCATGTCTGTTTTTAGTGAATGGTAACAATGCAGGAGCTTTGTGGAATTTGGTTCCTGCAAGAACACCTGGCCGTCTCAGGGCCCCTGTCTGACCCTTGATCTCTTTTCTGTAGAGGCTTTTCAATGAATCCCTTAAGCCTGTTGAAATCCCCTCTCTTGAAATCCATTTACTTGATTTGGCCATCTTCCTGTCCTTGTTGAGAGCTCTAGCCTGATCAGTTGGCCAGGCTGGTCCCAAAGCACCTTTTATATTCTTGTTGCCCAAATTCCTGCTCCCTGGATGAGAAGAGTTAAATGAGAAGAAACACCAGCTTTTTCTTTGCACAGGCTTGAGAATGGCCTTCTTCTTGCTACCGTTTAAGGAACTAGCAATGGAAAGTCTGCTCACTTTCTGGCTGCATCAAATCTCTCATGAGTAGGGGTCAGATATTTGAGTTCAAGGAAGTCCACAGCATCATTTCCCAAATGTTTTGACTTTATTCCTAAAAGTCACAAGTAGCCTAAGAGATGATGCCCTGCATTTTAGACTTTTGAATTTTTATATGAAGGACATGCTTTAAACAGATTGTCTTCTTCCTTAAAGAAAAGCTGGTATTCATACCACCCAAGTGGCTCCAATGTGGTGCAAAATTGCTATTTCATAACTCATCATCTGTTTCCATCAACAATGAAATAAGCTGCTGCCTGTGACTGGCAGTGACTCTCCCAGGTCCCTTCTGTACCCACAGGGCAAGAAGGTATGAGGATCTCCTGTTTTGTGGTGATACAGCAATCCATATTCTCAAAAAATAATCATCTAAACAAACTGATATTTGAGGCTTCACAGTAAGAGTGGGTACTCAGCTAGGACTTCTGAGGGAAATTCTGGTGTAGCAATTTCTTTAATTTTGTGGTCTTCTAGATGAGTATGCCTTCTCTGGTGCTCCAAGTGCTGAGGGACTTCATCTCACAGAATGCCATCCTCAAATGCTGCCTAGAGGCTCGACTCAATTTGTCCCCCAAGCTGGTTTCTGCTTGAAGCATCCTTCTACCATCCCATACTGTAAACCACACTCCCAGGCTGTTCAGAAAGTTCCTGAGTAAACATTAACTGTGACTAATATGCTGATTTACAACTTGTAAGCAACTCCTAACCAAGGAGAAAGGCTGGCAGGAGTCTCTATGGAACTACATAGTGATGCACTGTGCCAAAGGATGCCCAAAAGCCATTAACAAGCCGAGGTGACAGACACATGGTTAAAAGGTGAAAAAAGAACCTTGGGGAAATCAGCCATTAACATCAGAGAGAGGGAGAAAAGGCAAGTGTTAAGTGTCATAGCTGAGCAGTGTTCAGTGGTTCAGCCCTCTATCAGAGTTCTCCTGAGTCGCCTCTGGGTCACGTTGCACAAGTTGGGCCCAGGGCAACTGCCCACTGAATATCTGGGGGTTTTGCTTGGATGTGATGGCTAATGAGATAGAGAAGTCCAGAAATTCTAACCCTGGCCCTAACTTGCCAAATGGCTTCAGCATTTTAAGGATTTTAAAATATTTACTTCAAGAAAGCATTGTTCATACAACCCAATATAAACTTTAAAAAAACCCTAACAAGTTGGATCCATCTCCTGAAGCAAAGGAAATAAGAGCAAAAATAAAAAGATGGGACCTAATTAAACTTAGAAGTTTTTGTACAGTAAAAGAAACCATCAACAAAATGAAAAGACAACCCACTGAGTGGGAGAAGATATTTGTAAATGATTTGACTTGATAAGGGGTTAATTTCTGACTTACGTAAACAGCCCATACAACTCAATATCAAAAAAACCCCAAAATTCCAATTATAAAATGTGCAGAAAACTGAGTAGACATTTTTCCAATGAAAAAATGCAGATGGACAATAGGCAAATGAAAAGATGTTCAACATCACTAATCAAAAGGGAAATGCAAATCCAAGCCACAATGCAATATCACCTCACATTGGTCAGAATGGTCATCATCAAAAAGAACACAAATAACAAATACTGGTGAGGATGTGGAGAAAAGGGATACTCATACACTGTTGGTGATAATGTATGTTGGTACAGCCACCATGGGAAAAACTAAAAGTACTAAAAATAACACAATAATAATACAAAAAATTAAAATAGAACTATCATATGACCCAGCAACCCCACTCTTGGGTATATATCTGAAAAAACAAAAACACTAATTTGTAAAGATATATGCACTCCAATGTTCATAGCAATATTATTTACAGCCACCAAGATATGAAAGTGCCCATTGACAGATGAATGGATAAAGAAGATATATATATATATATATATATGTGTATATATATATATATATATAGGCTTCCCCGGTGGCTCAGTGGTAAAGAATTTGCCTGCTAAGTGGGAGACATGGGTTCAATCCCTGGGTTGGGAAGATCCCCTAGAGAAGGAAATGGCAATCCACTCCAGTCAATATTTTATAACAATTATAAGTGGAGTATAACCTTTAAAAATTGTGAATCACTATACTGTACACCTGTAACTTATATAATGTTACACAGCAACTATACTTCAATAAGAAAATAAAAATAAAATATTTGTATAAGATTAAAAAAAACTGAGCAGAAGACCTAAATAGATATTTTTTCAAAGAAGACACACAGATGGCTAATAGTCACATGAAAAGATGCTCCATATCACTTATTATAAGAGAAATAAAAATCAAACCACAATGGGGTATCACCTTAAAAAGATATATGCACTTCAGGGCTTCCCTGATGGCTCAGTGGTGAAGAATCCACCTGCCAATGTGGGAGACCTGGGTTTAATCCCTGATCCAGGAAGATTTCATGTGCCACAGAGCAACTGGGTCCATGTGCCACAACTACTGAGCCTGTGAACTAGAGACTGCAAGCTGCAACTACTAAAGCCTACGTACCCTAGAGCTCATGCTCTGCAAAGAGAGAAGCCACTGCAATTAGAAGCCTGTGTACCACAACTAGAGAGTAGCCCCCAATCGCCTGCCCATCAACAAAATCCCAGCACAGTCAAAAAAAAAATGTTTTTAAAAAAAGATACATGCATTTAAAGATATTTTTAAGATACATTTAAAAGATATTTAAAAAAAATACATCCAATTTTCATAGCAGCACAATTTACAATAGCTAAGACAATGAAACAACCTGAATGTCCTTCAACAGATGATTGACTTAAGAAGATATGGTGTTTGTGTGTGTGTATACACACACACACATATAAACACTGTGTACACACATATATAAACACTGTGTGTATATACATATACATCACACACATTGTGCAATATATATATATATATATGTATATATACACACACACACACAATGGAATATTACTCAACCATAAAAGAATGAAATATTGCCATTTGTAGCAACAAGGATGAACCTAGAGAATATTATGCTTAGTGAAGTCAAACAAAGACAAACACTATATGATAGAGCTTATATGTGGAATCTAAAAATTAATACAAATAAATCTATATGCAAAACAGAAACAAACTCAAAGAAAACAAACTTATGGTTACCAAAAGGGAGAAGGAGGGTGAGAGGAACAAATTAGGAGTATGGGATTAATAGATACAAACTACTATAGGTAAAACAGATAAGCAATAAGGATTTATTGTATAGTACTGGGAATTATATTCAATGTTTTGTAATAACCTATAATGGAACATAATCTGAAAAATATATACAACTGAATCCCTTTGCTCTATACCTAAAACCAACACAATATCATAAATCAACTATACTTCAATTAAAAAAATAAAGAAAGCATGTTCAACTCAGCAGTTGTTCACCATGGAAATGCAGGATAGATTATTTTAGAGTTTTCCTGAAGTGACTCCACAAGACCCTTCTTTATGTTCTAATATTTAACATTACAGACTCTTGGGAAAGTCTTCCTATATCAAACTCAAATCACTCCATAAGCAGTTTCAGTCTGATTCATTTTATTTAGAGAAGCAGGGATGAGGGTGGCAAAGACTGTCAGTGTTGGGTTGACTTGAATTCCTAGAATCCATAGCTGTGCAATTTGGGACAAAATATTTAACCTCTACCCACTCCAGTGTTCTTGCCTGGAGAATCCCAGGCGCGGTGGAGCCTGGTGGGCTGCCGTCTATGGGGTCGCACAGAGTCGGACACGACTGAAGCGACTTAGCAGCAGCAGCACAAGCCCTGGTTTCCCCTTGTGAAATGTGGATAATAGTGAGCATCACTGAGGGCTGTGAGAATTAATATAAAGTCCAGGGCAGTCGCTCACACAGTGTCTGACACAGAGAAGTCACTCAAAAGAAGCAGTTAACTTGGATTCTCTTTTCCAGTCTTCAACATGAATGTGTATTAAATGAGATATGAGGTGCACTGGGTGGTGGGGAATGAAGGTGATTTTGCGGGGATAAGACTCTTAGACAGGGTACGGGAACTCAGACACCCTGTTTTCAAATGGAATTCTGAGCTGGGAAAACACTCTCGGATCAGTAGGGAATTGTCTGTGAAAACAGCACACAAAATTTGGGTTTGGGACTATCATTTATGACCTATAAACCATCACTTATGAGCTATAACAGAATTTATGCATTTCATCCCAAGAAGGGACAATTTCTCCCCCTCCCTTTTCTTAGGCCACCTATACTCTGGCATGTAGGATATGGCTGTACACTATTTTCTCTGAAACTTCCTATAGCACTTAAATGAATTAGATGATTTCATAATCCTCACTGTTTTCATTAAAAATGAATTTAAGGGAAAAAAAGAAGTAGTTCTGGGAATTCTCAACCTGGTGTTGCTTTAATGGTATGTAAGAAGTTGAATTGGAAAATGACCTTCCTGAGAAATATCACTGAGTGAAGGCAAAAGCCTGAAAATAAAATAAGCATGGGAAACTCAGTTCTTATGTGTTTCAATGAAAGAACAAAGGAAGCAAGTCAGTAGTCACAGAGCAGCTAACACAAAATGTAGTATTTACTATAAAGGGAAGAATTCTCAATGCTGAACATTCCTTCCACAAATATCATAGTTTCACAAATTATGATTTTATTTTCACAGCCATATCTTTCCTCCTAAAGCCACTGAGGCTCTGACAATGCAATTTATTTTTGCACAGGACATTATATCATGTCCTGTCATGATATCATGTATCTTCAAGGACATGATGTCACACTTCAGAATCAATTTTTCTTAATGGACATTTCAACAGCCCTTCTGTGGGGGATGTCTTCTGATGGCCAGTGCATTGTGGAGGGATTAGAAGGGAATTCAGCTTCGTAGGGGTGAGAAATCTGCTTTATTTGGGCTCAAACACATTGAGAATATTATTAAAGTCTCCTTCTCCCAGTTCATTCATCTGTGAAATGGTATGAAAAAATATACTTGTATTAAGAAAAACTTCTAAAACTTTTCTAGCCTAGAAATCAGCGAACATTCCCTGTAAAGGTCCAGATAGTAAATATGGCTCAAGTCTGTCTGCCTGAAAGCACCACAGGATGACACTTAAATGAATGAATGAGGCTGTATTCCAATAAAACTTTATTTGTAGACACTGAAATTTGAATTTCGTATAATTTTCCTGTGTCATGAAATACCATTCCTCTTTTGACTTTTTTAACCATTCAAAAATGTAAACTTATAGCCCTAAAAAAATTGGCGATACGCCAGATTTGACCGGTGGCTTGCCCTTTGCTGATGCCTGCTCTAAGAAAAACTTGTGTATCCAAAACTCCACTGACTACTCTTTTTTCAGCATAATTCTTGTGCAGTATGAGTCATTCAGACTGTGGCTTCTCTTTCATGATGTCTCTAATAACCAAGTGAGTGATCACAAAATTGGGATGGGATTTTCTCTCTCTCAAAAGGCACAGACACCCTCCCTAAGGAAACAAGAAGTCAGGGGTGCCTCGATAGATATTTGAGCTTCATATATGTATAAGTCATGTGTACACATGTCAGGGAGTAAGATTCAAGTAAGAGAGAGGGTTCTTTTCAAAACTATCAGAAGCAACTGAGTTAAACTCCCTCTGTTTAATAATCACGAAGTCGGACTTACAGCTCTTATCAAACCATTTCGGCAGGGTCTGCATCATTTCACCAATTTCAACAAACTGTCCCAGTGAGGAGAAAGATTAGACCATGTGTGTTTACTCTCTGTGGAATTATGGCTGTGTTCTCTTCAAGAGAATGAGATATGAAAATAGAAGTTTACTTAGTCCAGGCTTTGATGGGCTCCCATGACAGGAAAAGTTGGCTGTCTGTACTCAGGTGAATGAAAGAGAAATTCTACATGATACCCTTCCCTCTGGAGATGCAAATTCTTCAAGGGGTAGGGAGTGAGGAGGGGCCCTGTGGGCTCTGCTCTAGTTTTAGTTGGGGTTGCAGAGGCCTATAAGGTGGGGAGAGATGGGTGGCCAGCATGGTGAGCATCCCACAGTGTTGAATCTGAAAGAGGTTCTCGCAACCATTCTCCTCCACCTTGAAGAAACCCAGAGGGAGGGGTATGATTGCCCAAGGTCTCCCAGCATTGTGGGACCAGGGACAGAGCAAAAGGCCAAAACAGGTGAACCAGGCCAGGGCCTCTTCTGTCATTCTTCACTGTATTGGGGGTTTAGAGACCAGCTTGGTCTCCATTGGCCACCTATGCAGGTGACCCCTGACCCCTCAACTTTCCACTAGTGATCAGACTCCACTAGGCTCTCCCCAGGCACTCTGGGCAACTCTGGGGGTGTAAATGCTAAGCCTGTTCATGGACCCAGGGCTCGAATTTTAGTCATTCCCACAACTCATAGCTAGTCAGGATGAAGCCACCTCACTACAAGTCAATAGGTGTGAGTGTGGGGGTGGGGTGTTTTCTATATCAACCCTAACTTTCTACAGAGGGGGTATTTTAGCAAAAATCTGAGATTGAACACTCCAGTGGAGACCCAACCTTGACAACAATAAACCAAGGAAATATGAAAAAATTTTCCTGAAGCCTCAAGACGCACAGTATGACTGCCCTAGAGGCCAGGGTGAATGAGAAACTGAGCTCACCCTGCTGCATCCACTTGTTAAGGGACTAGGGTCTAGGCCTATGCCCACGACTCCGCCTATACCCGAGGTGCTGCTAGGGACAAAAGACATGGCGAGGCTTGGGTTCAAGCTCCCTAGCATCAATTATGTCCTCACTTTCTCTCCTCAGGGCTTAGGTTCCTCATCTGTAAAAGGCCCAGGGCTGAGTAAGATGATTTTTGAGACTTTTCCCATTCTAGCATTCTCTTTTAAATGCTGGGCACCATTTACTTCTGATTACAGACAACTGTGCTAATTATGCCATGATTTACTATGGAATGGGAAGATAATACCAACCTGAGAAAAGGAAGAACTGGCAAACTAGACACATTTATCAATAAACTGACTTCAAAGCTCGTTATACACATTTTAAAAATTGCTTTTATTCCTTACTCCAGACCAGGGATTTATATACATTTTCTCACTGAATCTTTATAAGAACTACATGAGAAAATGAAAGCTGAGAGAGAAAAATTTGCCCCAAGTTATAATGCTAGTAACTGGCAGAGCCAGTGTTTGCATTTGTGTCTATTTGGCTCTAAATTCTCCGTTATGCTATAAGACAAACTAACCTTTCATTTATTTAAACTTCCCTTCCTCCCACCAATATAAAGCCTCCCCCCAACCCCAATCCAAACTCTGATGTTCTTTCTCCTACTGATTGTGTATTTCCTTTAATCTCAGGGGCCTGGGACTATTAGTAGCAAAAATTTCCTTTTCAACCCAGATAAGGATCATAGTACTTGCTGCTGCTGCTACTACTAAAGCGCTTCAGTCGTGACCAACTCTGTGCGACCCCATAGACGCCACCCCACCAGGCTCCCCCGTCCCTGGGATTCTCCAGGCAAGAACACTGGAGTGGGTTGCCATTTCCTTCTCCAGTGCTTGAAAGTGAAAAGTGAAAGTGAAGTCGGTCAGTCGTGTCCCACTCTTCGTGACCCCATGACTGCAGCCTACCAGGCTCCTCTGTCCATGGGATTTTCCAGGCAAGAGTACTGGAGTGGGTTGCCATTGCCTTCTCCATCACAGTACTTGAGGGACATGCTATATTAGTCAAGGATCTCAACACCTACAAGGTCGTCCAATAGGCATAAGAAGTGACAGAAGATGGATTTGTCTAGGGCTGCATTTCAGGAGGGTTTCCTCTAATTGGGCTCTTTTGCGTTTCTCTCTGTGCTGTGGCCTGAGCTGGCCACAGGTAGCCAGGGCCTATTGCTTCTTGGGTTCACAGGCCATCCCCAAATGCTATTAAGGAAATATGCTATCACCACGACCCTATAGCCAGAAAAGACCAGATGGACATTGTCAGTGTTGATGCATAATTGTGTGTGTATGTGTGGAGGGAGGGCACAGAGGAAGGAGAGGGAGAGATGGTCCCAGCCCCAGAGGTTCATGTGTGGACGTCCACTGACACCAGATGCCTGGTTCTTCCAATCTGTTTCCCGCTGTCACAAGGAGCTGGTGAAGAGTTACAGCTGCACTGGGGTCAATGTCAGTGAGGCCTGAAGAGCAGCTCATGGCTAGAATTGGAGCACTGTGTGGACCGGGAAGATGGGAGTGGATGGGAGAATGTGGCGGTGCAGATCCTTGGGGAATGGTTCTGTCCCAAGATTTCAGTTTATCTTGGGTGGAAAAGGAGTTCCCCTCCAACGGCCTAGCCAAGAATGTTGATGTCACAGGGAAAGGGAACAGAGTCTGATTGTGTGTCACACAGAACTGGGAACAGGCTGCCGTGCTCAGAGGGACGCCCTTATCAATTAGGTAATGTCTGCTATGATTGAGGAACTGTGTTAGGCAGTGCTCCAGCTGTTGATGTTAGCAAACATCTGCAAAAGCACTCATACCTTGTGGGAAAAGATTTTCTTAGACTGGCTCCCACTAGTCTGAGCCCAACAGCATCACAAGGTATCTGAAACAGAGCGGCATGGCAGAAATGTGGCCTGGGTATAGGAGGCAGCCTGGTTGGGATTCTGGTTCTATCTCCAGGAGGTAAAAGTATGTTTGTGCAGAAATGATGCCTATAACCAAAGTTTGTTCCCCTTGTTCCCCCAGCCTCCCTCCCTTCATCCCTTCCTCCCTCCCTTCCATCCTTCCTCCCTCCCATTTTCCCTTCTACTCTTCCTCTGTCCTTTCCTCCCTCCCTCCTTCCTTCCTTTCCCCTCTCCCTCCCTCTTATCTTCTCCTTTCTCCCTCTTTTCTTCCTTTCCTCCCTTATGCCCTTCTTTCTTTTTCCCCTCTCTCTGCCCCCACTCCTTTCTCCCTGCCTTCCTTTCTTCTTTCCCTGAAATACTAACATTTAATAATATGCACAATACATAGAATGCTGGGCACACAAAGGAATAATGAATCGTCCTTGAGGGAATAATGATGCAGGTACAAAATGAATGTGAAAATGGACCCATATATAAAATATGCAAAATAACATAAAGGTAGAACTGTATAAGCTCTACCATAGCCAGTGCCTCTGGTTTTTTTAAAAATGTAGTTGGTTTTACTTAGTGTTCTCTTTCTTTTCTCTCTCTTTTGTAAAATAACAGAATATATTATAGAGTATAAAATATAAAAGATCAACAGTCATCCCCAGTCTTACCCATTAATAACAGAAATGGCTGAAGAATATGCAAACATAATAAATACATGTTTATAGATATATGCATTTTAAAATAAGAATGAAATATTACTGTTTTTACTGTAATGTGCTCTTTATGCTGAATATATTACAATTAATAGCATCTTTCAGGGTTAATAAATATAGGTGTGCCATATTATTTTTTCTTAGTTACACAGAGGGTCCATAATTAACTTTACCAATCCTCTGTTGCTAAAAATTAACCCTGCTCTCAATTTGGGAATATGATTTTTTTTTAAATATAGCAATAATCACTGTAACTAAATAGTTACACATTGGTCAGATTATTTCCTTGTAGCTTCCTAGAAGTGAAATTCCAGGAGAAATGTGTGCACATTCTAAAGAATTTGTTGATACATATCCCAACTATACCCCAAAAAGTTTACATCAAAAGATGATTATTATTTTTAATGTTTTCCAATTCAATAGGCCAAAAACTCTCACTTTTTTCTCAGTTTTTAAAATAACTTTTATTGGGATATAGTTGATTTACAATGTTGTGTTAGTTTTAGGTGTATAGCAAAGTGAATCAGTTTTACATACACATATATCTATTCCTTTTTAAGAATCTTTTCCCATATAGGCCATTACAGAGTATTGAGTAGAGTTCCTTTATGCTATACAGTAGATTCTTATTAGTTACCACTTTTACATGAACATATTTGTTACAATTTTAAAAACTCCAAATGTTTCAAATACGTGCATTTGACTTTTGAGATTGCTATTTTATTCATTTCTATTTATTTTTTTATTCATATGTTTTATGTATTAGGGTCACTGATATTTTATTACATTTATTAGAAATACTTTTAATGACATATTAGAAATTTGTCATTTGCCTTTTAGTTTTCTTTTTTCTTCCTGTATAGGAGTTTTGGTTTTTTAATGTGATACAATTGATCAAATATTTCATATTTATAAAATGTATCTATACTGCTAATAAATATAAATATTTACAGATATTTTATTTTTGCACCTTAATCTATCTGGAATTGATTTGGGATCTGGTATGACTAAGAATTTAACTTTGTTCTTTCCAAATCATTAATCAGTCATACAGTACTCTGATCAAGTCTATGCTTAAAATTTGAAAAATTGTAATTATGTTTCCTATTTTTAATATTGTATATCTGTCACTTTTCTTAAATTATAGCAATTAGATATTTGTCCATGTTCACTGGTCTTTACAAATAATCAGCCCATTTCTCAATTTTATTACTTTTAATAATATTTCTGCTTCTGTCTTTGTTAATGTTTCCTCTCTTTTCTCATATTTTTAAATGTTTTCTTTATACTTCCATGATGTGAATTGTTATTTTATTTTCTTTTTCCCTGTTTAATAATAAAAACCTGGGCTATGAATATTCTTCTTATTATAGTTTTGGCCAATTCTATACATTGCTTCCTAAATAATTGTGTTACCATTTCATTTGCTCTCTAACAAAAGAATTTTAGAAAAAAATAAAGTTTACAGTTTATAAGTAGTTGGGGATTTAATTGAAATAAATGTCTTTAATTTCTGGTTTACTGTTTTGTGACCAAGAGTATGACCTGTAAATTATTATTATTTTGTTGTTGTTGTTAACTTCTGAAAAATTTTGAGATTCTTTGAGAAAGTCTGGTCTTTAACTGGTGTTTCGTTTTAAAAAGGTGGTCGGGGTAAGTCAAGCTTGGAATTCTAATTTTACTTGTGTCTCTCTCACCCATTTAAAGGAGACTTTTGACAATCTCCTGTTTTAGAAGACACTCACTCTCCTAGTCTGATGAAATATCTCTTGGTACACCGTCTTGCGTCTTTATCTTGGTGCCTTTCTCCTTCTTGCCTCATATAATCTGCCACATGTTTCTGACACATCAGGCCTTACCATGTCCTGTCCATGTGGAAGACAGTTCTTTGATTTTCTCCCTCAGATCTGTCTGTGAAGCTGTGATTCATCTCCAGAAAGCAGTGCAGGAGAGAGAAACTAAGCAGACAGAGGGGAGGGGAAAGAACCTGTAACCTCCTCCACTGAGCATCATGACTCCTCACAATGAAAACTGTGACTCCCACTTTCTGTTGGTAACCATATGCTACACTTTCAATTAAAGCTTTATTTTAATGCATTTATAGTTTGTCTCTAAAGTTAAATAGGTTTTTCCACTCTGTACGAAACAATTGACCTATTATTAGACAAGCTCAACCTAATTACTTTTATTGTTATAATTTATTTATTTCATCTTAAATCTGTCTCATTCTTTTTTGATTTCTGGTTTTCATACTTCCTTGATTTTTCTTTCATTTTCAGTTATTTTAATGAAGAATATATTCCATTTTCTCTTATCATCCTAAATATACATTCTATTTTAAATCCCAACAGCTGTTACCAGGAAGTTTTCAAAAGCATTACTCATTTTCAAAAAGGCGAGGGCAATTTAAGCTCCGTGTTGTCAACAGATAACCCATGTGGATTGCCCTTGGCTCTATGCTTTATCTACTAGTGATGGTTGGTTCCTGTTCTTCGTTCTATGGTTGAAAGGTGGATTGATGTTCACAGCTTTCAGTACAGTTTCCAGTACTTCTCAGGTTTTTATTAATGTATCATTGCCTTGCTCAGGAGGCATTCTTTTCTATCTGGCTCTACAATACTCAGAACCACTGGAATGTGAAAAAGTCATCACTCCAAAAATGCATTGCTCTCAAGATTCTTGCCACCATCACCCCAGCTGTTCCTATTTCTGGAGATTGTAACCCCCTAGAATGTCATTGACCATTACCAGTCCTCAGTTTTTGCTCTCTGCTATCTCGTTTATGAAGAGTTGATGGAAGAAGGCATATTGGTTGCTAACAGAATTTTGACTGCCTCACAGTTCAACCTATGAGAAGAAGGTACTGAGTTTGCACATCTGGGGAGTTTAGAAGCTAGATGGCCCTTCATGGTTGTCCAGAGTAAGCAATGGGTTAAATGGCATTGGATATGGAATACCCTGGGACCAAGGCATGACTTTGGGTGAGGTAACCCTCTTTAGTTAGGGAAATCTCTACAAGGGCTGGGCTGAGGGTTATACCTGGAAGAACTCCCAGCAGCTGAGAGTGGCTTCTCCTGTCCTGAAGAGGGGTTTGGACAGCACACAAAGTATCTATCTCATATCACTTATTTACGTAAGTTATGCATGTACTCTATATCTCCATGAGACTGAGTTCATGGGGCCATGAGAGCAGAAACTGTCATCTTATTCAGTGTACATCTCTGGTTCTTAACACTAGTTGAATAGGTGATGATGGAATGACACATCTTTAGGGAGGAGTGAGAGAAACAAGTGTAGGGAGGAGAGGAATCCCCCATGTCACATAAGAAAGATGTCATGAGAGATAAGAAAACTATTAAAACATCTTTAAATCCACACACAAAAAGGGGCAAATTAGAGACTGCAGAGTAATTTCCCATATCCTACTGAGAAATACAGCTGGAAATTGTGGGAAGAATATTTATGATCGTCAAGTCCCAAGAGGGACATAAAATAGTGGTCTGGTGCAGTGGTTCCCACCCGCCTGGGCCTTACAGCACACTCTCATGATTTCCTGATGTATCCTGCATCCAAATACACCCTACAACTTGGCGTTCATGTGTGCTTATTACAGTGATTTAAAGTGAATTTGTGATAGGTAGATGAAAAAGAGGTAGACCTCAGTATGTCTCAATATTTTATGCTTTTGAGAAACTTGGAAATGCCTTGAAATACCTAGAAAATCAGACAGTGGGAGGCTGTCCTAGAATTTTAACCAGTCAAGCCCATTAAGGATCCCTGTTTGGCTTCTGTAAACAAAGCTGCTCCCTCTGCCTGTGAGAGTCTCTGGTTTGTTCTATTAGTATTGGGACCTGGCTTCAGACACATTTGAGTCTTGCTTTCTCTGCTCCCTAGCCTAGCCCATTTTCCCTAAAGTCTAACTAACTAATGAGCAAAGCAAAAAGAGGCCATAAAACTGATACAGATAGCAAAAACTCAGGGAGATTTCTACCTCTCAAAGGGCACCCTGGGCAGATTGCCCCTGCCTCCTAAGCCAGGAGGCCTAAGCTGTGAAGTATGGATTTCCTAGTGGGCATGGGAGATGGGAGAACTGCACTGTGTCTGCCCCATAAAGGGAAATACACATGACAGCTTTTCTTAACCAGAAATGTCCTCATCACAAACTCTCAAGCACCATTGTTCCTGATTCTATGTTAAAGTACATAGTCCACAACTGTTTATCTCAAAGAGACCGTTCCCTGCTTGCACTACCCTGGGGGCTCTACACTTTGGAGAGGAAAGATACCATTGTATACTGAGTCTCTAATTTGGTTTAATATTCAATCTTCATGTATTCCTATGGATTGGTATGTTTATCTCCCTTTTATGTCTGAGGAAGCTAAAGAAAGGGTATGTGACTTACCCAAGCATATTAGTCAATAAGTGGCTGGAGCTGGAATCTATCATTACTCTTTTGGCCATTTATTCAGCAACTGCTTATTGGACACCCTCTTTGTTCTGAGCTAGGATGCTCTGACATTGCTTCAGTCTCTCTGGAGAATAGGTTATCAATAACATTACCACCTACTGCCATCTTTAGGTATTGGCAGCTGGGACCCTCCATCCCAAGACCTTTAACAATGGCTCATACTATCCCCTGAAACTCCTGGAGAGAAAGGGGAAGGGTGAGGGAGAAGAAAGGATGGAGTTCTCAGAGGCCTTTGTAGCAGCAAACCCTCTGTCAACTCTCTTTCTGCAGACCCAGTAGAGACCTGACCCTGGCACATCCCAATTTGTATCATGGCATCTTGGCATTTAGGTCAGGAATCAGTTGGATGGTAGCTAAGCCAAAAAAAGTCTGCCACCATCCATGCAACTTTGATTGGATATACTGTCCCAGGCCATTTCTGGAGTTGTGCATGTCTGTGTGTATGGCTGCAAGATGAATCTGCGTGTGCACGAGTATGTATATTGTGTATGCTTGGTACTTTTGGGTGTTATGTAAGCCTACTGTGCCTCTGGCTTTCCCTAACATGGAAACTGAACATCTTAATGGCCAAATTTGGAAAGCAATCTGCCTCTAATCTGTAGAAGTTTTTCAGAGCTCTACCACCCCAACTCTTTTGAGCATAATAATCATAATAATAGCCAATACACCTTGACCACTTAGCCTTTCAAATACTGCTCAAGGCAACTTTACAAGAGCATTAACACTTAATTCTTAGGACAACCCAATGAGACTCAAACTTCCATTACTCTCTCTTTAGAGATGAGGCGACAAGAGGCCACTGGAGTCCATGCTCAGGAGCCCTTTGTGTTAAAACTATGGAGATGGGTTGGAATTCAGGCCCTCTGGCCTTACGGCTAGCTCTCCTAAGCACAGCATCAGGCAGCCTTGCCTATCCTGCTTGCTTTAAGAGTTACCAAAAGCTTCCTCCTTTAATGATTACAATTCAAAGATGTGAGTTGAGTCCTGGTATTTCCCAGGTTTCTTCTTTACAAGGTCACAGTAACTGTGGAAGGCTATTCCTGACAATGGTTCCAGCTAGAATCTCTACGGTTCCTCTGCCTGCTTTTCTGCTAGCACCTAGAAAACAGGTGATACTGACTGCCTTTAATAGAACCAAAGCATCCACAGTCCCTGCAGTGAGGGAATCATGGAGGCAGGATCAGAATTGAGCGAGAATGGAATAATGAGAAGGTTGGAGGAACTGAAGGCAGTGGAGACCTGGTTACCTGCTGGGGCAAAACAAGTCAGGTGTCAGGAGTGGGGCGGATGCCGGACAGAAGGTCTTCAGAGAACCAGGCTTCTGGAGCCACCTTCCTTCTTCACTGCCTCACCCTCCTTCCTCTTGTAGTAGATTCTTGCTTTCAGAAGTTTCTTTTGATCAGTGTGCAGAGAAAATTGAGTCCCAAGATAGGGCTTAGGCTGCTACAGGAGTAAACAGATGGAAAATTCCTACACTTTCATTTTAAAGAAAATCAAACTGAGACTTAAAAGTTGCTAGATTTTGCTTTTTATTAAACAGAAGCACTTTTCTTATCTGATCTGCTCTATTTCCTTCGCACTAGTAAACTGTGAATTGCAAAAGCCAAAACCAAACCAAACCAAAACACCCTCCAGTCCCAGCTAATTGCAGAAAGGAATTGTTTACTTGTTAGCTCAGAACTGACCCAGCAACCCCTGAGTTGGGTGTTTGGTCCTTGTTTCTCAGCCCCTTCTACCAGGCAGGCACCCTTGTCCAGGGTACAACCATCCACAACAGTCCCTCATAGGCCACTCTCTTTCAAGCAGTCTGCACAGCAAGTGAAAACACACATCCTGTGCATATGGATTTATTCATCTTTCCTATATCAGTAAGGAGATGGAGCTATAGTACATTAAATATTTACAATTATCAAAGACAAGACAGCACACAGCACTGAACCAAGATAAGGATACAGTTTTAAAATATTTACAGTGAACAAATCTTGCTCCTTCTGGTTCTTCTCTTTGGCCTGGCATTTTAGGTCTCTGATGTCTTTATTGTATTTTCTTTTCAGGTCCTTTGTAGTTTGGAAATGCCTGACAGATCCTAATGACTAAATCTTAAGAGGACTATCATATACATGAGAGATATTTGGGGGGTTTTATTCTCTTGCCTCCAAGCAAAGAGAGCTTTTTTTTTTTTTTTGCTGTCTTTTAAGCATGCATCACCTAAATGTGCTTGAATCATGTTTGCGGGTAGTTGAGTATATGGTCCTGCCTAGAACAGGGCCAGTGGAAGGAAATGGCATGCTACTGAACCAGTATTAACCATGAGAATCATTTTGCATTGGTTTCCTAAATATTTGATACTATTTTAGACACCAGAGTTAAGGATATGCTGAGTGACTTGTTTATAATTCCTTTCAGTAGTGAAATCCTAAAATGTTACACATTATTACACATAGAAGCACAATTTCATTGTTTGATTTTAACCTTTATTCTTTTTAGATCTTGATAGGACCAGTGATCAAAAGCAACAGAATTTCAACCTGAATGGAACATTAGCAGCACCAGGAAGAAAAAGTCATTAGGGAAACAAAGAAAGGAAAGGTGATTTTGCTCTTGGTTTAATTGCAAAGAATGCAAAAGAAGCTTCAGTTGTGAAATCTGTCACTATCTAGGGAGATGAAAGATCTCCAGCATTTGGGATGGGGTGCCAGAGAATTCTGGAGGAGGACATGGCAACCCACTCCTGTATTCTTGCCTGGAGAATCCCATGGACAGAGGAGCCTGGTGGGCTACAAGGGGTCGCAAAGAGTCGGACACGACTGAAGCGACTCAGCACACACACCAGAGACTTATCAGGGATCACAGGCCTTCTATTTGACGAGTGCCATATTTGACCTTGAAGCGGTGAGGGTGGCACCCCTTTGCATCCTGAGGATCTCCTGACGTGCCGTCCTGGCTCCCTGGCAGCATCTGTGCTGCACCACCCCCACGCCTCCGACCCGCCCCAGCCTCTGAAGGCTTCCACTGTGAGTATGAGGCTGTGCACATTTCTAGTGTGTATTTATATCGAGGTGGCTGTGTTGCCAAGGAGCTCTGAGAGAAAGCAGAGCGGAGATAACTTCTAATCCACCTTTCTGTGATAATGTGGCGCAAAGTGAAGAGACCCAGGGCTCCATCCCCTGGTCTGGCATTGCCCTGGAAGGGGCGGGCCCAACGGGTATTTTTTAACAAACCCAGCAGGCACTGGGGGTGGGTGAATTTTTGCATTGGAAATGTTCATGACCACACCAGAGTGTTAACTGAACTCGGCACAGCAAATAGGGAAGGCCAGGAAGAGAATAAGAAGAACAGAAGCAAAATGTAATTTGTAGGAAGTAAGAAATGGATTTAAGTGACCATTCAGGATGTTTGGGCAGTTGGAGAATGTGAATCTGGGAGCATCAGAACAGGCAAGGAGTCAAGAGGGCATGCAGAGAGAGGAAGTCCCTTGCTCAAGATCACAGTAGGAGCTGGCAACAGCAGGGCTGAGCAGCCCAGCCCAGGGCTCTTGGCTCCAGGGCCCACTTATTCAGTGCGCTCCTAAATAGCAGTGAGGTTCTTTCTTCAACACAAAGCTGGCACAAGGTAGCAGTCCTGTGATGATTCTCTCCTAATGGGCCACCAGTTCCACCATCAGAGGGTGACAGAAGAGTCTGGGTCTCCACACAGGAGTGCAGTCAGAGGAGATGTGGAGGGCTGTCCCTCTTACGCACACAGGTTGTGTATTAAGATGAAGTGTAGGGTAATAGCCATAGCAGTGTATCTGGCATCAGGCAGACCTGGCCTTATATCCTAAGTTTATCCTTGCATGAACTTAATTAAGCAATTCATTTAAGTCTGGGGTGCCTCTGATTTCTCATCTTAAAATGGAGATCAAGATACCTTCTTCACAGACTTGCTGTAAGGCTCACATAAGAAAATAGGCATATGGGGACTTTCCTGGTGGCCCAGTGGTTAAGAATCCTCTTTGCAATGCAGGGGATGTGGGTTCAATCCTTGGTTGGGAAACTAAGCTCCCACATGCTGCAGAGCAACTAAGCCCTCATGCCACAGCTAGAGAGCCTGCTCATAGCAATGAAAGATCCTGCATGACACAACTAAGACCCAGTGTAGAGAAATAAATAAATTTTTTAAAAAAGAGAAAAAAGAAAATAGGCATGAAAATCCATTGTGATTGAAAATGTGTTTTACAGCAGAGAGTTCTGGTTCCTGGGGAACTGACCTTTAGTGACTCCTTATTAATAAGCATCCACATTGATAGCTGGCCATTCTTAACCCTTGCCATCTTTATCTTTTCTATTTCTCCCAGATTATTTCTCCATCTCAGTCGTAGCCTCAGGTGGGAAAGGGACAGGGGCTGGCTCACAGGCCCATGCAAAGTGCCTCCGGACAGGACCTTTCAGGACAGGGCTTCCTTATTAAGACCTAAATACCCTGCTCTTCCCACTGCAAAACAGAGTGAAGGAGAGTTGGGAAGTCTCAGGCCTTTGTCTTGAATTTCTGACGTCTCTATCAATTCATGGCACAAACCCTGCCTCCCCCTTGCCCCAGGACAGAATGATTTTTTCACAAGGAATTTTAATACAAGTCAGTGAAGCCAGAAGAAAAGGTACAGAAACAATTCATAACATAAAAGAAGACACATTAACAGAGCAGCCATGATTAGTTAAAAAACTTTCAGGCTCAGAATTCCAGCATCTTAGAGTTGTAATTCTCAGCAGCATTGAACTTGTAAGATACTGGGTAGGATTAGTAACTCAATTTATCTCAAACCCAACAACCCAACATAATCCTTCACAAGCCCTGAAAGAATTTTGTGGTTGTTTTGTGTGGGAGATATTCTCTGACAGTTCTGGCTACAACATGGCCCTGAGATGTTCTGGGTTCTGAAATTTGTAGGATTCCTCTAGTCCATCTGGCTGATGGCCAAGTTCAGGCTGTGGTACCAGCCCTCAAGAGCCAGTTGTGGGCCTAGTGGGCAGTGGAGGTCAAACCTCGGCCACCAGGAATGTGTTGGAGGAGAGAGACTATTGTTCTCTGAATACCAACAACATGATCCTGGCTCTGAGCTTCCCTCCCACATGGTGCCTCATGTCTAACTGCTCCCACCCTCAAGTCTAATCAAGGTTCACCTTCCTCATAAGCCCATTTCAGCCAATAGAAATGTAGCCCATGTAACAAGTGTCTGCTGTGTGCCCATAAGCTGTTGTAACTCGTGTTGACTCGTTCTGAAGCTAACTAAATGCCTTAGTCAGGGTTGGTTTCCATATTCAAGGGAAGTAAGAAAAGAGCAGTTATGTCATGGTCCCCAGTTATCAGTCTGCTAGGAGCAGGACTTCAGGCAGTAGCAAGTGAACAAGAGACAAAGCACGTGAAACCAAACCCAGGCAACTCTAGGCATCAGGGTCACAGCTGGGATCTGGTGCAGGACTGCTGCATGGATGGAGGGTTTGAGTGTGGGACAGGAGCTGGGTGGGAGCTCTGCTGTATGTATGAACCATCTCTGTGGAGATCTAAGAAGGTGCTTAGAGCCTGAGATCCAGACTTGGTGGCAGGACTATTACAGTTTCCACCAGGAGAGACCCTGAAACAGGACACAGCGGGGCCTGCAAGTAGAAGCCTGAAACCTTCAGCCACAAGGGACTCATCTGAGTTCCTTCTCTCAGCCTCTCTAGATCTCATCCTCTTTCAGGGTACAGCTCAAGGCTACATCCTAAAAACAAAGTTTCCTTGGTCTCTCCTAACCACAAAAGCCTCTTCCTCTTCAGATTTCCTAAAGGGCTTTCCCTCTATGTCTCATTTGGAGCCAGAAAAATGTCCTGCTCCATTTCTTCAGGGTACCCCCGCATCTAAGCTGTTGATACTCAGAGGTGGGTGCTAACTAAAACAGACATTAGATGGGTTTTGCTTACCTCGACATTACTCTGCATCGGATAAAGTACCTTCTGGTGCTTCACCACCAGCCACAACACACTGTGGGCATCTGAGGTCCTAACTGACTAGCTCAGTGGGAGCTCTCAGACTAAAAGACGCACAGGTCCATTCAGCCAAGGCTAGACTGTTCCGGGAAGAAGACCAGTGGGAGCCTTGCTCTTTTATTTGAGTAAATACTTCCGAGTTGACTCATTTTAAGAAATACAGTTTTCTTCATGACGTTTGGAAAGTCAAAAAGGGTGAGAAAGAATTCATAAGCAAGGGAAAAAAATAAATTCTACTTGGGAATATTGCTTATGATTGACATTTACCTTTCCTCCAGATTCATTCTTGACGGCATCCTGTCCACAGAGTGACACTCTGCCAGCCAGACATTGTCACCTGCTGGGCGATTCACTTAGAGCTCCTTGGCTCTGTCTGGAAAATCTCTCCCTCTCTCTCTCCCATCCTTGTCTCCCATCCCCCTTCTCCCAGCTTGGAGCCTTTGTTGACGTTGACAGCTCATCCCTGGGCCATCATTCATCCTGCCCATGGCAAACTTTGGAGAAAATAAAAAACCCTGCTCCCTTAATCTCATTAGAAGGGCTGCAAATTGAATTTAGCCCCTCTCAGTGTCCCCTCAGCTGGCTGTCATTAGGAGCAGAGGCTGGGCCTTGGCTGAGACCCAAAGACCAGCTAACTGAATTTGAGATGCTGTGGTCTTGACAGGCCAAGGAAGGTAATTGAAGAGCCGTAGGGCTCCTGGTAACATTTCAGGCTGGGATTACACTGGGGATCCAAAACCCCCATCTGCACTGGTGTCAGGGGCACTAAAGAGTCACCCACTGGGCTTCCAGGGGTCGGGTTATTGATAAAGAGATCATTCCCAATGGAAGGTGGGGGAGCCATGGGGAGGCTGCATTTGGTTACGATGCAAAGTGAATGTTATAGGTAGGGGAGAAAGGGAGACCCTGGTCAGTGAGGGTCAGCAAATCATCCAAAGTTACACCTAATTTGTAAGGAGTGCTGTCTCATGAAACAAAAAGGCAGTTTGGGGAGACAAACTGATGAACACACAGAATATGAGTAAAAGAAATACTGAGCTTTAAATTATGGGCATTATTTATATGCTTGTATAAATCATTTCTCTTAAACTCCCTGGATCATTTTAGATTTTCACCTCAACACTAAACCCCAAGCATAGGGAGGCTTTTCTATGACTGAAAAGCCATACTTTCATGAAAAAGAAGTATACACACACAAACACACACATGAAACTGCATCCATGTAATTAAGCATTAACAGACACTGATTTAAATTTCTGAGGCCTCCTTAGTTCCCAGATCCATTGTAATGATTTCAATGTGGCTGGAAATGCAGTGAAATACTACATTTAAAGAGGATACGATACTCCTTTTAAAGAGGAGTAATCTGAAAATAATCAACCATCTATTATGTGCCAGGCACAGTGCTCATCTTATTATATACATCATTTAACCCAGTCTTCAAGGCAGGAGAACAAGACAGACATTACTATGATTAGTATCCCCACTTCATTGATGAGGAGACTGAGTCTTGAAAAGATTAGTCAGTCTCTTGCCAAAGGTCATGAGAATAATAAGCACGGGGGCTGAACATAGGAATGCCTGGCTTCACCACTCTGGAGGCCTCCCTGGCTTAGGATAGTGGGTCTTCCTACCCTGGGTCATTTTCCTAAAATGTCATAGCTATGTGACCTTCGGCATTTCCAAACCTCTCTGTGCCATGGGGATGGCACAGAGATGGGGATAGTAGAAGAACTTGCCTCAGTGGGTTGTTGTTGGGATGAAATGAGCCAATGCCCATCCAGAGTGCACTGCACAGTGCCTGGAACATTGTGAGCACTCTCTACATGATATTAAAGTATAATTATTGTTGAAGTGGCACCATGAAGAATGTCCATTCACTGGCATACCTAATGGACTAAATTTGAAAGTTGCTAAGTCGTGTCCAACTCTTATGACCTCATGGACTATAGCCCGCCAGGCTCCTCTGTCCGTGGGATTTTCCAGGCAAGAATACTGGAGTGGTTTGCCATTTCCTTCTCCAGGGGATCTTCCTGACCCAGGAATCGAACACTGGTCTGCACTGCAGGCAGATTCTTTACCGACTGAGCTACCCAAATATTAGACCATAACATCATCAGACCCCTGTCTTCCCTACCCAATATTCCAAAATTCAGAGTCAGCATACCTTGCATTTACATTCATGGAACTTACACATAGGGGCAGTTTTGGCGAGGAGTAGAGGATGAAGCTGAGGCTTTTTCTATGTTGATTTATCCATGTTTTTCTCCCTTCTCTGTCTTCCAATGTTGGGTGAGGTTAAGAGTTCTAACCTCTCCATGCCCATTGTTGTCAAGCACCTGCTGGGCACCAGAATTTTACAATTTTTTTCTCATTTAATGCTCATTTTTACCCATTATGTAGATAAGTATCATGTCCATGTTTTAGAAGAGAAAAGTACATTTACTTTATGTTTTCCATATTCCATCATGCTTACAGCATTAAACACAGTCTTAAGGTTGATCTAAAATGGCACAGACTATTAAGATATGGGTTTTGCTACATTTGACAGGACATTTAAGTAACTAAAGGCCTCCCTGCCTGTCACTGTATATCCTAGTGATGCTCAGATTTCAGATTCAATGAGCCTTTATTGAACACATATGTTGTGCCTGGCTCTGGTTGAAAGGTTTTTCCAGGCTGTCTCAATTAGGTCACCATCAATTCTATGAAGAAAAGCCTCATGACTCCTGTTTAGCACATAAAAAGTGATTTCAAAAAATTTAGGACAGTTTTCAAGGATCACACATTTACTAAATGGAGGATCTGGGATTTGAACTCAGGCATCTCTGGCTCACTCCAACTCCAAAGAGCTTCCTGTCACAGGACACTCTCGGCACAGTGCAAGGACCCTCCGCACAGGCCCTTTCGGTAGCCACTTTCAGTGAGTGAAGTTGGCACCAATGATGAAGCCTATCGGTCCTCCTGGGCTTGATCAAATCCCTTTCTTTACTGATGAAGAAACCATGCCACAGAGGGGTTAAATGTCTTGCCCAAGGTCACACAGGCAGTTTGTCCTGTGTAAGCCAAGACTGTGTTCCAGTTCTTAATCTAGACCCATTGCGTGATACCCCTCCCACGCCTGACCCCAACGACCAGCCTTTGAAACCTCATTCCTCGGGAGCCTGATCACCTTGGGATGTTTAGCAGCCTAAAGCTGTCAGGACAATTTCTCTTCTTCACAAAATGGAGTTTAGTCTCTTTAGTCTGCTTCCTTCTCTTAAGAAGACTCGAAAAATCCATGGGTCTAGTCACAACTCGGGAATGGTTTCAAGGTTATAAATCAAAGCCTGAGAGAAGTTGAGGAGCCCACTTTCTGGGGCTAAAACATCTGTGGGGAAGAATTAGTAGATGAATATCAGCCCCAGTACCCTTGGGTTTCTTTCTGTAAAAAACAAACTATTTTATTTCATATTGGAGTATAGCTGATTGGCTGTGTTGTGATAGTTTTAGGTGCACAGCAAAGCAACTCAGCCATACATATATAAGTGTCTTTTCTCCCCCAGACTTCACTTTCATCCAGGCTACCATCTAACACTGAGCATAATTCCCTGTGCTATTCAGTAGGACTTTGTTGGTTATCCATTTTAAACACAGCAATGTGTACATGTCCATCCCAACTCCCTAAATATCTCTTCCCTCCATATACTTCCCCACTGGTATCCATAAGCTTATTCTCTAAGTCTGTGAGTGGATTTCTTCTAAAGACCTGAGCACCACATTCCCTGTAACTCAAGTACTTACAAATTGGCTTCCCCTTGATTTGACTTTTCTGAGGAATCTCTGGATACTTAACTCATGTTTTAAAATTCTTGAGAAATTTTAAATTAGAAAGGGACAGTTCAGCCACTTGTGCCCCAAAGCAGTATAAGCACAAATGCAGGGTGAGATTATTTTCTTTGCGGCTAAGAATTAGAAACTACTCAAGTGAGAGGGGACTTTTGAAAGAATATGGCCCAACTCGCTTACTTTATATGGAGCCAAGGCCTGAGGAAGGGAGTGAGTAACCTGAGGTTACAGGGCAGGTCTGCAGCAATTAAGGGTTCCAGAGTTGGACTTCCTGCTTCCAGCCCATAGTGCCCCCACTTACTGGCTATGTGACACAGAAGAGTCAGCCAGTCTCTCCTCCCTAGGTCTTGGTTTCCTCATTTGTATTTGGAAATAATCATAGTCTCTATGGTGCACCGGCAATGGCTGCAAAGTCTTTGATACTTTTCTACTCAATAGCTGCCACCTATTTCTCCTCTTCTTAAATCTGAGCTGGCTTGTGATTGTTTTGACCAGTAAGGTCTAGTGAAGTGTCATATGCCAGTTCCAGGCTCTTTATTTACTTATATATTTGGCTGCTTCAGCCCAGTTGTGGCACACAGGTCTTTGTTGCATCATACAGGGGTCTTTCATTATGGTGCACATACTCTCTAGTTGTGGTATAGGCTCAGGGGCTGTGGTGGGCATGCTTAGTGGGGTCTTAGTCCCCTGACCAGGGATTGAACCTGTCTCCTGCATTGTAGGGTGGATTCTCAACCACTGAACCACCAGGGAAATCCCCCAAGCCTAGTCTTTAAGAGGACTGTCAGGTTCTGCTTTGGCCTCGTGTAGCCCAAACTGCCACAGAAGAGGCTGCCATGCTATGAGGAAGCCCAGGCTAGCCACTTAAAGATGCTGTGGATTTGGGGGAGAGAGAGAGAGAGAGAAAGAGAGAGAGAGAGAGACCCAGACAGCCTCTAGCTGTAATACCCCCAAGACTTCAAGTTACCCCGAGGCCTAGACATTATTGAGCAGAGGTAAGTCTTCCCTTTTGTACCTTGTCCAAATACCTGATTCATGGAGTCATGAGATATAATAGCAACAAACTGTTGTTTTCAGCCACTACAGGGAGTTATAATAGTTACATAGCAATAAATAGCAAGAACAGTGCTTCTCAGAGGGTTACTGTGAGAATTATAAGTTGATTTGTTGTTGTTGTTGTTGTTTAGTCGCTAAGTCATGTCTGACTCTTTGAGACCCCGTGGAATGTAGCCTGCCTGGCACCTCTGTCCATGGAATTTTCCAGGCAAGAACACTGGAGTGAGTTGCCATTTCCTCTTCCAGGGGATCTTCCCGACCCAGGGATCAAACCCGCATCTATTGTGTTGGCAGGTGGATTCTTTACAGCTGAGCTACCTGGGAAGTCTGCTATATAACTGTAAAATCTTGGGGCAGTGTCTATCACAGTCAGTATTCAATAAAAGCAAGTTATTACTTATTCTACAAACATTTTTTAAACATTAGGCTGTCCTATACCCTGTACTAGCTGGGAGGGCTGCAGAGGTAAATGTGACCTAGTCAGACCTGTGCGGAAATCAAAATTAAATAGAACATAGTCAACACTTCTGTTAAGAGAGGAATGTAATTCTACCACTCTCACATCCACATCTCTTCTGACCTGGGAGAAGTAAAAGACTGCAGCCTCTCAATGCAGTAGGGATGCCTATCTATTCTCAGGAAGAGCCTAGAGGGGTTAGGCCCATGGATATAGTCCCATCTCTGTGGATGAAAATTCAGCTGCTATTGATTCCCGGTAAGCACTGATGCCCTTCCCAGGTCAGAAGGGAAACCCAAACCATTG
The DNA here is from genome assembly GCF_019320065.1 of Cervus canadensis. Classification (NCBI taxonomy): domain Eukaryota; kingdom Metazoa; phylum Chordata; class Mammalia; order Artiodactyla; family Cervidae; genus Cervus; species Cervus canadensis. Next base: position 58,217,742 of record NC_057388.1, read on the forward strand.
TTGAGTAAATACAGTATTCTGTTCACTACATCAATTAGGCTGACCCTAGGGGCTCTGGGAGCCCCCTCCTCCCCTATTTGCAATGACAGCTGCCATACTAATGAATCTACATTGACATGATAATTAAACAATTACACAAAGTGGGGCTTTCCCAGTGCCCCCAAGCTTTAGCTGAGAGTCCAGGCAGCCAAGGGCTGGATGAGGCCTGGGGGATGTTCCAGGGCCATGAGGTGACAAGCAGTGCCTGGGTCATTCCCAGACTGCAGCTGCTGCCTCTGGCACTGATGGCTGGGGTGGGGCAGGAGGGTAAAGATGGGGCACAAACCTGCTCTTGCTCTTTTTTTATCCTCAGTAAGTCCTTAATTGGGTAATACCTGAAAGGAGCCCCTCCCTCCACTGTCCCTTTATGCAGGATTGACCAGCCTAGCCTTTCCACTCTGGAGGACTTAGAGACATCCAGGAACAATGGACAAACAGGGGCAGCAAAGGCCAGGCCCCTCCTCACCAGCTGTAGGGAGAATTACTCTTTATGTAAGCAGATGATCACAAATGCAGAAATCCTTGCCTTCTTGGTACAACTGGTCGGTTTACCGTGAGTTCGACGACACCAATTAGCCATAGCCCCCTTTGCAAAAGCACAGACTTGTGAGTCAGGCAGACAGAGCTCACAGTCTGCTCTGCAACTGTGTCAGCCTGAGCAAACCAAATGACCTTTCTGAGCCTCCATTTCCTCCACTATAAAATAGACTCATGATAACTGCCTTGTCCAACTGTGCTTGAGATTAAACAAGATGTTTATGTAGAAGATCTAAGATAGCATTTTACATAAATAGTAAAGAACAGAATCTAGACCAGTTCCATCCACAGAAACAATCTAGTTGACTGAATGGAGTCTAGAAGGCACAGGTTAAAACACATTTAGAAGTGCCTCCTGACCAAGTGAGTGCTGCCCTTGGGGACTCTTGCACGTGAGGCTGTGTGTAGAGTGTGCTCAGTATAAAAAAAAGAATGGCTGCTATCAAAAAGTCTACAAACAATAAATGCTAGAGAGGGTGTAGAGAAAAGGGAACCCTCTTACACTGTTGGTGGGAATGCAAACTAGTACAGCCACTATGGAGAACAGTGTGGAGATTCCTTAAAAAACTGGAAATAGAACCGCCATATGACTCAGCAATGCCACTGCTGGGCATACACACCAAAGGAAACTGGATTTGAAAGAGACATATGTACCCCAATGTTCATTGCAGCACTGTTTACCAATAGCTAGGACATGGAATCAACCTAGATGTCCATCGACAGATAAATGGATAAGAAAGCTGTGGTACATATACACAATGGAATATTACTCAGCTATTAAAAAGAATGCATTTGAATCTATTCTAATGAGGTGGATGAAACTGGAACCTATTACACAGAGTGAAGCAAGTCAGAAAGAAAAACACCAATACAGTATATTAACTCATATATATGGAATTTAGAAAGATGGTAACGATGACCCTATATGTGAGACAGTAAAAAGAGACACAGATATAAAGAACAGACTTTTGGACTCTGGGAAAAGGCGAGGGTGGGATGATTTGAGAGAATAGCTCTGAAACATGTATATTACCATATATGAAATAGATGAGCAGTCCAAGTTTGATACATGAAACAGGGCACTCAAAGCCAGTGCACTGGGACAACCCTGAGGGATGGGCTGGGGAGGGAGGTGGGAGGGGGTTCTGGATGGGGGACACATGTACACCCATGGCTGATTCATGTCAGTGTATGTCAAAAACCACTACAATATTGTAAAGTAATTAGTCTCCTATTAAAATAAATAAATTAATTTAAAAAAGAAGGAAAATGATCTTTCTGAGCCTTAGCAAGAGGTAGAAGTAGAGTGTCCTTGCTAAGGACTACCAGGCATCATTCTATGAGAGGTAACTATTCAAGCATTTATTCTTCTATCCATCCATCATTTATGCAAGAACAAACACATATTTTAGGTGCTTATGATACAGAGGTGAACACAGGTCAAACCAGCGCCTGGTCTTACAGATATTTCACCAATAATGAATGAATGAACAAGCTGCAGTCCCGGGCCTCAGGATACTCTGCCCAAGGAAGCATGCACCTCTCGCACACATGTGTGTGCTGCCTCTCTTAGCTTGAACTCAAGACAGTTCAGCCAGAGTGGTGACTTGTGGAGGCAAACAGACATTGGATGAACAGTTTTATAAGAGAACTATAAAGCAGGTGTTCAGATGGATATGCTAAGAAGCATAAGTGTTCACCAGTGGACAGGTGAAGAAACCCAGTATTACATTTAAACCCTAGGTTTAAATGAATAATAACAAAAAAGCCCTTAGGTTTCTGAAGTCGCATCTACATTTATCAGGGAAAGTACCATGATTGATTAGTGATGTCTGCCACATGCACAGGAATGGAGAGAAATGACTTGTTTCCTGTCAGGAATCTGTCATTTTAGGATTAGGCAATGTCTAAGATATCTTCTAGTTCTGAATTCTGTGATTTTTTAAACAGGCTAATCCAATCCTATTCACCTCACACTGTGAGCAACTAGTGTTACAGTTTGTTCCAGGAACCACGGTTTGTGTTTCTTTTCTTCTCCTTGCCAGTTATCTTCAGTAAAACCACTGAAGCTCACAAAACCTGTGCTGTCATGCAAAAGAAATTTGACTGCCTTAAGAAAATCTAATTTGATTAGCTCAAGTAGTGAAATAAAAGTCAAGACTTTTGTTAATTAGTTTAACAAACATTTACCAAGTACCTACTATGTTAAAAACTTTGAGAAAAAAGAAGTAATCATTTCCTCAGGTGCTCAGTGTCTACTGGTTGTATGTGTTGGGGTAAAGGAGGGTACAAAGAGGCAGAAATATCTACAAACATGCTCTTAAATCACCTATCTAGAAGGGAGAATAGATAGTGAAATTAAATTCCATATGGCTTAAGCGTTCTTTGAAGGAAGCCTGAGGATGACATTTTATGGCTGCCCTCATCTATGCTGTGGGAGCTATATGTGGTTCTGGGGATCAAGCTAGAGGTTTAAAATTGAGCTCCTGGAATTCCTAATCCCCCTTCAGCCTAGGCTGCCTGGAGGAGGCTGCCCTGTGTTGGGGAGTGTCCAGGCGAAGGCTGTAAGAAGAGGGAGGGTGAGGAGAGACCAGAGAATCCCTTTGGACACCAGGCTGTTCAAAGCCTTTCAATTTCTGTTGGGTGACCTGTTCACATCTTTAAAAAGATGAGAGAGAACATGCCAGGAAAACATTTTAGGGCTTTTTGCATTAAACTTTTGGTACTCAAAATGTGATTCCTGGACCAGGAGCACTAGCATCACTTGGGAGCTTGTTAGAAGTATAGCATCTCAGGCCCAACCCTAGATCTACCAAAGCAGAATCTGAATTTTTGACAAAATCTCCAGCTAACACCTGGTGCGCACAGCATTGAGAAGCACTGATTTATTGGACAGAAATGCTGTTCATGCTCTCTGCCTCGCTGGGTGGTCACAGCAGGCCCTCCATAGTAATACCTCTTCTCTCTCTCCCTTTAAACTTTCTGAAGTACGCTCTGTAAGTTGACTCTACCCTTTATTTCTAGGCTTGCATCCAGATGCATGTTCTTTTGTCCCACTCTGTTACTTTGCTTTTTTGGCATGAGGAAGAGCCAGCCATTCCATAGACAAATGGATCCCATTGGCAATGCCTCAGTGATTGGAGGGCATTGCATTTACCTCTGCTGTGTTAACCATGTCCAGTGCATTCCATCTCATTTACATTCCCTCTGTAGATTTTCTAAGAGGAAGGAGACCAAGAGATATCCATTCTATCATGGGAAAAGGAGAGATGGGGGCGAGGGAGAGGAGAGACATGCAGGGCATGGTGGGAAGGAAGGGAAAAGGTGAGGGAGCCAGGAAAGTTAAAAAGAGAAGATGTTGATCTGGATCTTGAAGAATAAGCATCAAGTTGTAGTTAAACAATAGGACAACCTTTTTCCCCCTCACTGTTTTCTGTTTTCTGTCATTCATTCTTTGACCTTTCCTTCAGCAGATATAGACTGAGGTGACCACATAATGCCAGGTCCTACTTTTAGGTGCTAAGAATATCGAGTGAAGTGAACCACACCTGCAAGCATAAGTGGGTGGGGAAGACATTCACAGATAAGCAGGCTTCAAAGGCCCAGGGCATACGCTGGCGTGGCAGGCCTGCCATATGCTGTGACTGGATGGGGCCTCCCTCCCCTGACTGTGGTATCTGAATTCTAAGGAGACCTAATACATAAAAACACTCTATATAAAGAAGATAAAGTGGCTGGAGGATCCTCTGCTTTAGCAGTTATTTTCTTTAGGATTAATTTAATGAGGTGCATGCATTCCTGGATGCTTTATGCACAATCTCATTTAACCATCACAAGCCTGTGAAACTGGGAGCAGAATGAGGAGAAAATGGGCTCAGAGCTGCTGAGTCAGCCTCTGAACTCAGATCTTTGCTGGCCAAGTCTGAGTTCCCAACCACTTAAGGAACAGATGACTAAAGGGCAGCTGGTGGCTAGAGGGATACCAATGGGATACTTCTGCTCTGTTAAATTTTTGAAACCACATTAAATACATTTGAAGTGCAAATATTTTGCTGGTCTTTAAAGAGGAAAACCACCTGGACCTGCCTCTCATGGTTGGTACTCTATAAACACTGGCTGAAAGAATGGTGGGCTTCAATTTGGCTAGGATACTGAGGGGCTGCCCAAGCTTGGGGACCCCCAGAACACCCAACTCCTCACTTGAGATTATTGGCAACGTTCCACTGGGGGCTTGACTTTATTTGTCCCTCCCCCTATGAAATCCTGGGGACTGTCAAATAAATGACAAGACTCATTTTACAAGTAGATCAGAAGTCTGCAGTGGTGAGTCTAAGCTGATTGCCTATCTTATCTTGAGTCATCAGTCTCTCATTCAGGCTTCCACAAACAATTCTCAGCCCTGGGCTCGGGAGCAAGAGCCTGATGGAGTGGGCATTTCCCAGGGCCCTGGTCTATCACGTGCTGAGGGGAACTCAGTTAAGTTGAGGCTATGTGTTCAGAGCAGTAGGAAGTCTTGGGAGTTGAGGTGCTTGGGGTGGCTGCTAGGTTCAGAGAATGATGGTGATGTGACCATGATGACAATGATGATGATGAGTAAGACATAATTTGGGTTTATCATATGCTAAATTCTGAATCATACACTATTCGTGCACTAGGTCATTTAGCCCTGACAACTCTTTTATGAGGATAAAGAAACTGAGGTCCAGAGATGCTGAAATAACTTTCCTGAGTTCATACATCTACCAAGAGGGAGAAATGAGACTTGAATCTCAGGGTGTTGGATTCCAGAGTTTCTTACCCTCTTTTGGGGGCAGGAAATCACTTACAAAACTGAACCACAAAGCCTTCAAGGATTAGCCCCAGAAGCAGTCCCTATAGGAGGATGGAGCACCCTCCCTCTGCTGCTGTCTCATCTTTCCCTTGAGATCCTTTCATCTGTTTCTTTCTGCCACCCCTACACTGGTTAGCACCAAAGACACTGGCTGCAATTTAAAATTAAAAAATTAGATGACACAGAACAGAATACAAGAAACACTGAATCAGCCAAGATTTTACAGAGCTGTACTGTTTTCCTATCTTAGCAGATATAGTTCCTTATTCCTAGAGAGTATGAAGGTGTCATGAGGTAGGACTCCACCCCACTTAAATGAGACAGGTTTTACAGTGGGGTGAAGATCCTAGTTCTGGAGCCAGGCATTCCTGAGCTACAAACCAGGACTTCCTGATTCTCTGATCTTAAACAGAGAACCTCAATCTTCCATGGTGTTCTCATATGTAAAACAGGGATTCTGGTAATCCATGCTTTGCTGGATCATTAGAGGATTAACCGGGACAACGTACATGAAGCACTTTGCGGGGTGTCTGGCATAAATCCGTGCCTGATAAACCGAGTCTGTTATCTGTTTGCTCAACAAATATTAGCATCTATTTTATATGTCAGGCTTCAGCCTCAGATTTCATTTTGACCATCTTCTTTTAAGCTCCTTGCTAGGTGTTCTGGTTTTCTTCATAGAGATCTTACACTTAGCTTATAAAGTTTATTACTAGCTTTTGAAGTTTTGAGTTGTTATTTAAAATTGGAGCCTTTCTGTTATAGCTCCTTTAAAGCTCTTTCAATTTTGAAATGTTTCAAATATACTGAAAAAACTTTAAAAATCAACGTTTTAGCCCCAACTAAATTGGTTCACTCCAGTCCTTTCTCCATGCAGAGCACATTTGCTAGGTGAAAGGACCCCTCTGTCAAACCAAGGGAGTAGTTCTCCCTCTGCAATTGATTGCAGGGTGGTCCCCCACCCACTTCCTTGTCTGGAGGACACCGGTGCCCCCTTCACTGTGCTAAGCCAGGCTGTTATGTTTGTCACCCTAAAGTTCCTCATCCTCCAGTGAAGACCCTACCCTATACACTGATTACTGCCTTATATGCTTCCTTTTAAAAAATAGAAAAAAATATATTGGGAGTGATAAATAGCAATACTGGATAGTTTAAGGATGCATCAGTATTTATTTAGATTAAAAATATACTAACCATGGGAGAGGGACCTGAGGAGACATTTCTCTAAAGAAGACATACAGATGGCTAACAAGCACATGAAAAGATGTTCAACATGGCTCCTTATTAGAGAAAGGCAAATCAAAACTACAATGAGATACCACCTCATACCAGTCAGAATGGCCATCATCAAAAAGTCTACAAACAATAAATGTTGGAGAGGGTGTGGAGAAAAGGGAACATCTTGCATTGCTGGTGGGAATGTAAACTGATATAGCCACTATGGAAAACAGTATGGAGATTCCTTAAAAAGCTAGGAATAAAACCATCATATGATCCAGCAATCCCACTCCTTGGCATATACCCTGAGGAAACCAAAATTGAAAAGGACACATGTACACCAGTGTTCATTGCAGCACTATTTACAATAGCTAGAACATGGAAGCAACCTAGATGTCCATCAATAGATGAATGGATAAAGAAGCTGTGGTACATATACACAATGGGATATTACTCAGCTGTAAAGAGGAACACATTTGAATCAGTTCTAATGAGGTGGATGAAACTAGAGCCTATTATATACAGTGAAGTAAGTCAGAAAGAGAAATATAAATATCATATACTGACACATATACATAGAATCTAAAAAGATGGCACTGATGAATTTATTTTCAGGGCAGCCATGGGAGAAGCAGACATAGAGAACAGACCTATGAACATGGGGGGAGGGGAGGAGGGAGAAGGGGAGATGGACAGAGAGAGTAACATGGAAATTTATAATACCATATATAAAAGAGATAGCCAATGGGAATTTACTGTAGGACTCAGGGAACTCAAACAGAGACTCTGCAACAGGCTGAAGGGTGGGATGGAGAGGGAGATGGGAGGGAGATTCAGGAGGGAGGGGACATGGATGTCCCTATAGTTGATTCTTGTTGATGTCTGACAGAAAACCACAAAATTCTATAAAGCAATTTCTTTCAATTAAAAAAAACTTGAAAATATACTAACCATTTAAAAGCTGTTTCTTTTTTATTTTTATTTTTTTTTATTAGTTGGAGGCTAATTACTTCACAACATTTCAGTGGGTTTTGTCATACATTGATATGAATCAGCCATAGAGTTACACGTCTGCATTGACAACTTCATGGTAATTATGAACAAGGTTGATTACATCTTTGAGTTACTTTGTTACTATTTTAAGAAATATTCATATTAGAGGACAAAAAGGTTTCCACATTTTAGTTGTTTTTAATACTGTAAAACTGTCCTTCAAATAAGTTGACATCACATTTCACTGGCATTGATTAATATCTCATCTTTGCATACTCAGATACAAACCTACGTCTCCTGTGTTGGCAGACAGATTCTTTACCACTGAGCCACTTGGGAATGGGGTTTCCTGGTGGCTCAGTGGTAAAGAATCCACCTGCAATGCAGGAGATGCAGCAGGAGCTGTGGGTTCAATTTCTAGACTGGGAAGGTCTCCTGGAGAAGGAAATGGCAACCCACTCCACTATTCTTACCTGGAAAATCTCATGCACAGAGGAGCTTGGTGGGCTACTAATCTTTGCAAAGTTAAGATTTTAAATCTTTTTGGTTTCTCTTCTGATGTAAGATTGTATTTGTTTGTTCTTAGTGATAATGAATATTTTTTCTTACATTTATTTGTTATTTACATTTTTCTTCAAAGTGCTGCTGTGTCTTGTCCCTTTGTATGGAAGTATTTATCTTTTTCTCATTGTTTATAAGAACTCTTCATAGCAAAAAGAATAAAAATCCATTTGCTCTCTTATTTCACAAATACTTTTTCTCAACTTGTATTTTATTTTGTTTTAAAATTTTATTTAAAAATATTTTTGGATGTGAACTTTAAAATTTTTACATATTTTAATCCCTATTGAGATGCTACCAGTTCATCATTGTTCTGCAGTAGAGTTTTCTACTGTGTTAATACACTTTATGTATAATGTTTATTTTCTTATTGATGAATATCCAATATTTCATTATCACAATGCTTCATCCTTCTGTGTAACTTCTGGTACACTCTTGTGAGAGTTTCTGTAGACATACACCTATACAAGGAATTGTTGGGTCATAGGTAGTTTAGTTTGGACTTTCCCAGTGGTTCAGCAAGTAAAGAATCCACTTGCAGTGCAGGAGACGCAAGAGACATGGATTCAATCCCTGGTTTGGGAAGATCCCCTGGAGTAGGAAATGGCCACCCACTTCAGTATCTTTGCCTGAAGAATCCTACAGAGGAGCCTGGCAGGCTATAGTCCACAGGGCCATAAAGAGTTGGACACAACTTAGCAACTGAATACACACAGGTGGATTAGTTTGCTAAGGCTGCCATAAGTGAGCACTATAAACTGGGTGGCTTAAACAACAGAAATTGATTGTCTCACAATTCTGGAAGCTAGAATTCCAAAATGAAGATGTTGGCAAAGTTGGTTCCTTCTGAGGGCTATGAGGAAGCATCTGTCCCAGGTCTTCTCCTTGGCTTATAGATGACTGTGTCTCGTCACATCATCTCCCTCTGTTCATCTCTATGTTTGTGTCTAAATTTTCCATTAGACACCAGCCAAGTGACTAATGGGGAAGTTAGACAACAGTCATACTGGATTAGGGCCCATCTTAAATAGACCTCATTTGAACTTAACCAATCACTTCTGCCATGACTTTATTTTCAAACAGGGTTGCATTCTGAGGCACTGAAGCTTAGGACTTCAACATGTGGATTTGGGTGGGTGTTTAACATTAATATCCTTTTTCATGTTTTTCCCAACAGTAGTACTCTATTTTAGGATGTTTTAAAAAATAAATATTTATTTAAATAATAACATACATATTTGTATAGGTATCAACAACCTCAGATATGTGGATGATACCCCTCTAATGGCAGAAAGTGAAGAGGAACTAAAGAGCCTCTTAATGAGGGTGAAGGAGGAAAGTGAAAGAGTCAGCTTAAGACTAAATATTAAAAAAACCAAGTTCATGGCATCCAGCCCCATTACTGCATGGCAAATTGAAGGGGAAAAGGTGGAAGTAGTGACAGATTTCCTCTTCTTGGGCTCCAAAATCACTGTGGATAGTGACTGCAGCCATGAAATCAGAAGACGATTGCTTCTTGGCAGGAAAGCAATGACAAACCTAGACAGTGTGTTGAAAAACGGAGACATTACTCTGCCGACAAAGGTCCATATAGTTAAAGCTGTGGTCTTCCCAGTGGTCACACACGGTTGTGAGTGAAGGCACAACACCAAAGAAGGCAGAACACCAAAGAATTGATGCCTTCGAACTATGGTGCTGGAGAAGACTGCTTAAAGTCTGCTGGATAGCAAGGAGATCACAGCAATCAACCTTTAAGGGAGATCAACCCTGAATATTCACTGGAAAGACTGATGCTGAACCTGAAGCTCCAGTATTTTGGCCATCTGATGCAAACTCTGGGAGATAGTGAGGGACATGGAGGCCTGGTGTACTGCAGTCCATGGGGTTACAAATAGTCGGACACGACTGGGTGACTGAACAACACAATACGTATTTTTATATCATTTGTTTCAATCTATTATATATAATATACATATTTGTGTATCATTCATTTCAATTTCCTACTCCTGTCTACATTAGTTGGGATATAAGTAAAACTGGTGTAACAAAGATCTCCAAATTCAGGGGCTCAAATATCAAAGAAATTCATTGTTCTCTTGCATAATAAGGCAGGAATGGGTGGGCCGATCAGGATAGGTAGGCAATTCTGCTCTAGGAAGTAACCCAGGAATCCAAATTCCTTCTACTTCGTTACCATGCCATTTTCTAGGGTTTGGTCTTAGTTCACCAGATGACTCATAGACTTCAATTAAGTCTGCATTCAAGCCCATGAGAAACAGAGATGGGGCAGAAGTCGTTAGCAAACAATGGCCTTCTTAAAACATATGACTAGAATGGACACATTGCTTCCATTAACATGACTGGCCAAAGATTTAGTCATCTGGACATACTTAGCTAGAAAATACAGTCCTCAGCACAGTCAATTATATATCTAAACTCCAGAAGTCCTGTTATTAAATGGAATAGGGAAAAAGGACACTAAAGGAAATTAATATTCTTTGCCTATTTTCCTATTGTGTTGTTTGTCTTGCAATTATTACTTTTAGGAGTTTTTAATATGATTTATATACTAATCTTCTGAAGGTTGTATACCTACAAATATCATTTCTCATTCCTATTTCCTTTTATAAATATCTGTTAGTTATATTTATGGTATATTTCTCCATACAGAAATATTTTAATCAGTGAAATTTATCAAACTTTAAAAAAGAGTTTTAGCATATTGTATTTTAAGAAATTATTTTCTGTAACTGTTAAATTTTTCCTTCATTGTTTTCCTAAATGTTTCACTATTTGCATTTAGTTCTTTAATTTACCTAGAATTAATTTTTGTGTATTATTTGAGGTAAAGATCCAATTTCTTTTTGTATGGCTAACTAACTGGCCCAGCAATATCCACTGAATAGAATATCTTTTCTCCAGTGATTAATAATGCTACATCTTTCATAGACAAAGTTTACAGCGACCTGTGGGTGTCTGTTTATGGCTTGCTAGCATAATCTATACAAATACTACACACTATTAATTACAATAGCTTTATAATAAGGCTTGATATCTCTTTTAAGAAAATTCCTATGCTTTTTTCATCTTCAAAAATGCTTCACTATTCTAGGCTTTTATTTTTAATACTTTTAGATTCTACTGGCAGGTTATAGCAAAAATACATATACTGGGTGCTTTGCTTGGAATTTAATTGAAGTAATACATTAACTTGAGGGAAATTTTACATTTTTATGATATTGATTCTTCTTGCCCATAGAGATGGCATACTTCTTCATTTATCTGAGCTATTTTTCATGTCATCCAATAATGTTTTATATTTACTTTATAGAAGACTTTCATATCTTTTGTTAAATTTTCTTCTGCCCACATTATAATTTTGTTGCTTTAATACATTTTCTAGTTTATTTTCTAATTTGTTGTTTTAAGTATATTGGGATTTTGTTGATTTTTTATGTTGATCTTATATCAAGTGGTTTTGTCAAAAGCTTAGTTCAAATAGTTTATTTGTAACCCTTTTTTGTTTTCTTCTTTTTATAATCTTATTGAAGTATAGTTGATTTACAAAGTTGTGTTAATTTCTGCTATATAGCAAAGTGACTCAGTTACAGATTCTTTGCATATTCCTTTCCATTATGGTTTATCACAGGATATTGAACATAATTCTCTCTGCTACACAGTGAGATCTTGTTGTTTATCCATCCTATATATACTAGTTTATATTTTCTTTATAAAAGATTTTCATAACTTTTGTTATATTTAATTCTGGCCACATTATAATTTTGTTGCTATAATACATTTTTTTGTTGCTATAATACTTCCTATATGGAGAAGCTCTATACAGTCAGCAAAAATAAGACCAGGAGCTAACTGTGGCTCAGATCATGAACTCCTTATTGCCAAATTCAGACTTAAATTGAAGAAAGTAGGGAAAACCACTAGACCATTCAACTATGACCTAAATCAAATCCCTTATGATTTACAATGGAAGTGAGAAGTAGATTTAAGGGACTAGATCTGATAGACAGAGTGCCTGATGAACTATGGATGGAGGTTCGTGACATTGTACAGGAGACAGGGATCAAGATCATCCCCAAGAAAAAGAAATGCAAAAAAGCAAAATGGCTCTCTGAGGAGGAAAGAGCTGTGAAAAGAAGAGAAGCGAAAAGCAAAGGAGAAAAGGAAACATATACCTGTTTGAATGCAAAATTCCAAAGAATAGCAAGGAGAGATAAGAAAGCCTTCCTCAGCGATCAATGCAAAGAAATAGGGAAAACAATAGAATGGGAAAGACTAGAGAACTCTTCAAGAAAATTAGAGATACCAAGGGAACATATCATGGAAAGATGGGCTCAATGAAGGACAGCAATGGTATGGACCTAACAGAAGCAGAAGATATTAAGAAGAGGCGGCAAGAATACACAGAAGAACTGTACAAAAAAGATCTTCATGACCCAGATAATCACAATGGTGTGATCACTCACCTAGAGCCAGACATCCTGGAATGTGAAGTCAAGTGGGCCTTAGGAAGCATCACTATGAACAAAGCTAGTGGAGGTGATGGAATTCCAGTTGAGCTGTTTCAAATCCTAAAAGATGATGCTGTGAAAGTGCTGCACTCAATATGTCAGCAAATTTGGAAAACTCAGCAGTGGCCACAGGACTGGAAAAGGTCAGTTTTCATTCCAATCCCAAAGAAAGGCAATGCCAAAGAATGCTCAAATTACTGCACAATTGCACTCATCTCACAAGCTAGTAAAGTAATGCTCAAAATTCTCCAAGCCAGGCATCAACAATACATGAACTGTGAACTTCCAGATGTTCAAGCTGGTTTTAGAAAAGTCAGAGGAGCAAGAGATCAAATTGCCAACATCCACTGGATCATTGAAAAAGCGAGGGAGTTCCAGAAAAACATCTATTTCTGCTTTATTGACTACACCAAAGACTTTGACCATGTGGATCACAATAAACTGTGGAAAATTCTGAAAGAGATGGGAGTACCAGACCACCTGACCTGCCTCTTGAGAAATCTATATGTAGGTCATGAAGCAACAGTTAGAACTGGACATGGAACAGCAGACTGGTTCCAAATAGGGAAAGGAGTATGTCAAAGCTGTATATTGTCACCCTGCTTATTTAACTTATATGCAGAGTACATCATGAGAAACACTGGGCTGGATGAAGCACAAGCTGGAATCAAGATTGCTGGGAGAAATATCAATAACCTCAGATATGTAAATGACACCACCCTTATGGCAGAAAGTGAAGAGGAACTAAAGAGCCTGTTGATGAAAGTGGAAGAGGAGAGTGAAAAAGTTGGCTTAAAAGTCAACATTCAAAAAAAAAAAATTCAACATTCAGAAAACTAAAATCATGCCATACGGTCCCATCACTTCATGGCAAATAGATGGGGAAACAATGGAAACAGTGAGAGACTTTATTTTTGGGGGGCTCCAAAATCACTGCAGATGGTGACTGCAGCCATGAAATTAAAAGATGCTTACTCCTTGGAAGGAAAGTTATGACCAACCTAGATAGCATATTAAAAAGAAGAGACATTACTTTGCCAACAAAGGTCCAGATAGTCAAGGCTATGGTTTTTCCAGTAGTCATGTATGGATGTGAGAGTTCGATGGTGAAGAAAGCTGAGTGCCGAAGAACTGATGCTTTTGAACTGTGGTGTTGGAGAAGACTCTTGAGAGTCTCTTGGACTGCAAGGAGATCCAACCAGTCCATCCTAAAGGAGATCAGTCCTGGGTGTTCATTGGAAGGACTGAAGCTGAAGCTGAAACTCCAATAATTTGGCCACCTGATGTGAAGAGCTGACTCATTTGAAAAGACCCTGATGCTGGGAAAGACTGAAGGCAGGAGGAGAAGGGGATGACAGAGGATAAGATGGTTGGATGGCATCACTGACTCAATGGAAATGAGATTGAGTAAACTCTGGGAGTTGGTGATGGACAGGGAGGCCTGTCATGTGCATTCCATGGGGTCACAAAGAGTCAGGCATGGCTGACTGACTGAACTGAAATGATATACTAGTTTGCATCTGCTAATCCCAAACTCCCAATCGTTTCCTCCCTGATTCCATCACCCTTGGCAACCACAAGTCTGTCCTCTATGTCTGTCAGTCCGTTTCTTTTTTGTAGATATGTTCATTTGTGTCATATTTCAGATTTCACATACAAATGATATTACATGGTATTTTTCATTCTTTCTGATTTATTTCACCTAGTATGATAATTCAGGTCCACCCATGTTACTGCAAATGGCATTTGTTCATTCTTTCTTGTGGATGAGTAATATCTTATGGATGAGTTCATTCTTTCTTATGGATGAGTTAAATAAATATATATATACATATAATTTATTTACCTATTCATAAAGAATAGATTTCTTTATCTATTCATTTCTTTAGTCATCTATCAATGGATATGCAAACTTTTCCCATGTCTTGGTTATTGTGAATATTGCTATTATGAACATAGGGGTGCATGTATCCTTTCAAATTATAGTTTTGTCTGGGTATATGACCAGGAGTGGAATTGCTGGATCATATAGCAACTCTATTTTTAGTCTTTTGAGGAACCTACATGTTGTTTTCCATAGTGGCTATACCAATTTATATTCCCACCAACAGTGTAAGAGGGTTTTCTTTTCTCCACACTATCTCCAATATTTATTATTAGTAGACTTTTAACCATGGCCATTCTGTCTGGTGGGAGGTGGTACCTCATTGTAATTTTGATTTGCACTTTTCTAATAATTAGCTACCATGAGCATCTTTTCATGTGCTTATTGGCCACCTGTATGTCTTCTTTGGAGAAATGTCTATTTAGATCTTCTGCTCATTTGTTTTCTGTTTAATCTATAAGCAACAGTAATTTGTCTTTTTCATTCATTTCTTATATCTTTAATTCCGCGCCCCCCCCCCACCCCCATCCTATTGCATTGGCTAGAACATCCAGTACAATGTGGACTAGGAGAGGTAAAAATAGGCCTCCTTGTTTGTGGTTGACTTCACATGAATATGTCTAATGTTTCACCATCAAGTATAACAGATGTCCTTGGTTTTTGAGAGGTTAAGGAAATTCTCTTTAATGTATGGTTTGCTAAGGGTTTCATAGCATTAATGGCTGTTAAATTTTATCATATGTTTTCCTAAATTTAGGGAGGAAATTAAATGATTTGTCTCCACTAATTAGAAGATTATCAGTTTGTATAAGAGTTATATGTTTCCTGTAAGTTTTGTAAAATTTTCCAGCTGCACCACATTATGTCCTCTTTGCCAAAGAGATTTATGTCTACTGGTTTAGTTCTTTAAGGAGTTCATGGTATACATAGATTTTCTATTTCGTTGTCTTTTTTCTTAATTTATATTTTCTCAAAAGTTGAGGACTTCATTTAAATTTTTCTTAAGGCTTTTAAAGATTTTAAAAGTCCCTACTCTTTCTGCAGTTACAGCTCCCTTTCAATCCTACAACTGTTTAGTTGTCCACTTGTTGTTTAAGCCTGTTTGACTTGGGTATTATACAGCCTAAAACTAAAGGCATTTTAAGTGACAGAAGGAAAGAATCATAATGTACACTGGTATAGCAGCAATTGATTTAAAACTATTTTCCATGCGCCATAACTTTGATCATGCTCCCCTTGCTTTTCAACTATTGTCCTTGAAGACTCAACTAAGCCATTAAATTCTCCAAGAAGCCTTCTTTGACTGTTGCCACCCCTGGTGAGCCTGGATGTAGTCTTATGCTTTTTCCTCTATAAGAGCATTAATCAGTCTGAATAAAAATGATCTGTTTCTCCCATTAAATTGAGTGCTCATCCAGGGCAAGGAAATCATATTCATCATGGCATCCCCAGAGGCAGGCAAGTGTCTTGCACATAACAAGCACTCAACAAATACTCTCTAAACCAAGCTATAAAAAGAGTGGAGTGAGACCAGAGGTGCTCCAGAGGCAGCACTTTGCCCAGAATGAATCAGTCTCAAGCTTTGAAAATATAGCAACTACTCACCTCCTTGACCAGGCAGCTATCCCTCGGCCTATCCCTTGGCTCTTACTCTGCAAAAGTATCAGGCTGATGCTGGGGACATGGCAGAATGCCTCATGGCAACCTTGGGTGGCACAGCTCAGATGACCTCTTCTTACTCCAGTTTCTACTCTCACACACTCTCTTAGCCTTCTCCTGCCTACTTTTACCCCTGCTAAGAGGCAAATAAATAAGGAAAATGATGGAGAAGACTGGGCTTTGGAGCCAAATAGTCTTCAGTTTAAGTTGTGCTTTTATCCCTTCCAGGCCATGCAGTCTGGGCAATCTGCTTCTCTTCTCTGCATCCTGGTTTCTTCTCTTATAATAATAATACTCAGTTCCCAGATTTATGAAATTTCTGCTCATAGTAAATGCTCAACAACTTTACTATGCAACACTTCAAGCCTTTTTGATGTTCTAAACTAAAAATATTTCCCCCTCTGTTCCCCATAGTCAGTTCTTAGGTGTGGACATTGAGGGCCCAGGAAGTTGCATGCACCCATTGCTAAGTCTCCTGTAGTTGGCAACTGTACTCAGCAGTGGGATATGGGTCTCTATCATTCAGTGTCAGTTATCCATTCTGCTCTTTGCATCTCTCTCCACAATCCTACCTGCCACTCTCACTCTCTCTTTCTTTTCATTTTCTTTTGACTAGGTATAGGAGGCTCCTGCTTAGGAACACCCCAGAAGCTACTTCACAGTATGTTTAATCCTTTTATTGTTCTCTAGCCTTTAGAGGGCAAGAAAGCCAGGTGCTACCCCTCCTCTTCATGGGTAACTTGATTATAAGCATTAAAGGGCTTTGGTTACATTATTTATTTTGAAGCTTTGTGCCTCTTATCCAGTAAGGCTCCAAGAGAGCCTCCAATGCAGATGGTCTGCAGACACTGTACCTCCTGGACAGCCATGTATGAGATAATCCTTAGAATGCCTTGCTTATTTCCCTGGCACATCCAGGACCCTCAAAGCACTTTCATATGAGTGTCACAATAACCTAGTGAAGCAAGAAGGACAGGTTCCTTTTATGCTCCAGGTGCTCTCCCAGGGAACTAGGATCTCAAGGGCTCAGTTAAGCAAGTGACTTGCCCAAGGTCATGGCCAGGTAGTTTATTGGTACAACAGAAACTGAAACAGAGCCCTGTAGATATTTAGGCTGGTTTCTTTCCATACACTAAGCATGAACGGTGGCATTTGGGTTGGCACTACACTCCATGGGCCTACTTTCCAAGGATGACCACCAAGGCATTCCATCTCATTGCTCTTCCCCAATGTGGCCTTGGTTAATTACCCTCCTCTTGCATCTGGGCTGCCCTAATGACTTGCTTACAACCAAGAGAAGGTGGCAGAGCAAAGCTGCATGACTCTTAAGGCCAGTCAGGAAATACTACGCAGTTTCCCTCTGGATTCTATTTGTTCAGTTGTTTTCCACATGCCCTCTTACAATATTCCCTTTCTGTATCCAACTGCCATGATGTGAGAATCCCAACCCATACAGAACGTGGTAGCAGTTAACAGTCCCAGCTGAGGACAGTTTTTAAGTCTGCTGAGCCATGAGACATGTGCATGAAGAGGCTTCCACATAATTCCAGCCCCCAGTCATGTGAGTCTTCCTGCTGAGGCTCTAGACACTTTGGTGCAGAAAAAAAGCCACTGCCACATTGGGAGACAACTCTCCCTGGGTTGCTAGCATTTCGGCATGTCTTGTAAGGAGAAGCACAAATTGCCCTTGTTCCAGACCATCTTTTACTACAGGAGAAAGAGTACTTGCCTCTGAAGCAAAGGGCAGATTTTCTTGCAGACTTGGAAAACAAACAGCAGCCAATATTGTAAAGAAAATACAATAGTTTATGTATTTATGTATGTCAGGCATGCTTACTTCCTACTATAAAAGATCCAGCTTCCCTAAGCTTAGGACTCCTCTTCTTTGTAATGTTACCCATTGTGTGTGCAGGTGTCACCTGCTCTCATCTCATCACCCTGTGGGAATTGGGTTTCAGGGAACTGACATGAGAAAATACTGATACTCAAAATACTGTTATTGCTGTGAGCAATAAAGTCATTTGTCTCTGGTCTAGAAGTCTCATATTTTGTGCTTGCACCCTCAAAACTATGACATGTTAGCTTATTAGCTAGCAAGTAAGTAGGGTTCTTGATATCCTAGAGTGCCAATTGAATTTATGATCTCCAGAATCCATGAGCATAATAAAATGGTTTTTGTTTTATACCACTTAGTTTGAGGAGGCTTGTCATGAAGAAATAGATAACTAGACAGATGCAGACATAATCAAGAAACATTTCTTTCCTTTGGGGAGCCTACAGTCTATGAGGAAACATTAGACCCCATGTACATAGAAACTATATGTAAGGCCACCACATACAGAGTGCCCTGGATGGGCCAGTGCAGACAGTCAGATACTCCCTTCATATTCATCAGTGCCCACTGTTTCTTCGCAGCTGATGAGGAGACTTCAGGGGAAAAGATCTTTCTGGTTTGACACATATAACATGTCTGTTGATAGGGAGGGCTGTGATAGAGGCTGAAGACATGGCATGCAGCATGGAAGAAATGACCTGGCCAGCCTGGTGTGTTTGCATCTGAGGGAAGAGGTTGCATGTGTGAATCCAAAGAACTTTATCTCTAAATGCTGGAATCCTTGGTGCCCAAGAGCTTTTGCTTCTGGGGCACACTTAACTGAGGTTAACACAGAGCCAGGGAGCATCAGTCTGATTTTACAGAAACACTGTTGATTAGGATGAAGGGTCAAGAACAAGAACCCAGGATGAGAGAGGAGTTTGGGGGAGACGGAATACACTTATATGCATGGGTCAGTCCCTTCGCTGTTCACCTGAAACCATCACAACATTGTTAATCAGCTATAACCCAATAGAAAATAAAAAGTTAAAAAAGAAAAAAGAATGAGTACCCAGGGACTATAGCCCTGAGGGCTCAGGATACCAAGGCTTGGTAAGAGCATTATCTGCAGAGTTTCCAGAACTGTGGCTACAGATGATACCAGAAGCATCTGAAGATTTCCAATTTTGCTGATAATGAACAGGCAGAAATAATGACCAAAGAGGGGACTTCCATCACAGAGAAGAGCTCACCAGATGATCAGGACCTGGATCTGTAGCCTTGGTGGTCAGTGTAAGAGCTCTGTCCCTTTATCAGTCAGAATAGGTTGCCTATGCTTTAACCTCAAAGGACTGCAAAGTTATAGTGGCTTAAAGCAACATGAGTGCTCTTGTGAGTCAGTAGAGAGCTAGGATGGTGTGGGGCCTTGCTGTATACAGTGGTCACTTGGAGACCCATGCTGATGGAGGCTTCACCACCTTATCTCTCTGCTATCTCCACAGGAGGTCCCAGTATTCACCACAGCAGTCAAAGAGAGAGCATGCACTAGCTCTTAAATGCTTCCACCAGGAAATGATTTTATATCATTTCCCCTCATGCTTCATTGGCCAAAGCAAGTCAAAGGGTCATGGCTTTTGTCAAAGTGTGGGTGGTGGTGGTGAAGTGTGGTCCCTTCATGTGCCTGAAAGGAGAGGCATGCTGGATATGTAGTCAGCCACAAGACTACCTGGATGTTTTGGAGCTTGGACCACTCTGCTAGGAGATTCCTCTTGACTGGGTAAGGAAGATGCCCTCACCATTTCCCTCTGCATGATCAGCACACAAATAACCTGAGCCAGGGCCCATCAGAGCCAAAGAAGCCTCACCACTGACTTAAGGCTCTTTAGGCTTCTGACCCCCGGTATTTTGGCATGCTGTTTCAGTTTTGTGATATTGAAGACCTGAGAAATGGGCAATGTAGCGATTCCCTAAGTGCAATCATAAGCAAGGCTTTTCCTGCTCTCTTTCAATACTTCTGATTATATCCAAGAGGAAAATTATGAATGGAATCTAATAGGTCCTAACATATCTATAACACTGGTTAACCTCTCTTTTTAACAAGGAGAAATAGGACTATGCCTCAGACTCAGTAATCTTTTTCACATATTTATTTTTTATCTTCTAGCTAAGAGATATTAGGTTTCAACCTACATTTTGATATGTTTCCTTTGTAATAGACTTATTTAAACTTTCCCCCAAAAAAGTTGGTCTACAAAAAGTTCTAAGAAAATAATAGTACTAATAGTAAGAGATTTGGCCAAAAAGTTCGAAGGTGTTAAGAAAATGACAAAGGTTTGGCAAACAGGAATCTGATAGCACCCTCTCATTTTCCCAGTAAGAAAACCACGGCAGAGCAGGATTGGGTGAAGAATCTGTCTTCTAAGTATTTGTCACCAGCTGGCTATGAAACTTTAAGCACAAATCAATGAAGTTTCAGGGCCTCAGTTTTATCATCTATAAAATGGGGATAATAATGATGCTTTATCACCTTAATCTGACAACTAAATGGGTTACTTTATAAATAATATCACCAATAACTTGATATTGGTTGTTACTGTTATTGTTCTTGCTGTCATTTGTGCTCACCCAAGTCCAAATTTCCCCAGCTGTCTCCTTTTGCACATCCGACCTGTGACTGAAGTTCTCTGAAAGACAGCATATAAGTCTCACTGTTTACTCTGTTTTTATTTACTGGAGACAAATGTTTTCCCTGAAAATTAGGTAGTTGAGTTAGTGATCACCAAACTAGACCAAACCGAGTCTGGCTTTCCCCGCAATCAATTATTCCAACAGCAGTTGTTTAGAAACAGGCAACTTAGTTGCTGCTGTCCCTCCGCCTCCTCAGCCCCCCAATTCTTTCTATTCATTTCTTTGTTCAATAATCTATTTTACTTGGTCACATTCAGGTGGGAGTGGCTGGCTGCCTGTCTGTGGCAGCTTCTTTCTATTAATCTGAGGGGTGGCGGGTGGGGGCTCCAGGGGGAAGCTGAAGTATAGGAGACAGATTGTTGGGTATGATGTACCAGATCCCAGAGCAGCCCCCGCAGGAGCACAGACAGACACCCAAAGCTGGTGCTAAGCGCGTCAATCATGAGGGACTGGCAACCTGAACAACAGCTCCCCTCGGCACCCTTTCCGAGGACTCCAGACTGAGATCAGGCCCAGTCCTCCAGAGGCCCAGACTTCTCACTATGTTTTCTGTGCCAAACTACATAAAGGTTAAAGAGCCTGGGCTTCTAAGTCACCAAATGTGCTGTTGAAATCATGCTCACCAGCCATGTGACCCTCGGCAAATGATCAAATCTTTCTGAGCCTCAGTTTCTTCACTTGTACAATAGGATAATACACATCTCACAGAATTATTGCAAAGATTAAATGAGATCACATAGGTGACAAAAAATAGGCTCTTATCCCATTTTATAATGTTTCCCCTTATGTGGAAGGCTATGATGCAGAAAACTGTGATAATTTAATGAAACAAATTTTTATGCTTTCATCCATTTTTCTCTTGGTCAAACATATCTGCCCATGTCAAACTGCTACCCATTTTTTCTCATAGATCACTTCTGTTTTCCCTTCCTTGAATATCTTTTTTTTTTTTTAATTCATTTTCCCAAATTGGTACCCTTAAAATAGCAGTGCTATCATCACTTGAAGATAATGTAAACAGTAGGTTACCAGATCAGTTTTTGATGGTGTATTTCTTTAAACTATTTTTCACTACACACATAAGAGCAGTTATGGTTTTGTCCTGTCTTATTCTGTGGCAGCATGTCTCAAATTTTGTTAAACAGTAAATCCATGGCATATTAATACATGTTACTCATACAAACAGTCCATGAACATCCAAATTTGGGAAACACTGAGCTAAGCAAAGTTAAATTTTCTTTATTTTAAGGCTTTCCCCAAGCCTTTAATATACTAATGCATAAAAAGAATAAGATAGACTCAGTGTTTCTCAAACTTTGTTTTGCCTGTAGAATCCCTTTTGCCACAGTGGAGCATTTGAAAAGTATAGACTCTTCTAGAGCAGCACTTCTCAAAATTTACTATGCACGTGAATCAGCTAGGGGTCTTATTAAGAAGCAGATTCCAACTCAGGAGGTCTGGCATGGGGCCAAAGATTCTGCATTTGTGATGAACTCCCAGTGGACACTGATATCGCTGATCTGCACACCAGACTTGGAGAACCAAGACTCTAAAGGGATATCACTTGACATATAACTTGAGAAAAATTATTTTTGCTAGACAAGTCAGCAGAAGAATGTGGTCTCAAACTATAGTTTGGAGCAGTAAAAATTACACTAACCAGCAGTCAGACTGTCCAGTTCTAGGTAAAACAAGAGAGTTGGTCCCAGCTGGTTGAACTTGAAGATAACCTTTCACATTTTCAGGTATCAGTCCTTTCATCTATAAGTTCACTGAGTTTGCACTAGCCCAATAGAGGTGCTATGAGGATGAAATTAAATTCTGTGAAAGAGCCCTTTGTAAAATCTGCATCACTCTACCAACGAGGGTTAGAAGGTTAAGGTACCTTCACATGGAAGCTAGAACTTTGTGTTGGAGTCATGCTTATTGTTGCCACGAAACTTTTAGTGTTCTACAAAATATGTGAACCAGCCATGCTGGGCCCAGACTCACTTGTTTCCCCCTGCCAGCCGTTGCCTATGACAGGGTAACTGACTCTGCTAATCACATGTCCTAATGAACTGACAGGCTGTCTGAAGCTCTCCAATGACAAGGACTCTCTCTTAACTCTATGAAAAATAACTCCTTGGTCAATTAGTAATTTCTGCTATGAGGGTTAGAGAAATAGCACGTGTAACCAACTCTTGCCCCCGCTACCCTCACCCTGGAGCCTAGCTCTCCACTTTCCTTATTATCACTCATAAACTGATAATAGCCCAGGTGTGGCTAACAGCTCCTTGTTCTCCAAAGCGTAAAGCCAACAGGTAGCAAGTGAGTAGCCAGAGCAGCCCTGCCCTCCCCACACTCCAGTCTGGTCTGCGGATAAAAGTTCTGGGGCCAAAGGGTCACTCTACTCTTGGAAGGTCCTAGGAAGTCCCTGATGGAAAGCCAGCTGATGTGAAGAGCCGACTCACTGGAAAAGACCCTGATGCTGGGAAAGATTGAGTGCAGGAAGAAAAGGGGATGACAGAGGTGAGATGGTTGGATGGCATCACTGACTCAATGGACATGAGTTTGAGCAAACTCCAGGAGATAGTGAAGGCCAGAGCAGCCTGGTACTACCAGTGATTTATTGTTCATTCACTCAGTTGTGTCCAACTCTTTGCAACCCCATGGACTGCAGCACTCCAGGCTTCCCTGTCATTCACTGTTTCCCAGAGTTTGCTCAAATTCATGTCTATTGAGTCAGTGATACCATCCAAAATTTCATCCTTTGTGTCCAAGAGTTCAACAAGACTGAGCGACTGAACAACAACACAAAGGAAGTCCCCTACGCCTCAGGTTTTCCTTAATCTTACAGATGCCAATTGCCCCCAAACTGGCCTTGTCTCTATTCAAACTTATATTTCACTGGGGTTGAAAGGATCTTCAGATCACTTCAAACGTGGATGAAGACAAAATGCCATGGTCAGTGAGAGCAATCTTGGGTGGCTTCTCTCCAGCTCATACTGTTCTATATTAATAATGTCCACAGTTCAGTATATTGTAGGAACCTTAAACTCTCATCCAGAGAAATGGTGCTGCATTCTGTCAGTTACTCAGACCAGGAGCCATGCTATCATAACTGACTGTCCCTCTGCCTTTCCAACTCACTCTGGTCCACATCCAGTGGCACCGAGTTTGGAGAGGATGGACACCCACTAGACTAATGCACTTTACAATTTCCTTCCAAGATTCAGAGAGGAACCTGGCACAAGTGAACTCCCTGCCCCCACTGTTCCCTCTTCCTGGGGTCATGTCTGATTGGCTCAGGGGTGAGCATTCATTCTAGCTGGGCCAAGAAGAGTCCCCTCAATGGGAATTTTAAATGGGAGAGAAAGAAAGAGGGCCACATTAGCTCAGAAGCTGCCTGCTTTCTTCCTTGGAACATAGGAAGGCAGAGGAAGTCAATATTTAGATACAGAAAGGGGATGATGAAGATGAGGAAAAAGAAGGGAAGAGGAGAGACAAAGAGCACCAACTCTAATCTCTTGAGTCCTAGTTCCCTTGTCCTAGGTCCTGTCTGATACCACTGTACCCTTATAATAAAGACCCATTTTATTTAAATGAACACCTGGGTATTTCAAATATAAATACAAGAGTTCTAAGCATAGGCTTTCACCAATTCTCCCCTAGAAACATGTCTCAAATGAGAGTTTATTTCCACCTTAACTCATCTCCTTTCAGAATATCACTTCTCTATACTTGGATGGCTGCAGTAACCACTCAGGTGGATATTCATCTTGTTTGTCATTTTGTAAGATGATTGTTTTCTAAATAAAGAAAACAAATCTAAGACATTCATAAGTCATCCTCCTACTCAAAGAGAGTCCTACTTCCCCATAGTTGAACTCTGAACTCCTTTACCTCATATACAGACTCTTCAAGATTTCAAAAAAAAGTGATCAATATTCACTACTTGGTACATAAGTTTCAAGTAACATAAAACTCAATATAAACCAGCTTGAAAGTAACACAAGTAATATAACAGATGCTGCAAACTGACTCACTCAATACTAATTCTAATCTTCTTGGTCTATCCAATACTGGAGAGGCTAGAAAATCAAAGGCTGCATTTTCCAGTGTTCTGAGTGCTAGAAGGAAAAGCATGGCCTTTCTGGAAGCATGTTATGCCTCAGCCTTTCCTTCTGTACCTCACCATTCACTTCCTTGGCCCCGCCTGCCCCCTTATACATATCTACCTCGGCATCATTTCTTAGGCCGCATGGCCAAGGCCATAAATCTGTGCCCTTGTTTAGTGTGGCATGTCCTCTACCTCTAATCCAATCTCCCTTCTGTGTGTTCTCGGTGCTTGCTCATTCAGTTTGACAGCTATTTAATAAACCTATTTGCTTTCCTTTGACATGAGGCAGAAGTGGTGGGTGTTGAAGAGCTGTGAGGCCCTCGTGGACAATGAAACCCTTTCCCACTCAACACTCTTCCAGCTCAGTACAGATAAATTGTGGAGAACTTGAAATTAACCCAAGCTATCTTCTTTTCTTAAGGAAAAAAAAAAAATCACTGGAGACCCAAGAAGCAGAGCAAGTGCAGTAAGTGAAAGGAATGGCAGAAGAAATCACATTTCCTGGCTCCAAGGGCAGGGGTGAGCCCAGATCAGGGGCCTGTGAGCCTTCCCTCAATCTAGCTTTTATCACTTCAAAGCAGAAGGTCTTAAAGGAATGCCCTTTATGACTGATTCTGTCTTCAAAAACATGAAAGAAAAAGCATATTTTCTTAAGTCCACTTGCTGGGAGCCAAGTGTTTTCTCCAAGGTGACTGGACCACAAATCTTTGCAACTAGGATACAATTTAGTGTGACAGAAACAGTACTGGTTTCACAGTCAGCAGACTAGGCTGAAATTCTGACTTCACCTCATAAGATTCATGAAGATGGGACATTTATCTCAGATCTCTGAGCCTCAGTTTCCTTCTCTATAAGATGGTGAAGTCATTCACCAACAACAGGGTTGTTACCAGGATTAAATGAGAGCGCAAAGGTGAATGTTCTTGGTACATAGTAGTTGTTCAATGAATTGTACCTAATATTATTTATTGCTGATGGTAATAACAAGAAAATCTACTATCTATTCCATCTCTGAATAAATATGTATTCTTGCTGTTTACTGGTGTATCACAAAGAATGTGTTTCCTGAGTCAAGACTCTAGGGTGTCCATCAATTCCTGAAAAGTGTGTAAATGATCCCTTTTGTTAAATGCATGGTTATCTAGATAAATGGCCATAGGGAAGGACTATGTAAATTCTACTGACTATACGTGCCCTGGACTTTCAAAATTGCTCCTCCTGGGGACCTGACTTGCATATCAGTCAGTAAGGGGGATGGTAAGGTTGGGGGAGATCCTGAGTGGGGACAAACATTGTCTTGTAAGGTAATTATTTCACTTATGATTTCTGCACACGCTTCAAGCAAGGGAGAAAGCACTGTTTTTTAAATAAGCAGGAGTGGACCATTTACAGACCAGAAGGCTTAAGGTGATTTAAGAGTTCAAGATTCTCAGCAACATCTACTCAGATATCCCAGACCCAATTTTAAGGGTCCCCTTTCTTCTGAACTAGAGTTCCAGACACTGAAATCAACCTTCACTAAAGCTTCATTGTTCTGTATCTGATCCTTCACAGTGTTTTTATTTTGATAATAGATTAGTGTTTCCTTAATGTTGCCTAGGATGTCCTCTGAGTGTCACAGTTTGCCTTGAATTGGTGGTTAATCACGATGAAACAGTCACTGTTTGTTTAACGAATCCATGTATTCAGTAACAACTACTTAAGCCCACAGTCCTTGTGGCTACTGCTTCCCACATTCACCCAAGTGCACCACCTAACACATGCCCTTCCATTGATAGTCCAATCATGTCTACCACCTGTACACATTTTAACAACCATACCATAATGCATGCTAAGGTCTCTTCACAGGATTCTCATTGTCAATTGGTTGGCCATTTACCCAGCTACAAAATCCTATTTTAGAGTTCATTCTTAGGACCATTTTTGGTTCAATATTCTGGAAACAGATCCTGAAGTGGAAAGCTGGTGCATAAAGTTTACTAGTATATACTCTAAAATGATAAAGTGGGAAAGGCAGGGCTAAGAACAGAGAGAAGCTGACCTACAATGCTGTTACAGCCGAAGCCTTGGCTGATCCTATGGGAAGCTTTGGAGAAGGGATGGTCCTTTAGAGCATCCAGAGTAGGCAAGGCGTTGGGTCTTTGAATCCCTGCATTGAACAGTCATCAGTCACAGCCACTCCATGGAAGACAACTGGGCAAGGCATTTCTCTGGAGCCAAGGGCAATATCCGGTAAGGAACACAGGTGTAAGTTATCCTGACTGACATTCCCAGCACTGGGGCATGGGTCTGTGAGTCCTAAAGAGGGCATCTGGACAGGGTACCATAGCATCAACTACATCATATAACTAACATCCCACTTAAGATATAAAACATTTCCTTCTATATAGTAGGATCTTATTAGTTATTTATTTTATATACAGCACGGTGTACATGTAAACCCCAATCTCCCAATTTATCCCAGGGAACTCTTAATGTTCTGTAATGACTTATATAGGAAAATAATCTGAAAAAGAGTGGATATATGTATATGTATAACTGATTCACTTTGCTGAACAACAGAAGCTAACACAACACTGTAAATCAACTGTACTCCAATAAAAATTAATAGAAAGAAATAAAAACTAAAAAAATATAAAACATTCCCATCACCCCAGAAAGTTCTTAGTACCCTTTGCAGTCACTCTCTGTCCCTTGCCCCACCCCTAAAAGAAAACCATTGCTCTGATTTCTGTCACTATAGATGATTTTTGTGAATTTTACAAATTTATATAAACAGAATCACAAAGAAAGTAGTCTGTTGTGTCTAGCACCCATAATTGTTTTTAGATTTAATCACATTTTTGTGTATATCAAAAATTTTTTGTTATTAATTCCATTATATGAATATACCACACAGATTGTTTATACATTAACCTGTTGATGGGCATGTTTGCTGTTTCCAGTTTCTCATCATTAAGAATAAAACCATTATGAACATTCTTGAACAAATCTATGTATGGGTATATGTTTTTATCCCTTTTGGGTAAATACCTAGAAATGAACTGGTGGTTGTGGTATAGGTGGTTCTTAACAGCTAAAGAATAAGTGCTAAACAGTTATCTAAAGTGGTTATACCATTTGCCCTTTCAACAGCAACATATATGAGTTCCATTTTTCCACACCAAGTTAATATACTGTTCATGCTATCAGCCTTTTAAATTATTACAACTACCTGAGTGGCTATGAAGTGATAACACCCTGTGGTTTCTAAATTGCATTTTCCTGATGAGTAATAGCGTTGAGCACTCTGCATGATTTAAAGACCATTTAATGTCTGTTCAAGTCTTTAGCTTTTTTTTATTGGGTTGTTTATATTTTTATTACTGATTTGTAGTAATACATATCATAATACTTATGCATTTATAAAAGTATTTATCATAATATAATATACAAATGCATATTGTAGATATTTCTCTCAGTATTTGGCTTTCTTTTCATTTTCCGGATAACATCTTTTGATACGCAAAAAATTTTAATTTTGACATTCCCAATTTGCTTATTTCTTTATGATTAGTGCTTTTTGTATATTAAATCTTTTACCAAGCTTCTGATATGAAGATGAGAAGATATTCTTAATTTTCTTCCAGATGCTTTATTGCATTATTCTAAAAGACAAGTCACATTTGATGCTACATTATGCTGTTCAAACACAAGAAATCTTTAGTAAAAGTGAGCAGTACAGAAAGTGGGAAGGAGGTGGCAATGCAGTGGGGAGCTGAGGCCAGCAGAAACAAAGTGGATGCCCGACACAGACAAAGTCTCCTGAGTGCCGGGGAAACCTGCTCCTCTCTGGTTGTCATCTTGAGGCTGCTCCTCTCCATTAGAGCTGAGGAGGTCAGCTCTGCCTTTTAAAAAGGGAACCTGCAAATGGAATTCACACAGTGCCATGACCCTTGATGTGCAGTGTGGTAGGCTCAGCCTGATTCATGTCCAAGTGCACACCACACATTCATGGCTGAGAGCTTGCCTCTCCTGCCCTCTCACACCCATCACTTCCCAGAAGTTCTGCAGCCTGCTCTCCCTGACAATGTTTTGATATGTTGGACTGAACCACTACAAGGGCACCAGCTCATTTTTGGTTCCTGAACACACTTATTTCAAGAAGGTCAGTTTCAGTTCTCTGTGACTTTGACTTCACCACTTCTCAACTTCAAAGACTGAGACAAAGAGGCACTGGTACTCACTGTACAGCTATGACCTCCAGTCCCCTGAGTCTCCACAGAGGCCTTTTACATCTATCGCCCTTTCAGAGCAAGAGGAGGGAAGCATGTGCCCTGGACACTGGGTCACCACCAGCCCTTCCCACATCCTCTTCACAGAAAGTCTGCCTGCCCCCCAGTCCTCTGCTGCCTGTGTCCTGTGATACCTGAGCCACAGCTGATTTTGTCAATTTGAGTCACATGACCCAGGACCACATGATCTGGGAGAATGAATCAGAGGTTGACCAACAATCTTGTAGTAGCCCCATGAAAAGCAAAAAGGTCCTCCTCTGATTAGATTCTTTCTCTTGAGAATTTGAACTCAAACACATGGGAAGAATTTCCCAATATGCAGTCAGAGGTAAAGCAAGATGTAGCAAGAAAAAGGTCACGGGGAGCAGTTATGCAAGAGATACCTGGAAAGATACTGAGATACCAGGAGATACCAGGAAAGGACACCCAGGAAAGAACAATGGCTCCCCGCCTTATCAGATTTTTTTAAACCAAATCTCTTAAGTGCTTACTTCTAGATGTGTACTCAGGCAATAAGAACTCAGAGGAATGGAAATGTGACTTTTGAAAGTAGCCATCCTGCTGGGATTATGGGACATTCATATAGCATTTTCGCAATTTTCTACAGTGTCAATCTTAGAAGTAAAGTGCTTTTTGTTAAAACCATGTATTAAGGGAGTGACATTCTGATAAAGGCAGTGGACATTTTATGCCCACAGAGCAACACCCACAGAGAATGGGTATTTTCCAGACTGTGCCAAGGGAACACAAATCACAGTTGCAGACTCTGAACAGTTAGACTTCACACTCAGTTATGTGCACGAGCTGACCATGGGGATGTGGCCAGTGAGGATTATTAACACCGACACACACACACACACAAACACACTCCTCTGAAAATGGAGGCTCAGCAACAATTCATTCATGGGAATTAGCTCTTCAGAAGAAAGCTCACAACTCACTTGGCAGAGTGTAGGGGTAGGGAGCGGGGGTGGGGGGGTAATGCCTCAGCTGACCAGTGAGAAAACCACAGCCACAATGGACAAAGGAGTGTTCTATTACTTTCTTTTACATTGCAGAGAATCAGGACATTTTGTGCTCTGGTATAGGCAAAATGAGAAGAAAGGCCTCACACTGAAAGTAAAGGTTGGTGTTCAAAGATCAAGGTGGACACTGGGACCCCACAGAGTCTTCTGTCTGTGTGTGGAAAGCATCCCATAGTAAGTAAGTAAGTGTTAGAGGAGAAGCATCCCATACTCACAGAAAATTCGAGCTAGAAAAAACTTGAGCAACACTAGCCCAAGCTCATTGTTTCACAGGTGAGGAAGATAAGGCACAGAGACAGAATCATGGGCCCCAGCCCTGAGGCTGTCTCACAGCCTGCCCCAAAACCGGGTCCCTGGGTGATGCATGGGCACACAGTATGAGAAATGAGACGCACTGCCAATATGCCACTGATGTGGCTCTTTCTCAAGAAAACAAATTGCAAGTTCCAACAGTTACAATTCAGCAATAAAGAAGACCACCATGCTGGTTTTAAGTATTGGCATTTGTAATTCATTTTCTAGAGCTGCTGCAACAAATTTAATGGCTTATAACAACAGGAATTTATACTCTCATAGTTCTGAACACCAGAAGTCTGAAATCAAGGGCTGACAGGGCTGTACTTCCTCCAAAGGCTCTAGAAAGGGAATCATCTTTTCCACTTTCAGCAATTCCTTGGTTTGAGCTTGTGCGGTGCTGTGCTTAGTCACTCAGTCAAGTCCAACCCTTTGTGATTCCATGGACTGTAGCCTGCTAGGCTGCTCTGTCCATAGGGATTCTTCAGGCAAGTATACTGGAGGGGGTTGCCATGCACTCCTTCAGGGGATCTTCCCAAACCAGGGGTCAAACCCAGGTCTCCTGCATTGCAGGTGGATTCTTTACCGTCTTAGCCACCAGGGAAGCCCAACAATACTGGAGTGGGTAGCCTATCTCTTTTCCAGGGGATCTTCTTGACCCAGGAATCGAATTGGGGTCTCCTGCATTGCAGACAGACTCTTTACCAGTGGTTTGTGGCTACATCCCCCCAATTTTTGTCTCTAACCTCAAATGGCCTCTCCTCTGTGTCTCAGATCTCCCTCTGCCTTCCTGTGACGTGGACACTTGTCATTGGACTTAGGGATCACCTGGATAATCCAGGATGGCCTTATCTCCAAATCCTTAATTACATTTGTGAAAACATTTTTCCCAGATATGATGATATGTACAGGATCTAGGTGGATATATATTTGGGGGCCACTATTCAACACACAATTGCATTATGGAGGTCAGTGAGGACAACAGTCCTTAAGATGTGAGGGCCTGTCCCAGGAGAGACAGAAGAGAAGAGAAAGGGCAGGATGCCACACAGTTGGAGGTGACCTTTAGCTGTTAAGGTCCCCTGATTTGTTTTAAATCATTCATTAAGAGTTCTCATGGGGATTTCTCTGATGGTTGTTCAGTGGATAAGACTGCACTCCAATGCTGGGGGCCCAGGTTCAATTCCTGGTCAAGGAACTAGATCCCATGTGCTACAACTAAGTGTTTGCATGCTGCAACTAAGACCTGGTACTGCCAAATAAATTAAAAAAATTTTTTTGAAAAGAATCCTCATGGGTTTTGATTATCTAGAAAGAAGCATAGAGAGAAGAGAGACACTCTTTTGCAGTCTCTTTGGGTCCTCGCTAGAGGAAGAGTATAGAAGACACTAATTCAGGTTATCCTGAGAGCATTGTGCTCTGGTAATGAGATTAAGGTATAGCTAGCACTAGAAGTCAGTCTAAAATATATCTCTTTTCTGTCAGCAAAACATTCCCCTCTTGCCCTCTCTATCTATGGACCTCTTCTTCCCTCCGGCCCCTGCCTCTTGTCTGCTGGGTGCTCATCTGCTCCCAAGCGGATCGGCTTCAGCCCTCAAGCTGGTCCTGCAGACAGCCCTCTGCCCTCTCCCTCTCCAGCCCAGTGGCCAAGTGCCCGGCTTGTCAGGCTGCCGGGGCGCAGGTCTCCTCGCTAATTAGCAGCATTATCACTTTGTCAAGAAAAACATGGACCCAGGAAAAGGCTCTGTTAAGCGTCCTGGACATCAGGGATCCTGACTGCAGGCAACTGAACTCTGGCATCTGCTTGACAGAACTGAAAGCTTCAGAGCTGTCCCCAAGTGCTCTGGAGAGACAGCTGCATCTTCATTTTCCACCCAAAACCCCCCAAATCATGGCCAAGGGATGGCAATATTCACAGGACATGAAAATATTTAACTTGTGGCAACATATACATATATAACACAAAATTTAATATTTTTAACCAGGTCTCTTTTTTTGACAGTTTAGTGGCATTAAATACTTTCACATTATTATGCAACCATCATCCCCATCCATCTCCAGAACTCTTTTCATCTTGTGAAACTAAAACCCTGCACCCATGAAGTAATAACTCTTCACCTCCCCTCTCCCCTTGGCCCCTAGCAATCAGCATTATACTGTCTGTTTCTATGAATTTGATTTGACTGCTCTAGGTATCTCACAAGTGACACTGTACAATATTTTGTCTTTTTCTGTCTAGTTTATTTCACTTAGCATAATGGGCTCAAGGTTCATATATGTAGCATATGTCAGAATCTCCTTTTAATAGTCAAATAATATTCCATTGCATTTAAATACCACATTTTACTTATTCATTCATCTAACAGTGGACGTCTGGGTTGCTCAGGACACAGATTTTTAAAGTAAATATTTACTTTAAATTCTGAAGTCACTTCAGTAGGAGAAAGGAAAAGTCTAAATAGCCTAAAACTGACTAGTGAATAAAATGAAGGCTATCTTTGACACTCACTGAAAGTAACTCAGCAAATTTGGAAAAGGAAAAAAAAAATCACCTTCCTTTTTACACATGCAAAAAGCCCCAAACTTTTCCAGAGAAAATAGGAGAGCTCTGTGACTCACTAGTTATGCCAATAGCTGGCTGAGTTATGTCAGTTGCACCAAAGAGCCAATTAATTCTCAAAGAATTAAAGGGCAATAAAGCTACATTTTGGAGAAGGAAATGGCAACCCACTCCAGTATTCTTGCCTGGAGAATCCCAGGGACAGAGGAGCCTGGTGGGCTGCTGTCTATGGGGTCGCACAGAGTTGGACACGACTGAAGCGACTTAGCAGCAGCAGCAGCAAAGCTACATTTGCCAATCAAATGAGACTGAATTATTTGGAAAGAACTTTGAGAATTATGAACCATGCCTCAGATCTTGGTACAGCTCTGCAGATGTGGGAGCGGCAGGCAGTGGTTTTTAGAGTTTCCAAGGTTCAGGGAAGTGGGGTCCTTCTTCCTGGGGCCTCTGATACCTGGTTATCCCAGTGCACATGCTTTAAGAAATGCTGATTTGGGTATTAAGTGAAAAGCATATGGGCTCCACTATTGTATTCTCTGAAAACTGCTTTCACATTTTTTCCTAGTGGAGCAGTGTTTATTATTTGTCCTCCTTTTATTAAGACAACTGATATATGTTTTTAAAACTTGGGTTATTGAATTTCAAGTTGATTAGATGATGGATAAAAGAGACTTTACTGTAGAGAAGGAACAAATTATGCCTTTCATTTAAGAAAATAAAATTACACATTGTATTTATTTTTCCAATGGAAAATTTCGTTCTTCATTTTACCAGTAAAAATATGTGAGAAGGAAGACTCATAAATGCTGGGACATGCAGTAACTCAAGTAATGGGGAGTCCCTAGGGGGCAATTCACACATTCCTTCTTGGTGAGACAGAGATCTCTGGGGTAAAGTTGCACCATAAGTAAGAGAGGTGTGACATCCACGTGGCAGTGTTAGTGGTCAAGAGAGGGTATTGAGTCATAGGCTTTGGGCCTTAGGGATACTAAAACCAGCTCCTTAGCGTACCCTTGAGGCATACTTCCCAGATTAGAGCACAAAGTTGGAAAATACAGCCCCTCCTGCTAGTCAGTCAAACTGTGTTAAATGCACAACCAGACAAACCTAGGCATTTTGCTCTCTGGGATCCAGGAACCTTTCAGGATTTAAATTCTCAGAGTTAGTGTAACCTTCTGTCTTCTATTTCATCATCAATAAAGTAGACATACATGTGCTTACCACCCACCCTGTCCTCGTCTTGTTATTTTTCCAAATGAGTCTGGAACACCAACGTTTCTAATCAGTCTCCTAGCACTGTATTGAAAAGTAAAGCCACAGATGCTATGAAATGATTCTTGAAGCACCTTCAGTGGCAGAGTCTGTCCCCAGAATTCAAAAGGTAGAAAGACTATTGGGGTCACTAAGAAGTATTGTGACCATTTCAGGCTAAGTTTAAAAGAGAGCTGCTTGGGACTGGGCAGCATCCAGTGGCCAACAGTGCTAATACCATGCGCTGTGACTGCTGGTACCCATATCATTTCCCCAAAGTAAACTCGAAATCCAAGTTCCAGTGAGGAATTTTACCTAGAGGGTGAGTAGTTGGTGGTCTTCACTGTGGCTGCCTTGAGTTATCAAGTTGCAAAATAAAGGAAGCTGGACAGGAAGGTGGATGTTAGGCTTGGGGAATCTCTTCTGCAGACTACTAATTAGTTCCTTCTTCCCAGGGGGTCAGAAAGGCATTTCCACCTGTCTTTCTCCCCAAGGCTCAAGTTTCTTAGAATAAACAGAAACCAGAAAGAGTGTCCAAGCTTTAGCCATGGAGGTATAGGACTACCTTGCAACCCTACTTACAAAGTGGTCCCACAGGCTACTAGTGCTTTTTCCTCTGGGACTGTTTGGGAGCCTTAAATGAAGTCATATCATTTGTATTTTTCATTTGTACTGTGTTCATGTATTTCTCTTTGCAGTGAAGAACCCAGTTCATTGTCACACTCATTGCTGCTGGCTGGAAACAATAATGACCATAATGACGATTATGGCTACCACTTGTCCATTTTCTATGTGGCCATCAATGTACTGCAGTCAGTATAGGCATCATCTCACCCAAGAACAGGAGGCTAGACCCAAACTGCCTGCCCCACACCATAATAGCTGAGACAAAATTTTTGCGATTATGATGTGAGTTGACAGGGGGAAACTTAACAAAGTGTATTTCAAAGCAGTGGTGATGGTCTTTACGTTATCACTGGGAAAACAAATCAAGAAAAGGAGTAAGCAGTCTTTTGTTGGCCTCTTATAAAATAACTACTTCAGACTGGTCCACCTTACATTACAGCCACCCACGTGTTCCCCTCCACATCAGCCAACACACACACTGTTGCATCATCACCAAACCTCATGCTTTACTTCCCCAGTTGACCCTAGAAGGCTACACTTTATCTTGGTTTGCTCTTTGGAGGAATGACCAAAACAAAACTAATCCTTAAAAAGCAGTAAGCAGCAAGAAATGGAAGGAAGAAGTGACTCAACGGAATCCCTCTCTGCCTCTGCTAGCTGTGTAACTCTGGACATGTGGTTTAACTCCCTGAACCTCAGTTCTTCATTGGAAAATAGTGTTATTAACAATTAAATGAGACAATGCAACGGATAGGCACTTAATAAGTAACTTGAAACACTCTATTTTAAAAATGGTTTGTACTTCCATTCTCTTTGTAGAGGCTAGAACACATTTACTTGTCCAAACAAGAAAACAAGATGATGTATTTTCTAAACATGATAAGAAGTCCTCATTTAACTTTTTGTGAATGCTGTAAATCAGCAGTACACCCTTGGCATCACTCATTTATAGCTCTTAGAAAGACTCCAAAGAGAAGACAGATTTTCTGGATCCCAAGAAAATGAACACGTCTTGCTTTTCAGTCAAGCACAGGCTTTCCTCTGGCCGCCCTGCCCAAACACTTGGCAAGGAGGGACTTGAGGGAGTCCTCAAGGGGTTGATTTGTGTAGATTCTATAATGTATTTCCTGTAACCTGACTGCTCTAAAACACTGGACTTTGTATCAGGCTTTTCTGTGGCAGTCCTGCTTCCCCTATGGCCACAGCCCTTCTGTCTGGCAGCTGCAGAAGGAACATTCCCCACAGTTAAGGCCCAACAAGATTCAACTTTTACCATCATGATCTGGGTCTTCCCTGTCGGATTGCTTTGGAGCCAGCCTCAGAGGTTTGCTTAGCTGGCTACAGAGGAATTTTTACAGTGAAAAAGAAAAAAAAAAAAAAAGTTGTCTGAGACAAATCCTACAGGGTCCTGAGGGAGACCCGAGGGTGGCTAATTGGAAAAACCATTTGCCCCCTTCACTGTTCCCCATCCCCGCCCCCCCACGACTGCCCCTGCCTTATCCAGAGCAGCCACCCTATCTGTAAATGGCGACCATGGAAAATGTACCCTGGCGACTTGGTGTGAAAGATAGGCAAGGCTCCTAAAAAATCTTCTCGGAGGCTTATCACCTTCTTCTGGCTCCACCGCGGGCTCAGGCTCTGGGGCTGGAGGAAACTGCCTGTCTGTGAGCCTAGACAGGGTCTCATCAACAACTGATAAGGCCCTCTGTGAACAAGCAGGCGCTGTGGGGCTCACTCGCTTCTCAAATGCCAGAGACATTTGTAGGAAAACACACAGGGTCCAATGACCTCCGTGAAGGAGGCCGGGCAAGCCCGCCATGTCAGCCGTGAAGCAGTGAGGCCCTACCCGCACTTGAGAAAGAAGAAAACCTAGCAGTCACTCCACAGACTAGAGGACAAAAGTCTGGTGGTCAGGTGGGACATCCATGAACTGGCAACACTGATATGCCCAATGAATTAATTACAAAAGAATCTCCATTCTATTCAGACTCTAAACAACCAAAGGGCTTCTGCAATCGTAATTTCTGCAACCCTGTAGGAAGACAGTGGATATTAGAGTGATGCCCTCTCATAACATAAGACCTTGAGGGTCTTTCCCAGTGGAACCACTGAGGTCAACAAGGCACAGCGCTGGAAAGGAAGAAATCAGATTTTATACCCCAACTCTGCCCTCTAACTATCCATGTAACATTAGATAAATCAGTTTCTCCAGGAAAATGCAAATATTTACTCAGACTGGTTCTCATTATGTGAAAGACATTTATAAATAAATGGTAGAACACTATATAAATAAAGGATTATTCCATTAAAAATACAATACTTAGACTATTTTCAGTGCTGAGTGCACTTGTACACTCAAATCCTTTGAAAATTGTCAATTCCTATGCAGCCTATGCAGCAGGGTGAATTCAGTTAATCAAATACAAACCGAGTTCCTTGCACTGTGGAAAATAACACGGTGGATGAAAAGATAAAGCTCTCATACAAAGAACTGTAGTATCAGGCATGTGCTATAACAAAGGAGTGAACATACTGTAATGGCAGGAAGATTGCTAAAAAAGTCTCTCAGACAAAGCATAAAATCTGAGCAGAACCAAATGGTGGGGTGGTTTTGGCCAGGCAGAGCAGCTGAGGAGAAATCAATAGGAAGAACAAAACAACATGACAGACCCACTGGGAGACGGCAATAGCAGGAAGCAGGCTGGTGGGGCTGCCCTGAAAGTGGTCATGAAGATAGTTGAGGGCAGGGGGAGGCACAGGGGCCAGAGGGGGGCGTCTTGAATGCTGGGTTATGGAGCTTAGATTGTATTATGCAGGCATGGAGAGAAGCGGAAGGGGTGTGAGGAGGAGAGCCATGCTGAGCAGAGGACTGTGGCAGGAGATACAGGGCAGAAGGGATGCGGGAGGAGCCACAAACACTGGATGGAAGATGCCAGTGGGGGTGGGAAGGCAGGGGCTGCTCAGAAGAGGCTTTGGCTGTGTGTTGAGTCTCTGATAATCCAGCTTCATTTTTTTCCAACTGGTTAACTATTTGCCCCAATATCATTTATTAAATAGTCAATTCTTTATTTAGTGATTTGAAATACCATTTTTATAAAATCTCAGTATTTCATTCCAGTGATTGGCATGTCTATCTCTTTAGGTGTCAATCTTGTATTGTTTTACTTATCATAACTTTAAAACATGTCTTCATATCTGGTAAGGCAAGTCCTCCTTCACTATTCTTCTTTTTCTAAATTTTCTTTGTTAGTCTCATTTATTTTTTCAGATGAATTCTAAAATAATTTTATGTGTTCTCAAAAATAATGCTATTGGAATTTTATTGGAATTGTCCCACATTTACAAATTAAACAAAGAACTGACATCTTTACAATACCAAGTTTGCACGAGAGAACATGGTTCACGTTTCCATTTACTCAAATTTGCTTTAATGTTCCTCAGTAATGCTGTGAAGTATGTAACACGTAGACAGACACCGCTCAGTTCTTGCTGATGTTATCCCTAAGTATTTTATGTTTTTAGTTGCCAAATGGGATTTTTCCTACTATATCTTCCAACTCATTATCAGTGTTATATAAGTAAGCCATTATTTTATCTCCCTGTTACCTGCCAAATTCTGTTACTAATTCAAATAACTTTTCAATAGATTCCTCTGGATTTCCTGAACATGACTGTACTGCCTCAGGTTGGTTAAGCAGGAACTGTTGTCCATGAGCCTCTTCTCTACATTGCTCTGAGTTAGAATTAGCCAAAAGGGGAATAGGGACAATGTTTGGACATGAAGGTAGAGCAGTAATTGTTATTCTCTGAAGGTCATTCACACTGAGTATCACGCAGATACAGATCACCACAAGCCCCAAAGCCTCATAGACACCTCATAGATGTGCCAAGAGATGATAGCTACACAGAGACACAGTCATGTCTGACTCTTTGCAACCCCATAGACTGTAGCTGCCAAGCTCCTCTGTCCATGGAATTCTCCAGGCAAGAATACTGGAGTGGGTAGCCATTCCCTTCTCCAGGGGATCTTCCCAAACCAGGGATCAAACCCAGATTTCCTGCATTGCAGGCAGATTCTTTACCATCTGAGCCACCAGGGAAGCCCTTTTAAGCAGAAGCATGTTTCAAATACTGAATGTGATATATTTACACAGAAAATTATTTGTTGTTTCTCTGAAATTCAAGTTTAATTAGAATTTAACACATGTACTTTTTTTCCCCCTCTTAACTTTGTCAGTCCTACATTAAAGTTTACCTCAGTTCTGTCTACTTAATTTATAGAGAATAAAGCTTCAATCTAAGGCTGATAATGGAAGCTGGCTAAGGTCACCCATCCTGGTATTCACAGAACCTTGGGACAAGTCCCCAAGGCCTGACCTCCAGCCCAGGATGTTTGTGTGTTTGTTTCCCCCACTGTATTGATGAGAAAGCTAACATGGAAATGGAGATTGGCTCTCCTCAAAACAAATCAAACCAGTCAACCCTAAAGGAGATCAGTCCTGATATTCATTGGAAGGACTGATGCTGAAGCTGAAACTCCAATACTTTGGCCACCTGATGTGAAGAACTGACTCATTGGGAAAGACCCTGATGATGGGAAAGATTGAAGGTGGGAGGAGAAGGGGACGACAGAGGATGAGAAGTTTGGATGGCATCACCCACTCGGTGGACATGAGTCTGAGCAATCTCTGGGAGTCGGTGATGGACATGGAAGCCTGGCCTGCTGCAGTCCATGGGGGTTGCAAAGAGTCGAACATGACTGAGTGCCTAAACTGAACTGGACTGATCACAACTGCACAGCTGGTGACGGAGAATTAATTCAGAGGATTTAATAGCATATTTGGAGATGGTTCTCACATTGGCAATCTGTATGGCAATCCAGAGCAAGCTTGTTGGACAAAACTTTCGAATTCTGGGATTTATACGTACTAGCGATCTCAGTTGCAGAATTTCTGACTGAAACTAGAAGTTTGGCCACAAGCGCCTTGTCCTAGCAAAGGGTTGCCAAAGGAAACTGTAAAAGGGACAGCCCTCTCCTGAAGCCATGAGTGTTCTGATTAAGCCTCGCATTCCTTTTAGCATTAATTACCTCCAGGAGAAAGAAGGAAGGAAAGAGGGGAGTGGAGGGGAAGAAGGGAAAATTAGGTTACTAAATGGAATAGTAGATGAAGAGTATTTCAGTTCAGTTCAGTTCAGTCACTCGGTCGTGTCCTACTCTTTGCGACCCCGTGAATCGCAGCACGCCAGGCCCTCCTGTCCATCACCAACTCCCGGAGTCTACCCAAACCCATGTCCATCGAGTTGGTGATGCTATCCAGCCATCTCATCCTCTGTCATCCCCTTCTCCTCCTGCCTCCAATCCTTCCCAGCATTAGGGTCTTTTCCAATCTTCTCTCTTTGCACGAGGTGGCCAAAGTACTGGAGTTTCAGCTTCAACTTCAGTCCTTCCAATGAACACCCAGGACTGATCTCCTTTAGGATGGACTGGTTGGATCTCCTTGCAGTCCAAGGGACTCTCAAGAGTCTTCTCCAACACCACAGTTCAAAAGCATCAATTTTTCGGTGCTCAGCTTTCTTCACCGTCCAACTCTCACATCCATACATGACTACTGGAAAAACGATAGCCTTGACTAGATGGACCTTTGTTGGCAAAGTAATGTCTCTGCTTTTTAATATGCTATCTAGGTTGGTCATAACTTTCCTTCCAAGGAGTAAGCGCCTTTTAATTTCATGGCTGCAATCATCGTCTGCAGTGATTCTGGAGCCCCCCAAAATAAAGTCAGCCACTGTTTCCACTGTTTTCCCATCTATTTGCCAGGAAGTGATGGGACCAGATGCCATGATCTTAGTTTTCTGAATGTTGAGTTATAAGCCAACTTTTCCACTCTCCTTTCACTTTCATCAAGAGGCTTTTTAGTTCCTCTTCACTTTCTGCCTAAGGGTGGTTTCGTCTGCATATCTGAGGTTATCGATATTTCTCCGGGCAATCTTGATTCCAGCTACTAAGATGTGAATAATAAATACATATTTCCCCCCACTATCCGAAAGAAGAGCATTCCTAAGAAATCTTTCATAAAGCAGAAATGACATAAAGCAAAGAAGCACTTTTCTTCATAAAAGAGGAAATTCCTTTCGAATAGCAAAAACAGGTGCTGATGAAGGTCTTTAATAAAAGCAAAGAGGCATAAATTGAACTTTCAAAAAGCAAGGGATCCCTGTATAAGGTTCTTTTTTTTGACAGTAGTCACTTAAGAGAAGTGACTCATCATATGATGTCCTCATCACAATTGCACTGTTGGGGACAGAGAATGAATTTAGGAGCAAGGAGTAGGGGCAAATAAAAACAAGGATTCTGGAGCTAAAACCCTCCTTATAGAGCTTACACAGAGCAGGTTACTTTGCTTGCTGCTCTCCTACACAGATGCACACATATCCATCCTTTACACAGCTGAAACTTTTAAAATAGTAAGAGTATTCATGAAATACTAAGAAAAATGACAACAATAATTAGTATTAACTAGGTATCAGGAACTCTGACATACATCAACCCAGTGATGGGACATCACGTTAATTCCTTGATTTCTCCTAAATGAACACAATGGGAAGTGGTGTAAAACAAGCATTTACAAACATTTTGGGGGTCACCATGAGGAAAGATTATATCAAAATAAAGTCAGTCCCCTCCATTTGAGGATTCCACAACTGTGAGTTCACTTACTAGACAAAAATATTTTGTAATCCCAAAATCAATACTCACAGTGGTTATTCATGAACATGAGCAGAGTGGAAAAATATTTAAGTTACCCAACATGCACAGTCTCAGCTGAGGTGAGAACAAGGCAATACTCTGCCTTCTTGTTTCAGCTCATAGTGTAAATGAGAGCTCTTTGCAGTCCATTTAATGCCATTTTCCCCACATTTTTGTGCTTTTCTGCTGATGGTTTCACTGTTTAAAATGCTCCCCCATGCATAGTGTTGAATTGTTGTGTAGTGTTCCTAGGTGCAAGAGACTACGATGCGCCTTATAGAGACAATATGTGTATAGATAAATGACTTTCAATCACAATTTATAGTGCTACTGGCCAGGAGCTCAATGTTAATGAAGCAACAATATATTAAAAGGTGTCTTTAAACAGAAACACACATGAGACAAGTTTATATACTGACAATGATGAAAATGTTTGACCAGAGGCTCACAGGAACCTAACCTTGTATTTTTCCTTATACTAATCTTGCAGGAACCATGAATAGCTCAGAATTCATTAATACAGGGTTCGCACAAGACTAAGACTGAATCAACCATGTAATACAAAGAACTCAAGAGTAGATATTAAACAATTCAGTTATTAAAAGTATCTCCATCATACCTAGCATTGGGAATGTCTGCGTGACTGTCTTTTCAGCTTTTGACCACCAGCTACTTTCCTAGGCTGCCTCTCTCTAGTCTCCTGTCATATTACTCTGCTTGCCCCCTTTCCCTATTCTGGGACCAGCTATTCTCCTTCTGGAGATCTCTTTGGAAGCCCAACTGGGGAGGCAGAATAGCTTGTTTCTCTCTGCCTAACTAGGACCTCACACCATGCTCTATGGGGTCTTTTTACAAGATGGTTCATTAAGGCATTGCACAAAACAAAAACAGATATCCTCCTGACAAATTCTTCTGTCAAGTTTGAAATTAATCTTTCCCCACCACCAAACATACACATACTTGTGTATATTTTCTGACACATGTTTGATGAGCCAGTTGATGGTACTGAGAACACAATTGTACTTGGTGTTTAGTTTGGAAATAAACCTTCAAGAAGCACTTTGGGCCACCTTTGTATTCATAATTTTGCCAGTGAGAAGAGAAGGGTAGTGCTTGTGGTAAGAACCAGAGAGTCCTAATTTTTCACATCAACACCTATTTTCAAAGGAGGCAGTTGGAGGTGATTTAGACAAGCTTCTAAAATTTTGCCCTGGGAAAGCCAGGGAGGAGCTGATTGGATAATTTTTTGTTTTCCTGAACTAGTCTTGTCACCTAAGAAAAAGTTGACAGTCCCCTATCAGGGCCCCTTTATGTCATCACCAAATCACTCCTGCCTCCATAAGAAAA
This sequence comes from Cervus canadensis, assembly GCF_019320065.1. Taxonomy (NCBI): domain Eukaryota; kingdom Metazoa; phylum Chordata; class Mammalia; order Artiodactyla; family Cervidae; genus Cervus; species Cervus canadensis. The sequence continues at coordinate 58,260,723 of NC_057388.1, forward strand.
ACTTAAGCAGGAGTCCAATCTTTTGTACAGACATGACCTCACAGGGTCTCAGATATAGGGCCTCATTTTATGTTAAATGATATTTTTTTCCTTTTTTGTCTTGCCACATGAGAAATCTGCTTTTAGAATGCATGGGAGAGGACTGTCTGCTACTTCTTATTAGTGTAACTTCTAAGAGACCTGAGAAAACATGATTACAGCCATTGTTCAAACAAAGAAAAACATCAGATCTAAAAACAGTAAATGCAATGATTTAGACTATGTTAACTGTTTTAAAAAAGGGTCAAAAGAAGGTGAGGAGGATTGATCAGTAAGCTGGTTGCTAAAACATTTTAAATGAAAATGTGTGTGTGTGTGTGTATGCATATATAGCCTATGGCTTCCTGTTTTTCTTTTTTTTTATTTGAGCATTTCTCTACCTTTGTTTCTGTACCTTATGGAGTTTCCTCAACTATTTTTTCCCAGTTATGAAGGGAAAAAGTTTGAGATTGGTTAAGGTCAATGTGTAAAACAGGATTATTGTAGATGATAAATCAGAAATCTTAGTTTTTCTGACATTTTGCAGTAATCTTTCTTGGGAAGAAAATAACACATTTTTTTTTACTACTTGTTTATCTGCTTTTATTTTCAAAATAAATTTTTTGACATTTAAGAATTGCAAAAAATTCCTATGGGAAGAACTAGACTAGAAATATATTGTGCTGGACTTGGAAATCAGTAGACACTGTGAAAGATAGTGTAATAAGATACATAAGGGTTTGCTAATTGGACTGGGAGTTCATGAGGGAGAGCAGTTGATAGCTCTGAAGTGATTTGGGAGGGAATAACATGTCAGCATTAGAATAAAATGAAAAAATGAATCAGCACAAAGTGATTCTGGAGTTCATCTGCTGTGAATTTACTTAGATGGGATGCTATTTTTGGCAACAGTTGCTATTATTTTACTCTAATAAATATTTATAAATTGTTTCAAAATTCTTTATCAACTGACTGTAGTGAGTGCACAGTGTGAGTATTTAGTTTTGGCATATTTATGTATAAGCGTGTGTAGGAGGAGGTGAATATGATAAGAAATAACAGCAATGTGTCTTCATTCAAAATAAATGCCCTAGATTCTGGCTGGATTTTAAAATAAATTCTAACATTTTAAAAATAGGCTAGAAATGAAGTTCTAGCTCAAAATGGTATTGGCTAGTAGCTCTGTGTTTAATAGTGTCCAACTTCTCAATGAATTAAATAGGAACACCAAAAAAGTGATGAAATATAAAATGATACTGCGTTTTATGCCACCACTGATTTCAGAGACTTCTGGAAGTCTGTCTGTACCACCCAGAAAATTGGTCATAAGCCTTTCCTTCAATGACTGAATACATCTTCCTACAAATCTCTCTGCTCTGTTTCACATCTTTGTACGGCCAAAAAGCAAAAGCCAGATATCAGCTGGGTAGAAATACAAATAGGAAGCTTTCACTTGAGCATTGTAACCACCATGAGAAACTATTATAGATATAGATAGGTGCAGATGAACTTTGGTAGCCATGGAAATGATGCTTGCTCACACATTCCATCATTACTACAGGTGGATGTCAGATGTAGGGGAAGATGTCATCTGAATGAAAAAGAGACATAGTGGTAGTAAGCTAGGAGTTAGACTGGAAACTATGCCCATCAATCAGCCTGCAGTTGTAGATCTCAAAGGGGACATTAGACCATTACATAGCCACAGTAAGAGTGGGCCCAGGGTTAATTCACAGACCCAATGCCTAGAAAGATTTCACCTTCCTCACAATTAATTCATCAAACAAATGTCCACTGAACCTCTACTACATGCCAGGCCCTGTTCTAGACAGTGACTGGGTAAGAGAAGAAAAGTATTGCAAAACTGAGGGAAAATAACAATGTAATAAAGATTCAGAACAAAAGCATAAACCTAGGAAATGTCCAATGTAAGAGTCAGAATAAAATTTCAGAAAATAATTGGCATGTACAAAAGAGAACAACAGGAAATAACCTTAATAAATATAAGCAAATCTATTTTTAAAAATCTAAATTCAAGAGAATAAGATAAGAGGTAACAAAATAAAAACATATTACAGACTGCAGAGGTATTACAGAGAAATAAGTTTAAAAAAACAAAACTTGAAAGTCAATAGAAATATAGAATAAGGAATGGTAAATCACTATTTGAATAACCAATAGTATTTACTATGAAGAGACCAGAATTATTATTTAACAAAAGAAAAAGATATATAAAGGAATAATCATTTAATAACTTTTAATATCATCTAATAACTTTTCTGAGCTGATTAAAGACCTGGAGATCAAACACCAGGTAAAAACACCAGGTAAAAACTATTGGAAATTGGCCCACTTCTTAGAAAAATTTAAACTACAAAAATAAATTTAAAATGTCATTAGCAGAAGGGAAAATCTGTTTCTTAAGACAGAGCACAAATAAAGGTAGCTTCTGATACCTCTATAATCTAATTCTAGATGACAGTGAGGCCCCATCTATAGGTTTCTAAAGGGAAAATGTTGCAACCTAAGAATTTTAGGTTGGCTTTCATGTATGACCAACAGAGAAAAATTTTCAAGGAGGCAGGGCTTAAAAAGTCATATGATATATGTATTATTTTCTTTGAAAATAACTGGTTGAAGACATACTATAATCATTTGAGTTGAAACAAAATTAAGTGGTTAAATGTTAAGCTGTGATAGTATAACAATTAAAATACAGAAGTCCAAGTAGAGGAAAGGAAACACAAATAAACATAAGAGCAGAAATCACTAAAACTGAAAAGAGAAAAGCAACAAAGAACATTAATGAAACTAAAAGCTGATTCTTTGTAACAATAATTATAAAGGTAAAACTATGAACAGATTGACAGAAAGGAAAAATTAAAGAAGACAATAATTACTAACATAAAAATTGAAAAAGAGAATATCAATATAGACCCCATAAACAGTAAAAGAATAATATAGAAATATTAAACAACCCTATGGATAAAAGTTTAACGGCTTAGATGAAATGGTCCAATTCCTTGAAAATCATAAACTACCAAAATTTATCCACAAAGGAACAGAATCCTACTAGTCTATGTCTCTTGAAGAAATGGAAAATTTAGTTTAAACACTACCCCAAAAGAAAGTTTTCAGTCCGCATGGTTTAATTGGTGTATTCTAACAAATATAAAGAAATAATAGCAGAAATTTGACACAATATCTTCCAGAAGATAGAGAAGACATATTCCAAGTCATCATGCAGCAGCATTAACCTGATACCAAACAAGACAAAAATAGCACAAGAAAAGAAAACTAAGGACATAAATCCTTATACATGAGATTAAAATCCTTAAGAAAATATCATCAAATCAATTCCAGCAATCAGTAAAAGAAACAATACATCACCAAAAAAGGAAAGTTTTTACTGCAGAAACACTAGGCAGTTTCAGCATTTAAAAATAAACCAATATAATCTACCATATTAATTGACTAAAGCAAAAAAAGCCCACATGATCATACATCAGCTGCTACAGAAAAAGCATTTGATGAAATTCAACACCAAAAAGATCCTAGAACTTGCAAGTGAGTTTAGCAAGATCACAGGATACAAGGTCAACACACAAAAATCAATTGTATTCCTATTTATTAGCAATCAACAATTAGAAACTGAAAAAAAAAAATTAAGCACTATTTAGATAGCTTGAAAAAAGAGAAAATTTAGGCATAAAATCAAAACAAATGAAGAAAACCCAACCAAAACCATGTTTAGTATCTGTATCCTGAAAACTACAAAATTTGATGAAATATCAAAGGAGACCTAAGTAAACAAAGATACTTTCTGTATCCATGAATTCAAACACTCAACAAAGTTAAGATGTATTAAAATCTTACATTAAAATTTATTTTCCCCAAATTGATCTTTTTTTTTTTTTCCAAATTGATCTTTAGATTTAACTCAATTGCAATCAAAATCCCACAGAACTGTTGAATATATAGATAGGCTGACTCTAAAATTTATATGGAAAAGTAAATGAGCTAGAATAATCAAAGTAATTTTTGAAGAGTAAAGTTGGAGGATTCAAACAGAAAGAGACCTACATAAATATGGCTAACATTTTTGATAGAGAGTTGGACTATAAAGAAAGCTGAGTGCTAGTAGTCTAAAATAGTCTAATAGTCTTTCTAAAAATGCTGTTGAAACAACTGAATACCCATATGCAAAAAAAAAAAAAAAGAAAAGAAAGAAACTCAAACTTTACTTCACATTTTATAACAGTAACTTAACCAATTATAACTCTAAATGTAAAATTTTGTAAAACCACAAAACTTTCAGAAGAAAACACAGGAGAAAATTTTTGTGACTTTGGGTTAGGTGAAGAGTTCTTGCATTTAATACCAACAGCTTGACATGGGGAAAAATATTTTTAATGATACACTGGACTTAATTAAAATTAAAAAGTTTTCTTCTGCATAAAACACTCAACAGAATTAAATATTTGCAAACCATATTCCTGACAAAGGACTTGTATCCAGAATATATAAAGAACTCTTAAAACTCAACAATAAGAAAAGAATTCAGTTTTTCATAAAGGTTCAAAGATTTGAACAGACATTTCAGCAAAGAAGATATCCGGATGGCAAATAAACACATTAAGATATTAAACATCATTAGCCATTAGAAACATGCAAATTAGAACCACGAGACACTTCTATATACCTACTAGATATATATAAAAAAAAAATTAGATGCTAAAAAAAATTCTGACAATACCAAAAGCTGACAATCAGGGATATGAAGAATAGGAGCTCTCATTCTTTGTTGGTGGGTCATCAAACTTTCTGAGTAAAGAGCTAGCTGGGAAATATTTTAGACTTTGGCTGCCAAGAGGCAACGTAGAGGATATTATGTAGGTACTTATAGATAAACCATTTAGAGATGTAAAAACCATTCGTGGGTCATACAAAAATAGATGGTGACCAGATTAGGGCTGTGGACCATAATTTGCCAACTCCTGTTCTACAGTATAGCCAGTGTAAGATGAGAAGAAAAAAAAACATGCAAAAATTGAAGGAAGGAGAACAAATCATAATTAATTCTGATGATATAATTATCTTTCAGGCATACTCAAGGCATTAACTTTTCAACTTTGAGTATTCAGGAATATGTGTAATTATAAAGTACCAATAAACATGAACCTAGATCCATTTAAATTCAGTTGTTCTCATCTGATAAAGTACATTTTCTGAGAGGATTTTTAAATGCAGTTTCTCAGGTGCCCACCCCAGATTTTCCAATTCAAAAGTTCTGAGTCAAGGTCCAAGGATTTATACTAAAAACAAGCTCTCTAGTTGATCCTAATATAAGTAGTCCACAAGCTATACCTTAAGAAGCTCTGCTTTAATCAATCATATTAGTCTCTTCTAGATGGATGTTTCTTAACCTTTGGGGAATTTTTAATGCCTGTGAGAGTTTTATAAAGATTTATATAAAATGGACACTGCTTTCTCCACTCCACCTGAAAATTCACCTATATACCAAGGAGTGAAAGAAAAGTTTCTTATTGCAATGGGATGGAGGATAGATAGGTTTTAGTGTGACTTCACTTGAATGAAGGACTTGCAACTACAATACTGGGTTACCCTTGCTTGAATTCTGAAAAACAATTAGGAGAAATGTTGGAGGGCAGTGAAGTGTAAACACAGAGAACTAGCCCATAGTAGTAGATTTGAAGTCTTTGTGTGCAGTCCATTTTGGGTCTTCAAGAAGCAGCTTTCCTCACCATCCGTTCTCAATACTCACTCCCCCTCCTACCACCACTACCACCATTCACAATCTCAGTATCTCCATCCACCTTGTATCTTGCAGTTATCTTTCCCCCAACTTTATGTATCTAAGGGCACATAGCCTTGAGCAGAAGGTCCAAGACAAGGAGGAGGAAGTGACAAATACAACTGGAAATCCTATGGGGTGTAGAAAGTCAGGGAAAAGGTTTTGAACTTCATCCTAAAAATAATGGGTGACAGTTAAATGATGAAGAAAATGACAGAAGGAGAGTTTTCATGTCAATATAATGTCTTTTTAAATAAATAAAGGGACATTTGCATGTTTTTTATGATTATCACTTAAGACTTGGTTCACATAATCTCACAGTTGACTGAACACTCCCCTCTGACCTCTTCCTCCTCAGGGACCAACTCAGGTTTAATAGAAGCTTTTGTTTCTATCTATGCCTTTGACAGCTGGGAGATTAGCAGGGACTTGGCTAATTAGTATTTAACTGTTTGCTAATGTTTCAGTGGGTTTGTCGATCACAATCTAGTTTAAAATGGATTCAAAGTTTTCAAAATCTTGAAAAAGAATGCTGTGTCAGAACTGATTTAATTTCTTGAGAGGATTCAAACAAGAATCAGATCTATCTTTATGATCTTTTCAGTCACATTCCCTAACAAAAACTATGTTTTGAATTGGAAATAAGCCACAATCCTCTTTAGACACGGAGGCTATTGAATGAGAGTACAGTGAACTGAAGAGCCTCCATGGAAACATGAGCTCTCATGAGTGCCCACCGATAGCAGCCCCGCAATGACATGCTCCCCATGCTCCCCAGGTGGCCTAGGAGACATATGAGGAGACAAGCCTCATTATGTGATGTTTAGCACCTGAAGTTTACTAAAAGGTACCATGCAACTTGATGCCTACTTTTATTCGTTTGGGCAGTCATTCAATAAAAATTTTCTTCTTATGTGCTAGGCAGTGAACAAATACTGAGGATATAGAGGTAGAAAATTATGACCTCTAAAGAAGCTGACATTTTAGAAGGAAGACAGGCATGTAGACAATTACCATGCTATATGCCACATGGTGCCTTAATAAGGCACAGCATGGAGCAGTAGGGACACAGATGAAGGAAGACCTATGTCATGAGACAGCTGCTTAGGAAAGACTTCAGAGGAGGTAGCACTTTGACTGGGTCTTTAAGGATAAGTAGGAGATTCCCAGTGGAAAATTAGGGGCAGATAATTCTAGGCAGAGGAAACAGCATTTTCAAAAGCATAAAACAAAATGTAAGATGAGAGAAAAGACAATGGTTAGATCATGGGTATTTCATATTTCATGTTAAGGAGTTTAGACGTCATTCTATTAGAGCAATATGCTCTAAAGTCAAGAGACACCACTGAACTATCTGTGTGAGCTTAAGTTAATTATTTAAGCTTATTGGAACCTAGGGTCTTCATCTGAAATGGGGGCAACCAAAGGTTTGAGTGCCAGAGCAGAGTTTCACATAGGAGGTGCCTGAAACAGGCATTTCAAAACTGATACGGCAGCACTGTTGCCTTTAGGGACCCAGACTACCCTAGACTGTGGATTCCACCTTTAGGATCTCATCATGTCTAAGGTGGTTATCAGAGCTCCACTCCAAGCAGCAAGAAAAATAAAAGGGGAAATCTCCCCTCCCAACTTGAAGCTTTAAGTAGCTTTCCTAAAAGCCCCATACAAACCTTTGACTTTCATACCAGCTTTCACATGCCCATGCTTCCTTGCTTCAAGGAGCCTGGACTATGGAGTCTTTTAGAGGGACATATTTCCACACCAAACAAAACCAGGGTTTGGTATGAAGAAGGAAGGGGAGACTGGACATTGAATGGTCATGGCAAATCAGCACAGTTTAAAGGAAAACATGTTTTAAGTCAAACACACTTGGGTTCACACCCCATCTGCCACTCATTTGGCATATAAACTTGGACATATTGCCTTAATTGCTCAGAGTTTCAGGTTTGTCATCTATAGAATAAAGGCAGACATGCTGACCTAACAGGCTGTAGAATACTTGATACATGTACTCAGTAGATAAAGATCGACCTCCTCTCTCACCAACCTGGCAGAAGTGTAGAACATCAGTTCTAAGTGCAGCTTATCAGTCGGCCGTGCTCATCCATCCTTGGGAGAGAGACACCAGAGTCAGGATCTTTTGAGTAAGTCAAAACCATAGACAGACGGACAGTCTAGGTTTGGCATCTGGAGGAAGAAGGCAGAGAAGGAGGGTCAAGGTGTAAGTCAAGAGAGTGCAAACCAGAAAAATAAGACCATACAAGAGGTTATAGGAGTCTAGAGACATTGCTTCCACGAGAGAAGCAGGATGTGTGGTCCTAGGTGAGGGAACTCTAATTTTGAGATATTGAAGGGGCATTAGTAAGTAATAGATTATAGTAAATAAAGACTAGACTCTGTGTGAAATGGACCTGATGTTAAATATAATTTTCTGGTGCATGATCTGTTCAACATAGAAGCTCCTGAGGACAGGGCTGAGTCCAAAAACAAAAGCATCTAACAGTGGTATCTAGGGCCTAGTGACCTTGAAGTTTGCATATAGCATGAAAAATAAGCAATTCATTTCATAAATATCTTAGTCCCTGGTGTTTGATTGCAAGGAATAGAAACTCACACAGAGCAATTCAAATAAAGAAGTTTATGGAAAGGATGCAATTGACAATTTCATGGCCACTTGAAACCAGAATAGACTTGGATGGTCCCTTTGGGAATCCATGAGGCCTGGACCTTATCAGTTAGGAAGGAGGCTGCTGTTTTGTCTCTCATTTCTGCTCCTCTCTGCCCCCCACTTCATTTCCTGCCTCTATCGGCACATTGCCCTTTTCGGCTTACTCATAGCTTGTGAACTCTTTTTTTTTTAATTTTTTAAAATTTATTTACTTTTAATTAAAAAAAAATTATTTAGTGAACTCTTTCTTAACCTTAACACTACACAGCATTTTATTGCCATGGTGATGACTCAGGCTCTGACTCAAGTCTTTTCCATTCAAATATCCACATCTTAGAGCTACAATTTTCTAGTCTCATAATTAAACTCTAGTGGTTGAAAATCTTAGCTCACCAGCCTAAGGACTGTCTTCTGAGGTGGATGTCTACTTCTAAAGAGCTGTGACTAAAGGGTAGGATAGGGTCACACAACTGTGTGGACAGCTAAGCTTTCTCCTACCCTCCTAAATGTGATATGAGTAGACAAGGGTAAACTCAAGACTTAAAGTTATAGCTGCATAGCTAAGACATGCCATCTACTACCACACCTACCACAGTCACCAGGAATGTTAGCTTCATGATCATTCCTTGTATTCCCACTGTTCTAACTCCCTCTATCACTATAACAACCCACACCGCAATCACCACTACAGTTATTTATACTATCACTAACACATCCATCCTCATCAACACCATTATCACTATCACCTTTCTCACCACCTCAGTCCCTACCATAATCATTCACCACAATTGCCATCAGAACCATCATACAACCCCCTCCATCATTAAAGACATCTGCGCTTTCACCACCCTCATCATACATCCACTACTACCACTATTTCCATCACCACCATCACCACCAGACTTCTATTCTCCATCACCATCACTTCTGTCACCTCCATCATGACCACCACCATCCCCCTCCAAAATTCCCACCAGCACCATTCCATTGCCACCATTACTGCTGCTGCAGTACCTCCATTGCCACCGCCACTGCCCGTTTCACTGTTGCACGCACGCCCCACCACAATCACCACCTCTGCCATATTACTACCACCACCGCCACCACCTTCAGTATCACCACTGCCACCATCATCACTATTTCTGCCACTGCCTCTATCACCATCACCATCTCCACCATCATCACTACAACTACCACCACTGCTATTACCACCTGTAAAAACCTAGGCTGAAAACAAAGATTATACTGTGTGTGAGTGACCTCCTCTTAGCAGAGAGAGGTGGAATTAGGATAGGTACCTGTGACTTTTTGAACTACATCAATGCCAGTAATTCTTCATAGTTATCCAGACCTGAAAACTTTTAGTCATCTTATCTTCCATAGCTAATCAGTCACTAAGTACTATAGATTCTTATTTCTAATTTGCCATCTCTTCCCAATTTTCCTTCCTGCTGCCACCATCCCTCATTTCATAAATGGATGATTATACCTGTTTCCTAATTGGCTCTCTGCCTCTAGTCTATCTCTGTCCAAAGTATATTTCACGTCATGCCAAATAAATCTTTCTAAAGTACTGATTTCATTGCCTTTCTGCTCTGCTCAAAACAGCCAAGTTTTCCCATCTAGAACTAAAAACTCTAGATCCAGACTACTTTTTAAGTCTTATTTCCCATGACTCTCCTGCTAGAACTCTGGGATTCTGCTTGGCTAACAGACTCATTATTCTTCAAACCTAAGATGGCCAATACCCATCTCCACATTACTGCACAAACTTGTCCTATGGTCTATCTTCTACAATTCTCTATTTCCATGTAAATTCTACTTATTTTTCAACACTTGGCTGAAATCAAACATCTTCCATGGAATTTAAGGGATTCTTCTTAAATAGATGAAAGTATTCTACTTTAGGATGACAGACTAAATCCCCATGATAGACACTCCATCACCTGGTCCTCAGAAAAATGATGGTAAAGCAACAGAATTGTATAAACCTGCAACAGCAAGTCAATAGAAGGATACTCATCAACAGATAAGAGATTATAACAAATTTCCAGATGATAGAAAGTAAATGTAGAGGCATCATTGGTTTGAAGCACAGCCGGGAAACAGTGACCTTGAGGAAGCTGCACGAATCCAAAAGCAGCAGAACCACAGAACCTCTGGACTCAGAGGGAACACACACAAGAGCATAAATAAGAAGCAGAGCTGAAAACCAGGGAATGAGTGAAAGGGCTATAAACAAAATAGAAAATACCCCTCTCCTTGCACAAATGTCAGGCAGGCAGACATTTATCCTTGGTTTAAAAAAAAAAAAAAAAACAGGGAGGGAGAGGGAGAGGTGTGGCAGTTTTCTTTAAAAAAAAAAAGTTACACTATATCTGGAGTGAACTAAGGCAACTACTGGAGGTGTTAGCACCTAAAAGTAAAGCAGTCGTCATCCTACCTTTTGGAAGCAGAATGGTTCGCTCCCCACCCGCTCACCTTAAAGACATGTTTGTCAGTAACAAGTCCATGCCCATGAATAGAGATTTGCCTGCCTAGTCCACACTCTGATATATCAATGAACATTCAAAGTTATCCAGACACTTTAGGAGAAAAAAAGCAGTTTGAAAGAGAAAGAGCAAGGAAAACTGAACGTGAACATAATTCAAGTTCAGTTATTTAAAAATATAAATCTAATCAGCAGGCTCAGTGAGATTTAAAAAGCCATTTAATCTACAAATCAAGAATAGGAAACTATGCTAAAGAATGATCTGGGTACAAGAAAATCGCCTTGGAAATTAAGAATATGACTGGGGACTTTCCTGTTGGCACAATGGATAAGACTCTGCCTGCCGATGCAGGGGATACGGGTTCAGTCCCTGATCCAGGAAGATTCCACATGCCGTGGAGTGACTAGGCTTGTGTGCCACAACTGCTGAAGCCTGTGCACCTAGAGCCTGTGTTGAGAAGCCCATGCACCACAACAGAGTAACCCCAACTCCCTGCAACTGGAGAAAGCCTGCATGCAGCAATGAAGACTCAGTGCAAACAAAAATAAATAAATTAATTAAGAAAAATAAAAAATATGATTCTGAAATAAAAATACAATAGAAGCCTTGGAGGAAAGTCTAGAAAACCTCTCAGAGCACAAAAGTAAAAATGCCAAGGGATGAAACATATGAGCAATAAAGATGTACATAAGTGCTCAGTCACTAAGTCATGTCCAACTTTTTGTGACCCCACCAGGCTCCTCTGTCCATGGGATTCTCCAGGCAATAATACTGGAGTGAGTTGCCATTTCCTCCTCTAGAGGACCTTCTCAACCCAGGGATTGAACCTGAGTCTCCTGCCCTGGCCGGTGGATTCCTTACCATCTAGCCACCTGGGAAGCCCATACAGATTAAAGACACAGAGCATCAAACCAGGAGGTCCAATATCCACTAAGAGAAGGGCTAAATGAATGATAACAAATAAATGCAGAGAAGATAATTATCAAATAAATAACCAAAGAAATTTTTCAGAGCTAAAGAGAAAAGTGAATTTCAAGTTGAAAAGGCCTATAAAATGTAAAATGGAATGAATGAGAAAAAACTCACACTTCACCTATAATTGTCCAAAAACAGCTATTTATAAAGCCAGATAGGAGCTTTCCTGTGGCTCAGACAGTAAAGAATCTGCCTGTCCTGCAGGAGACCCAGGTTCGATACCTGGGTCAGGAAGATCCCCTGGAGGAGGGAATGGCAACCCACTACAGTATTCTTGCCTACAGAATTCGATGAACAGAGGTAGGCGGGCTTCAGTCCATGGGGCTGCAAAGACAGTCGTGTCTCTCAGACTGAGAGACTAATACACACAAAGCCAGATAGACACATGTAACATTTGGAAAAAATCCATGTATACATGGGCTTCCCACGTGGCTCAGTGGTAAAGAATTAGCCTGCCAGTGCAGGAAACACAGTTCAGTCCTCGGGTTGGGAAGATCCCCTGAAGGAAGAAATGGCAACCCACTTCAATATTCTTGCCTGGAGAAATCTATGGACAGAGGAGACTGACGGGCTACAGTCCATAGGGTTGCAAAGAGTCAGGCACGACTTAGAGACTAAGCAAGCACTTGTGTATACAAACATATACAACATTTAATATTTGTAATCAAATATATCTTTAACAAAAATGTAAATATATATAACACATTTAACACATGCCTTTAATAATAATAATAAAAAAAGCATAGGTGGAATCACGGCCTGCCCCTAGTGAAATGAAATCTGCTCCCTGCTACAATTAATACAAAGGACTGTAGGGTGGTATTTTGCACAGCAGGCTACACTGAAAAGACAGATTAGTCCTCTCCAATTAGCTGTAATCCCATATGTGTATATTTATTTAGGAGTTCCAATAAAATGCCCATGGCAAGTGAACATAAAAAAGGTCCTGGTTAATGACAGTAACTCATATCTCACAGATGTCACATAACAGTGACATCTGGCAAGGAGTGGGAATCACACCCAAAGAAAACAAAACAACAGCCTAAACCCCCAAAAGATGTCCTTTTCACCATAGGGGACTGAAATGCAAAAGTAGGAAGTCAAGAGATACCTGGAGTAACAGGCACGTTTGGTCTAGGAGTACAAAATGCAGAAGTGCAAAGGCTAACAGTTTTGCCAAGAGAACGCACTGGTCATAGGTAACACTCTCTTCCAACAACACAAGAGACAGCTCTACACATGGACATCACCAGATGCTCAATACTGAAATCAGATTGATTATATTCTTTGCAGCCAAAGATGGAGAAGCTCTATACAGTCAGCTGAAACAAGACTGGGAGCTGACTGTGGCTCAGATCATGAACTCCTTATTGTCAAATTCAGACTTAAATTGAATAAAGTAGGGAAAACCACTAGGCCATTCAGGTATGACCTAAGTCAAATCCCTTTTGATTATACAGTGGAAGTGACAAATAGATTCAAGGGATTAGATCTGATAGACAAGAGTGCCTGAAGAACTATGGACTGAGGTTCATAACATTGTACAGGAGGCAGTGATCAAAACCATCCCCAAGAAGAAGAAATGCAAAAAAGCAAAATGGTTATCTGAGGAGGTCTTACAAACAGCTGAGGAAAGAAGAGAAATGAAAGGCAAAGGAGAAAAGGAAAGATATACCCATCTGAATGCAGAGTTCCAAAGAATAGCAAGAAGAGATAAGAAAGCCTTCCTCAGTGATGAATGCAAAGAAATAGAGAAAGACAATAGAATGGGAACGACTAGAGATCTCTTCAAGAAAATTAGAGATATCAAGGGAACATTTCATGCAAAGATGGGCACAAGAAAGGACAGAAATGGTATGGACCTAATAGAAGCAGAAGATATTAAGAAGATGTGGCAAGAATACACAGAAGGACTTACAAAAAAGATCTTAATGACACGGATAACTATGATGATGTAATCACTCACTTAGAGCCAGACATCCTGGAATGTGAAGTCAAGTGGACCTTAGAAAGTATGACTACAAACAAAGCTAGTGGAGGTGATAGAAATCCAGTTGAGCTATATCAAATCCTAGAAGATTATGCTGTGAAAGTGCTGCACTCAATACACCAGAAAATTTGGAAAACTGAGCAATGGCCACAGGACTGGAAAATGTCAGTTTTCATTCCAATCCCAAAGAAGGGCAATGCCAAAGAATGTTCAAACTACTGCACAATGGCAATCATTTCACATGCTAGCAAGGTCACACTCAAAATCCCCCAAGCTAGGCTCCAACAGTATGTGAACCAAGAACTTCCAGATGTTCAAGCTGGATTTAGAAAAAGCAGAGGAACCAGAAATCAAATTGCCAACATCTGTTGGATCGCAGAAAAAGCAAGAGAATTCCAGAAAAACATCTACTTTTTTTTCCCATTTATTTTTATTCGTTGGAGGTTAATTACTTTACAATATTGTAGTGGTTTTTGCCATGCATTGACATGAATCAGCCATGGATTTACATGTGTTCCCCATCCCGATCCCCTCTCCCGCCTCCCTCTCCATCCCATCCCTCTGGGTCTTCCCAGTGCACCAGCCCTGAGCACCCATCTCATGCATCCAACCTGGGCTTGTGATCTGTTTCACCCTTGATAGTATACTTGTTTCAATGCTGTTCTCTCTGAACATCCCACCCTCACCTTCTCCCACAGAGTCTAAAACTCTGTTCTGTACATCTGTGTCTCTTTTTCTGTTTTGCATATAGGGTTATCATTACCATCTTCTTAAATTCCATATATATGTGTTAGTATACTGTATTGGTCTTTATCTTTCTGGCTTACTTCACTCTGTATAATGGGCTCCAGTTTCATCCATCTCCTGCTTCACTGACTATGCTAAAGTTTTTGACTGTGTGGATCACAACAAACTGTGGAAAATTCTGAAAGAGATGGGAATACCAGATCACCTCACCTGGCTCCTGAGATATCTGTATGCAGGTCAAGAAGCAACAGTTAGAACAGGACGTGGAACAATGGACTGGTTCAAAATTGGGAAAGGAGTACGTCAAGGCTGTATATTGTCACCCTGCTTATTTAATTTATATGCAGAGTACGTTCTGTGAAATACCAGGCTGGATGAAGCACAAGCTGGAATCAAGTTTGCCAGGAGAAATATCAATAACCTCAGATATGCAGATGACACCACCCTTATAGCAGAAAGCAAAGAGGAATTAAAGAGTTTCTTGATGAAGTTGAAAGAGGAGAGGGAAAAAGCTGGCTTAAAACTCAACATTCAAAAAACGAAGATCTGGGCATCTGGTCCCATCACTTCAAGGCAAATAGATGGGGAAACAATTTAAACAGTGACAGACTTTATATTCTTGGGTTCCAAAATCACTGCAGACTGTGACTGCAGCCATGAAATTAAGACACTTGCTCCTTGGCAAGAAAGATATGACAAATGTAGACAGTGTATTAAAAAGCGGAGACGTTACTTTGCTGACAGCAGCACGCCAGGCCTCCCTGTCCGTTGCAAGGCAAGTGGTATAGGGATAGGATAAATATCTAGTCTAAAGGACCCTTCTACATTTTTAAACTAGTATTTTTCATCAGTTTGCAAGTTACAGTCTCATCCCGGCTGACTGAGGGCAAAGGAGCTTGCTATGCCTGCCCCACAATAGCTGACTGTCCCAGCAGCTCATGTGAGAACTCACAGACTTGCAGAGCCTCACGGACTGTCTGAGGGGGTGGATAGAAGACCACAACTCTTCACCGATGCTCGACGGCGCACAATCCTGGACAAAGAGGGCAGAGCACCTGGACTACAGTTTAGGCGAGTCCCTTTACTTCTCTTCAAGTAGCTAATATACCCAATTTGTCAACCTACACAGAATTTTGAGGATAAATAGGATT
Organism: Cervus canadensis; assembly: GCF_019320065.1. Taxonomy (NCBI): domain Eukaryota; kingdom Metazoa; phylum Chordata; class Mammalia; order Artiodactyla; family Cervidae; genus Cervus; species Cervus canadensis. Next base: position 58,276,579 of record NC_057388.1, read on the forward strand.
ACTAAATTAGCATGCATCTTAAGCTCTGACTGAGAGGAACAGTATTTATGGAGTACAATATGAAGACTATGCACCCCATTTATTCTTTCAGATATTTTTTAATTGATTCTTGAATAAGTTATCTTATTAATGCATTTGAGCATTGCTGTAGCTCCCTTACCTCCACCCTCACGCTATAGAATCGCTCTTGCTGAAGTATCCTTTGGGTGTGGGTAGTGGTGATTACCACAATCTAGTAATGCTCAGATTCTTTAGTGAGATGACCAAAGTAAGGTATTTTTGGCTCAGTCCACCATAAGGACCGAGTATAAAAACTGGCATATAAAGTGAGCTATGGCCTCTCCTTCAGGGATGATGTTCATTAAGTAACACCACATTCTACCTATATGGTATTCTTTCTGGTTTTAGCATCAGGAAGAGCTTATACTAAATTGTTTTATTCTCCTGTTAATAACATTTAATGGAGTAGCTGGTCTAATTTCCAAATTTTTGTTGGTTAATAAATAGCTTAGGGCTAAGTCTGAAGCAGCACAGCATAGAGCAGAGACTTCTGGAGCTAGAAACTTCTGAATGAGAACTGGAGCTCCACCATTCATCAGCTTTGTGAGTTGGGACCAGTTACCCAACCTCTTTGCCACTTGTCCATCATCACCCATAGGTGGGAATAATTATAGAACCAACCCCATAGGGTCATTATGAAGATTAAATGGCTAAATATTCATAAAGAGCTTAGAACAGTGGCTGGTACATAAACAAAATAAATTCTTTCACATTTATTTTTTGTATCAACCTCACTTATAGCTCCATCGTATGTCCTTGTGTGTATTTTATCCTTTCTTTCTTACCCATTTTGCCATTTCTATGGCTAATATATCATTACAGATACACAGTGAATTTTAAAGATAATTTCTCTAATGTTGGATCTTTAAGTTGTTAGTAATGCTTTCCTAAGTGCCAATGAGTTGATGCTTTCAAACTGTGGTGTTGGAGAAGACTCTTGAGAGTCTCTTGGACTGCAAGGAGATCAAACCAGTCAATCCTAAAGGAAATCAGTCCTGAATATCCATTGGAAGGACTGATGCTGAAGCTGAGACTCCAATACTTTGGCCACCTGATGTGAAGAACTGACTCACGTGAAGAACTGACCCCGATGCTGGGGAAGACTGAAGGCAGGAAGAGGAGGGGATGACAGAGGACAAGATGGTTGAATGGCATCACCAACTTGATGGACATTAATTTAAGCAAGCTCCAGGAGGTGGTGAAGGACAGGAAAGCCTAGTGTGCTGTAGTCCATGGGGTCACAAAGAGCTGGACACAACTGAGTGACTGAACAACAGCAAGTTTCCCTACTATATATTTCATTGCAATTGGCATCCTTATACATATTACCTTTATATTTGTTGTAATTTCCTTGTAATAGAAAGCTCAGAATTGGGATTACTGTGTCAAAGGGTACTAATATATTTAAGGCTTTTGATTAATAATGCTAAAATAATTTCAAAAAAAGTTATCTTTATTATTCTTCAATCAGCAATAAATAAAAGTGCTGATTTCTTCATGTTCCCATTAATATCAAGAATTATCTTTAAAAAACAATATAAAATTGGAGGATATTTTAAAATGACACTTTTTTCTAGTGTGATCAGTGTTGGTCCTCAATTTTGGAAATTCCAAAGACCCAAGGGGTTCAGAACTTTTTTCTGCTCACCTAAGAAGATGTGTGTAATGCAAGAACACTTCCAAAGAGCTGGAAATGCAAAGGCAATGTTATCAATTGGCTGTTTATATATACTGTTTATATAACTTTTGTGTGCTACTATTTTCTGATGATATTGGTATATTAATATTTTCCCAAATTATTATATGCAATTGATAAAGAAAAACTACTGGCACTAATAATAAAATATTCCACCAAATGTATATATCACATTGTACTTTGTTATTCCCATGTTGCTAGTTATTAAAGTTTTTCTGTTATAAGTAATGCTGCAATAGACATCTTTGCACCTAAAGCTGTTTCATTAATCTAGTTGCTTTTTTAGACTATATTGCCAAAAGAAGAATTACTGGGATAAAACATGACTAAATTGTACAAAGATCATTTGAAAAGCTTTTTTAGAAACATAAAGTAATATGTTTTGATGGACAGGAAGAATGTATTTTCATAGTTTTAAGAGGAAAACATTCCTATAGAAGCAAGATTATAATGAAGCTAATGAAGCATGGACTGAGGGGCTCCTCACTTGCACAGGCTCTTTTCTTCCTAGTCTTTGAATGACCATCAGTGATGTGCTAACATGGTCATAGGTTGTTTAAGTTGCTAAAGTAAGACATTTTAACACAATTTGCCAAGACTGCTCTTTCCACTCTATCTTTTACTTCATCTTACCTCCCTCAGATTTGTGGTTTTAAAATGTCATGTGTAAGCATTCAAGCCTCACAAAACTTGCATCTGCCCCTAAATTTCTACTTAAGATAGGCAAGTTGAAGAATGCTGGTATCCATATACTAAGCCCTATGGACTTTCATATTCCCAAACAGAGCTGGTTTAGAGAAAAGCCAAGAGCTATGCTCTGGGCCAGCTCTTGGATGCAAGAGCAGGATAAAAGCTATTAAAACTATTTACTGAAAGCTGGCTTTCCTGTACAGATGGAAAAGAAGTCTGCCAGAGGCTCAGCCTTTGAGAGGAAGAAGAAGTCTCCATCAGGATCCTTGCTCTGAATCCCGGGAACAGGATTCAGTTCCTTTCGTCTGTGTGACTGTGCTCAGCGCCCTCAGCGCCATTCCAAAGATCAGCCTGAAGGTAGGGCTCACCAAAGCACCACGGCAAGGCCAGGATTCAGAGGCACCAAGGGTGCCAAACAGAAATCAGAGAACTGTCCAAGAAGTAGCTGACATGCTCAAGACCAGGATATGGTCCCCTAGTGTCCACCAGCTTCATCCTTAGGGCCTTCATTTGGGAAAAGGAGTGAAGAGAGACAAAAAAAAAAAAAAAAATTTTACTCTCGCACACAAAACTCCACTCTCCCATCCAAAATCTTTCTGCTTTTCCCTTTGCTCTTATATGAAAGTAGGTATAGGAGTTGACTGATTGGGGTTTCTTACCGGAAAGACTGACCAAGGAAGAAAAATAGATGATGGTAGGGACAGCCGAAGCCGAAGCTGAAGCTGAAGCTCCAATACTTCAGCCACGTGATGCAAAGAGCCAACTCATTGGAAAAGAACTTGATGCTGGGAAAGATGGAAGGCAAAAGGAGAAGAGAGTGGCAGAGGATGAGATTGTATCATCAACTCAATGGACATGAGTTTGAATTTGGTCTGGGAGATAGTGAAGGACAGGGGAGCCTGGCGTGCTACAGTCCATGGGGTCACAGAGTCAGACACAACTTGGCAACTGAACAAAAACAGGGACAGACAAGGAGGCCCCATTAGAAATGAAAGACAGGGAGAGGCAAGGTCAAAGGGCAAGCACATGTCCTTGACTGGAGGGAAACGGTCTCAATTCTTAATATTACCTTCTATTGTTTTGGTTTGGCATCTATACTTATGGGACAGGTCTGTTTCCTTCACAGAGCCCCAACTTTACTATTGGAAAGAAGCAAGAGGAAAGGATCTGAATTTGGGAAGGAAGAGGAGTGAGGGGAATAACAGGAGGTCTGGGAAAGAGACCATAGTTTTCTCAGGGTGCAGTGAGAAAGTCACAACTTCTACTTCTTGAATTTTGATTCATACATTAAAGCAAAAAGAGACTTTGGACACAGCAGGGGAAGAAAAGGGTGGGACAATTGAGAGAGTAGCACTGAAACACATACATTACCAAATGTAAAACAGATAGCTAGTGGGAAGTTGCTGCATAACACAGCAGCTCTGGGATAAACAAAAGCGGTGGAGTGGAGTGGAGGGTGGGAGGGAAGGGACATATGTATACTTACGACTGATTCATGTTTTTGCATGACAGAAACCAACAGAACATTGTAAAGCAATGATTCTCCAATTAAAAATTTAAAACAACAGACTTTGAGTCTTTTAAGTCAGAAATTTGCATATACACTAATAGTCAATAAACAAATTTAATCTTCCCGGGGGCTGATTTCAAAATTCCATCTGAGAATTTTTTTCCTGTATTTGTTTCCTGCATCCCACTCTGCCCGTGCTCCTAAGAGCTGGACTGCAACACTGCCACGTCTACAGGAGAATCTAACCCCAGACTTGAAGGATGCTAAATCTCTCCTAGTCCTTGGAATGTAATTACCATTAGGGCTGAAAAATGAGGGCGATGAACAGTAGTGGCAGATTTTTTCAAGTTTATGTAAACACTGGCTGCAAGGAAATGGCTGGAAGATTGGAATCAAAGCATCCCTGTCACATCAGTGCTTTAAATCTCTAAGCAACTCCTTGAAGATCACATGGCCTCTGTGAACATAGCAGCTGATAAAAGGCCCCTTTAAGCTCACTTATCTGCTCCTGCAAGCAGAGACTGCCCTAAAGCAGCATCCTGGGGAACCCAGCCACCCAGTGGTGTCTGGGGGATGTGTTGGTGCCACGAGACAGAGGCAGGCTTCTGGGATGTTCCTGCAGGTGTACCTGGCTCAGAAAGGACTCCAGTCTGTGGTGTTCTTCCAAGGTAAATTACACTTTAATCCCCTCCTAGGCCATATTTGTTTTATCTGGTCAGATGAACACCCAGGGCTACCAAAGAGCTGCAGCTGCCTGTGGAGAACAAGGAGAAAGTGAAGGAAAGGGTCTGTGTCCTTTGTCTTAAAGATCAGGAACCTAAAAAAACGACCCAAGAATCTTCCCTTGGTCGTTCCCACTAGGGAACTCTCTGAAGCACTTTCATTTTTGAAAAGTAAATATTTATGTGAGCCCAGTATTCCCTGTGGGCCTCTAGCACGGCTCTTGAGTACGATATTAAATCATGAAGACAAACACAAAAGAAGAGGAAGATCTCCTTTCCCTCAAACCAGCAAGGAACCAAGATCCAGTAGCCATGTAGACAGTTCAACTAAATGATTTCAACCAGCTAATACAATCTTCCCTCAGTTGGAAGCCACTTAGACAAAAATAACCAATGTAAATTACCTAGTACAGTGGCAAGCACATCATATTTCATAAAAAAAAAAGTTTAATACCTGCCCTGTGTTTCTTTAGTGGGGCTGGTTCTTGAATCACCTAGGCCCAAAGAAATGTATGACAACCAGAGAAGCTGGATCAACATGCAAAGTTCTAGTCCCATCACTGAGACGGCTACTAAAATTAAACTTGGGAAAACTTCTAAAATTGAGAAAAAGTAAAAGTCATGAGCAATGTCTTTACAATGGTATGGTGTCTGTTATTCCTAATGAAAAGTGTGACTAGTTTTTGATGACATTAGCAAAACAGAATAAAGATGACAATGGGTTTGTCCAGGAATCTGAGGTTATGTCTTGATAGATTCCATTTTTTGCATAGTGATATCTACTCTTTCTTTAAAAGATGCTTTTGATGTGAAATATTTTTAAAGTTTTTATTGAATTTGTTACAGATTGTTTCTGTTTTATGCCTTCGTTTTTTGGCTGCAAGGCATGTGGGATCTTAGCTCCCCTACCAGGGATCAAACCCTCCAATGGAAGGTGAAGTCTTCATCACTGGATCACCAGGAGGTCCCAGTGATATCTACTCTTGACTTTAAATCTGGAATGATGTAAGGAGCCTCACTTCAACTATCTTCTTACCTATTTAAAAAACTATACAAAAACTATATCGGTTATATGGACTGCAAATACTCTTAAGCAAAGCAATCATTTTAATTTAACCTGAAGCAATGATCCAAAGGGCTTCCCTGGTAGAATTCTCAGATAGAATCTGCCTGCAATGCAGGAGACCCTGGTTTGATTCCTGGGTTGGGAAGATCCGCTGGAGAAGGGATAGGTTACCAACTTCAGTATTCTTGGGCTTCCCTTGTGGCTCAGCTGGTAAAGAATCTGCCCACAATGCAGGAGACCTGGGTTCAATCTCTGGGTTGGGAAGATCCCCTGGAGAAGGGAAAGGCCACCCACTCCAGTATTCTGGCCTGGAGAATTCCATGGACTGTATAGTCCATGGAGTCACAAAGGGTTGGACACGACTGAGCGACTTTCACTTTCACTTCCTTTCAATGATCATAAAAAGCAATTGTGAACTGATTTGTTTAGTCAAAGTGGGCAAGCACTGATCCATTTGTTCATCATCTGATTTATTAATTTTTTCCAGGAACTGTTTCAGCTCTTGGACACACAGATAAACAAGACTTAGTCTCTAATCCACTGTCCCCTACAACCACAAATACACATGCATACACATATAGGATCCTATAGTCAAAAGAGAAGACAGTCATATAAAGCAATAATCACAATGCCAATCTGATAACAGTAGATTTGCCCAAAGTGCTCCAAGATCACAAGAGAAAGGATTGTCAACCCATTCTATTAAAGAAGGGTTTGCAGAAAAGGTGAGTTTCCACTGGTCCTTAAAGCAGCCAATTTGGTTTGTATGTCTAAACACCCACCCAATTAGCCAACCAAGCAGACAAAAACATTATGTCCAGAAGGAAACTCTTCTATTAGTGTCATAAAAATATGATGACAAAAAGAGAGAAAGGAAACGAGAAAAAGGAAAACCAGAGAAAATATATTGTCATTTTAAAAGTACCTCCTAAAGTACATTAATGACTCAAACTTCCTTGGAGATACATCAAAGAGGAAAGAAGAATTTATTAATGGATAGAAGAACAGATAGATGTAAGATAAAGCAAACAGAGTTAAATGTTAATTGTCCAAACCAAGTAAATATATGGATGTTTGCTGTACAATTCTTTCAACTTTTCTGTATGTTAAAATTTTATATAATGCTTGGAAAAAGTTATCTTGCATAAGGTTTTCCTGAATGATATGTGCAGTTTTAGATTTTATTTATCTTCCATTAGTTGTCCATTTCCATTTTAAGTAGTCCATGAAAAAGTGTTTTCAAAGGGCTTTATTCTAGGTTTCTCTCCTATGGTCCCCTAGGGACTATTTAGGGCTTAATTGATCTTTAGGGATCCATGAGCCTTAGGATAAGAATTCTTGCTTGAGGGCTTTAATTTAGAAACTAAAAGATCATTTAAACTAGAATCTACATACTGGTGACAGATTACATTTGCTTTGCCTGTAGAAATGTAACTGTGGATCAAAAACAGGTGAAGACTTCCATTTCAACATGGCAGACTAAGTACACACATTTGCCTCCTCTCTCTACCAAAATCTAATTGAAATGACACAAAATATACAATTGAAAAATACATTTATAACAAGCTGAGGAATAAGAAATGATATCGCCAGTAGACCATATGTTTAGGGGAATTTCTAGAAGTTAGAAAACTAATAAGATCAGATTGATAAAGAAACCAGAGTAGAAATAAACTATACACAAAATAGGGTGGGGAAAAGGCTGCTGAGAAGATAGCTGTTCATCCCCAGGAGTTCTAGAATCTTCAGATGCAGTGAATAGAAACCAGAACTGGAGGAGATCCTGACATGGGGCAATCCTGAGGACAATGAAGGGATTGCTTGCTGAACAGCTTGGTCTATAGTCCCTATCTACTCCTGCATATGGACAGGAAGGCTAGCCATGGGGTCTGCCTCCAGGACAAAGCCTCAGGAATACTTTCTATGGTGGCAATTCTGCCTTTAGGGGCTGTAGGGAGCGGGTGTCCTAACATTTTTTGAGTTTAGAAAGAGAAAAGTAGAATAGGGCTCTGGGAAATTCCAGTCCTGCATAATGATCATGCAGGGAAAGTAAGTACGGAAGAAAGAAAATTTTTCCAGGAATTAAGGAATTCCAAAGTATTCTAGTATCAAGGTAAAATCTTCTTTACTTTGACAAGTGTGTAGAAGCCCAACTTGCTTTCCTAATCCACTCTAAAGATAAATACGCCTGTCTACAAGATAAGCAGGTCCATCTACACTCATTCCTTCCAATCAAGAGAAAAACCTATTATGGAAAGAGATATGCACAAAAAAGGAAATCCATGCCAACCCCAAACACTCATTAACCAAGTCTTTCATTTATAAATTTAAATGAGCAATGAAAGATCACCAAACATTTAAGAAAAACCACAGGTGCCAAAGGAAGAGCCAAGATGAACAGTCAGAAAAAGCAATACTGAAGAAACCAAAAGATACAAAATATGAAAGCAAAATTTAAAAATTCTAATCAGCAACCTCCAAAATTTTCAGGTTGATGTTTTGTTCATAAAACAAGAACAAGATAAGGTGTTATTTTTAAAGAGGATGTCAAAGAAAAAGGAAACAACTGCTCAAAAGAAATGTTTTAAATTGAAGTAATTAAAATGGACTACCCAACGGCCAAATTTAAGATCTGGAATACTAAGCAAAGAAATTTTCCAAAAAAGAGAAAAATAAAGAAATTTAAAACAAGACAAAAAAGACTTAGAGGATATACTTAGAAGATCCATTTAAAAGAAAAGGAAGAAAGAGATTAACAGATTGGAGAAGGGAAAAATCGATAAAAGAAACAATACAGGACAATTGAGATGAATAGACTTGGAACTTCACTATTGATCACTGAGAAAAAATAATGAATAAGTGTTTATCTATACATATCCCCCCAAGTTTCTTAACTCACCCTGAAAATAAAGGAATGAATTATTTATGAAGGAACTAGCATTTGACCACTGTCCAACTTTATTTTTCAACACAGAATGCTAGAAGCTAATGATATTAACACCTAATGTTATGGTAAAATAGATGAATCTTCAATATTCAAAAACATGCAACGAAATTCTTCAGTAAAACAAAATGAACAAAGAGTAAATCTTGAAATAAAAGGGTTGATGATAAGCAAAGATAACACAAATACAAATAAAAGCTAGAGGATTTTAATATGGTTGTGAACTTGATAAAATTGTTAGGAAATATTGAGACAAAAACTGGAATTAAAAATGAACAGTCAAGCTAAAATTAAATGATTTTAACTAAAATTTGTGCCAGTAGAGAGGGAAAGCACAATGAACTTAAATATGTTATTCCATATGTATAGTATAGTCATATTATACAGAAAATCATACCTATTTGTGCATCAATAAATCTGAAAGTATAATATTCATTAATAACTTTTCCAGGGGGTTGAAATGGACTTTTGTTTTTACTATTAGGACTTCCATGCTACTGTAATTTTATAACAATTATTGTTGCTTTTATAATTCAAAAAATTGATGCATTTCCAGAGATGTTCATAAAAATTTAAGAACAGTCATTAGAGTAATAAAGCAATGCTCACCAAAGAAGATACACAGATGACAAAAAAAAAAAAAGCACATGAAAAGACGATCCATATCATGTCATTAGGGAATGTAAATTAAAATAAGAATGATATACAAATGACACCTATTAGATAGCCAAAATCCAAAACTCTGACAACACCAAGTGTTGGCAAAGATGTAGCATATCAGGAACTCTCCTTCATTGCTGATAGGAATGCAAAATGGCACAGCCACTTTGGGAGACAGTTTGGCAGTTTCTTACAAAACTAAGCATACTCTTACAAGATCCAGCAGTTGTGCTTATTGGTATCTACCCAAATGATGAAAACTGTTCACAAAGAAACATACACAAAAATATATAGCAGCTTTATTCATAACTGCCTAAACGTGGAAGCAACTAAGACGTCCTTCAGTAGGTGAATGAGTGAATAAACTTTGGTTCATCCAGACAATAGATTATTATTCAGTGCTAAAAAGAAATGAACAATCAAGCCATGAAAAGACACAGAGGGAGCTTAACTGCTTGTTACTAAGTTACAGGAGTCAATCTGAAAAGGCTACATACTGAAAGATTCCAACTATACAACATTCTGGAAAAGGCAAACCTATGGAAACAGTACAAAGATCAGTGGTTGGCAGGGGTTAGAAGCAAGAAGAAAACAAAATTAAAATGATAAATATTTAGTAATAAATGATAATGAAAACATTATGTTTTGATATCTATGAAATGTGACTAGAGAGTATTCAGAAGAAACTTAACATCCAGAAAATAAATATACCAAGTGTTCAATGAATGAAACTAAAAAACTAAATAAGGAAGAAGTTAATTAATAATAAAAACATAAATTTAAAAAATAGAAAACAAAATACCAAAAAAGATAGATAACTATAAAATCAAAGACTGTTATTTTAATGGTGAATTTAAGAGTTAAGGTTCTCAGAGAAAGACAAATAGTATGATATATGGACAAATATAAATGATTAACTTCATGTGAAGTCTAAGAAATCCTGAACTTATGAGAAGAGATTCGTGGTTGCCAGAGGTGGGGGTTCGGGGTATGCAAAACAGGTGAAGGTGGTCAAAATGTACAAACATACAGCTGCTGTAAGATAAATAAGCCCTGGGAATATAATGTTCAGCATGGTGACTATAGTTATTAATAATGTAAATCTGAAAGTTGCTAAGAGAATAAATTTTAAAAGTTCTCTTCACAAGAAACAAAATGTAACTGTGTGTGATGACGGATGCTAATTATTGTGGTAATCATTTAACAGTATTGACATATATCAAACCATTATATTGTACACCTAAAACTAGTATGATGTAATATGTCAATTATATCTCAATTTTAAGGAAATATCATTGCAAATAGGAAGGCAGTTAAATTTATTAATAATACTATGTACAGATACCTTATATAATGTTATAGTTATAAAATATAAATTAATAAAATTGTTGTAGGGATTGCAGAGGCACTAGATAATGCATGAATTCAAGAACAAATAAAAACTGTATCAATTTGGGAGAGAGGAAGAGATCAAAGTGTTTTTTTAAAAATAGAAGTTACAATTGTATGCCTAGAATATAAAAAGAAAAAATTAAAAAGTTATTAGAATTGAAACAAAATTTCAAGTGACTGGATATAACAGCAAAATGGAAAAATTAGTAGCCTTCCTACATACCAACTCAAAAATTAAAATTAAAATTTTCATCTCAATAACAATACCAGACAAAAACATCACAAAACAATATCTCCCATAAAATAGATGCAAATGTTCTCCACAAAATATTAACAAATCAAATCTAGCAATATATAAACAAAATGATACAGTTTGGCCAAGAGGAATTTTTTCCAGGAATGCAAGGCTGGTTCAACAATTAAAAACCAATCAACATCATTAATTATAATAATAGACTAAATAAGAAAAAACCTTATCATATCAAGAGGCTTCCCAGGTGGCACTAGTGGTAAAGAACCCGCCTGCCAGCGCAGGAGACATAAGAGACATGGGTTCGATCCCTAAGTCAGGAAGAGACCCTGGAGGTAGTATTCTTGCCTGGAAAATCCCATGGACAGAGGAGCCTGGTGGGCTACAGTCCATAGGGTCACAGAGAGTCAGACACGACTGAAGGACTGATCACGCACACACATATCAATAAGGCCAGAAAAACAAACAAAAAAAGAACCACTGGAAAAAATTCAACATCCATTTATAATAAGAACTCTCAGCAAACTATAAATAGAGGAGAACTTCCTCAGCTTGATATAGAGGCTACAAAAATCCTACAAATCACAGATACTTAATGATGAAAAGTTGAAATGCTTTCTCCCCCAGATTTGAAACAAAGCAAGATGGCCTTCACCACTCTTATTCAATATAAAACAGGAAGTGTTAGCCAGTGTAGTAAGGCGAGAAAAGGAAATAAAAGGCATACAGGCTGGAAAGGGAAAAAAATAAAACATTCCCTATTCACAGACAACAGGGCTTCCCTGGTGGCTCTGTGATAAAGAATCTGCCTGCCTATGCAGGAGACAGGGGTTTGATCCCTGGGTTGGGATGAGCCCCTGGAGAAGGAGATGGCAATCCACTCCAGTATTCTTGCCTGGAAAATCGCATGGACAGAGGAGCCTGATGGTCCATGGGGTCTCAAAAGAGTTGGACATGATTAGCGACTAAACAACAATAACAACAACAACAATTCACAGACAGCATGATTGACTACATAGAAAATCCCAAGGATTCTCTGAAAAAAAAAAAAAAAAAATACTAGAACTGAGTTCAGCAAGTTTGCAGAATACAAATAAAAAACCAAAAATCAACCATATTTCTATAGTAGTGAACATGTGAGAAATGAAATTAAAAACATAATACCATATATAATGTATACAATCACTCTTCAAAATTAAATACTTATAAATAAATCTAACAAAATATGTACGGGCTCTATATGCTAAAAATTACAAACAGCTGATGAAAGAAATCAAAGATCTAAATAATGAACAATTTTCACGGATTGAAGACTCAATATAATAAATGTCATTTCTCTCCAAATTGATTCACAGGTTTAATTCAGTTCTTGCCAAAATCACAGCAAGGTTTCTATAGGTGTGTGTGTGTGGTCACTTGAGCAGTCGTGTCTGACTCTCTGACCCATGAACTGTAGCCTACCAGGCTCTTCTAGCTGTGGGGTTTTCCAGGCAAGAATGCTGGAGTGGTTTGCAATTTTCTACTCCAGGGGATCTTCCCAACCCAAGGATCGCCTGCATTGGCAGGCAGATTCTTTACCACTAGCCCTGATCCCCTGGAGGAGGGCATGGCAACCCACTCCAGTATTCTTGCCTGGAGAATCCCATGGTCAGAGGAGCCTGACAGCCTGCAGTCCATAGCGTCACAAAGAATCAGACATGACTGAAGTGACTTAGCACACACAGTACAGTATCACCTGGGAAGCCCAAAGGTATAGACAAACTTATTCTCAAATTTATAGACAAGTTTATTCTCAAAAGAATTAAAATAGCTAAAATAATTTTGAAAACAAAGGAAAAGTAGAAGAAATTCCATTTGCAAACTTACTAAGTAGTTACAGTAGTCAACAGTAGTCAACAGTCTTATCCCCCTATTAAGACTATTTTGAAGACTATAAAAATAATATACTAAGAATTTAGACATGTATTATTATCCTACACATAGTAAGTGCTTAACACATGTGAGCCATTAAATAAACATTTTAAGCTCAGGAAGTGATGTTTAAGAAACATAAAGTAAAATGTCCACATTCATATAGATAATAAGTTTAGAAGCCAGAATCTGAGCAAAGTCCTACTAATTCCAAGTCCCAGACAATTTACCACCATACTATAAACATTACCAAAAAAGAAATTACCTTTCTAAAGGCCCTCCAGCTTTCTCACTTTTGGAGTTTCATTTGTCTGTAGAGGATAAAACTCTGAGATCTCTTCAAAATATCAGAGTTCACAAACCTTAGAATACTTTGTGGCCCCAGTTGGTCTGCCTATGCAAGCTGTTTTATTTGTATTACTATTTTTCCTTGCCAGGAGGTCAACCCAATAGTTATCCTTGACTTCTTCAATAATGGGACTCTGATAGATATTTAAGGAACCAAAAGTCCCACTCTGTAAAACATAAGCTGCCTTGTCCCCGTCCTGTAAATGATTCATCACAAGTATTATCCCAACAAGCCTATGATCGATAGGAACATCTACATTTGTGTGTAAATGACACTGGTCTTCTCGGGCCAGTGCGTTCTCTCACTCCTACACCTGCAGAGACTAAAAGAGATTAAGTGGGTCCTCTCAATACATCCCATGAAATATTGATTAAAGGTCTAGTTGAAATAAGTGTATTAATGTAGACTTAAAGCACTCATGTGAGTAAGAACACCCCAAGGGGAAACATTTCTACAGAGCAAGTGAGACAAAGATTGGATACTTTGGAAATGGTGAGAATGTTCCTGGGTACACAGATCCTTTTTGCAATGTCACACAGCAAAGTAGGACTTTTATCAATGATCCCAGTGATAAAAGCCTAGCCCTTAGAGGAAGGGAAAAGGTGGGAGAGGGGAGGGGAAGTTAAAAATGAAATAAACAGGAGGCAAGCAATGACTTTATAAATTAGTATTTCTCATCAAATTCACTTAAAATCAAGCTTTTACTCTCCCTTTTTAATTTGATTTCCTTCCTATTTCTACCCAGTACAAGTAGAAACGAGCCATGGTTTTCTAGGGAAAACAAATACAAAGCAAAAAGATTCATCATTTCTAGAAGACTGGCAATATCTGCAATTCATTGCCTGAGTTTAGTTTCTTAGGGGAAAATAATCTAAGACAGGTTTTCCTGTGGTTTTTTGGGTATACTTAGTCTCCTTTGTAGAATCTAAGGAGACCATTTAGTCATATTTTCTTATGCTTAGAAATTATAGATTGAGTGAATGTAAGAAGAGAAAGAGGTCTAACAATTTCCAATCCTTTAACTTTTTCAGATGAGGAAACTAATTTGGCTTATATAGGTTAGGTCCATATAGTCAAAGCTGTAGTTTTTTCAGTAGTCCTGTATGGATATAAGAGTTGGACCATAAAGAAGGCTGAGTGCCGAGGAATTGATGCTTTTGAACTGTCGTGTTGGAGAAGACTCTTGAGAGTCACTTGGACAGCAAGATCAAACCAGTCAATCCCAAAGAATATCAGTCCTGAATATTCATTGGAAGGACTGATGCTGAAGCTGAAGCTCCAATATTTTGGCCACCCGATACGAAGAACTGACTCATTAGAAAAGACCCTGATGCTGGGAAAAGATTGCAGGCAGGAGGAAAATGGGACAACAGAGGATGAGATGGTTGGATGGCATCACTGACTCGATGAAGATGAATTTGAGAAAGCTCTGGGAGTTAGCAATGGACAAGGAAGCCTGGTGTGCTGCAGTCCATGACGTTGCAAAGAGTGGGACATGACTGAGCAACCAAACTGAACTGAACTGAAGTAAAAAAGACTTGTCCACAGACTCATAGTATGATAGTAGCAAAGCCCAGTCTAGATTCTGGATTTCGGAACATCTACTAGTAATCGCAAAAGCAAGAGAGTTCCAGAAAAACATCTATTTCTGCTTTATTGACTATGCCAAAGCCTTTGACTGTGTGGATCACAATAAACTGTGGAACATTCTGAAAGAGATGGGAATACCAGACCACCTGGCCTGCCTCTTGAGAAACCTGTATGCAGGTCAGGAAGCAACAGTTAGAACTGGACATGGAACAACAGACTGGTTCCAAATAGGGAAAGGATTATGTCAAGGCTGTATATTGTCACCCTGCTTACTTAACTTACATGCAGAGTACATCATGAGAAATGCCAGGCTGACAAGCTGGAATCAAGTTTGCTGGGAGAAATATCAATAACCTCAGATATGCAGATGACACCACACTTATGGCAGAAAGTGAAGGGAATCTAAAGAGCCTCTTGATGAATGTGAAAGAGGAGAGTGAAGAAGTTGGCTTAAAGCTCAACATTCAGAAAAGTAAGATCATGGCGTCTGGCCCCATCACTTCATGGCAAATAGATGGGGAAACAGTGGAAACAGTGGCTGACATTATTTTGGGGGGCTTCAAAATCACTGCAGATGGTGACTGCAGCCATGAAATTAAAAGACGCTTACTCCTTGGAAGGAAAGTTACAACCAACCTAGACAGCATATTAAAAGGCAGAGACATTACTTTGCCAACAAAGGTCCAGATAGTCAAGGCTATGGTTTTTCCAGTGGTCATGTACAGATGTGAGAGTTGGACTATAAAGAAAGCTGAGTACTGAAGAATTGATGCTTTTCAACTGTAGTATTGGAGAAGACTCTTTAGAGTCCCTTGGACTGCAAGGAGATCCAACCAGTCCATCCTAAAGGAGATCAGTCCTGAGTGGTCATTGGAAGGACTGATGCTGAAGCTGAAAGTCCAATACTTTGGCCACCTGATGTGAAGAGCTGACTCATTTGAAAAGACCCTGATGCTGGGAAAGATTGAGGGCAGGAGGAGAAGGGGACGACAGAGGATGAGATAGATGGATGGCATCACAGACTCAATGGACATGAGTTTGGGTAAACTCCGGGAGTTGGTGATGGACAGGGAAGCCTGGCATGCTGTGGTCCATGATGTTGCAAAGAGTCAGACATGACTAAGTGATTGAACTGAACTGAACTGAGCTAGTAACCCTCAATGGAGGACAGTATCACTCCCCTGGGAGCATTTAGAAGTATGTTGGGGCATATATGATTGTTATGCAATGATGTGAGGGTGTTAGTGTACTGAGGACTAGGCTTGCTGAATGTCCCACATTGTTCAGGGCATTCCTCTGAAGAACAGTTGTCCTTCCAAAGATGCCAACAGGGTTCCCACGGAAAAATACTGACATTAGTAATCCTCCCTTTACCACTTCATGCCATTTTCTTATGGCCATTTTTTGGGACTATGTACCTGGGTACATCGCTGGATACTACTGTTTAGCAATATCATTATCAACCGCCTGCTTCTCTGAAATTCTCTCCTAATATCTCAGTGTCTTCCATCCCAAGAATGAATTCCCCTCTTATAAGTGGCAAAACAGAACCAACTTCAAAATAGCTACTGTGGCTCAGATAGCCTCAAATTCATGCCAGGTAGGAAGACCTTGAAAATATTCCTAAACTTTATTCAACAAACGGTAGTTTTTGTACCACCTCTTTCACCTGTACTTATAGCATATAAGAACATTCCAGGTTTATTTTTTACTTTAATTAGAAGATGTGACACCAGCATATATGATACTAGAACTGAGTCCCTAACATCTACATGCCTCCCATTAACTCATAATTTAGAATGAGTCACTTTCAGTTCAGTTCAGTCACTCAGTCATGTCCGACTCTTTGTGACCCCATGGACTGCAGCACACCAGGCTTACCTGGCCATCACCAACTCCTGGAGCTTACTCAAACTCACATCTATGGAGTTGGTGAGGCCATCCAACCATTTCATCCTCTGTCATCCCCTTCTCCTCCTGCCTTCAACCTTTCCAAGCATCAGGGTCTTTTCAAATGAGTCAGCTCTTCACATCAGGTGGCCAAAGTATTGGACTTTCAGCTTCAACATCAGTCCTTCCAATGAACACCCAGGACTGATCTCCTTTTGGATGGACTGGTTGGATCTCCTTGCAGTCCAAGGGACTCTCAAGAGTCTTCTCCAACACCACAGTTCAAAAACATCAATTCTTCAGTACTCAGCTTTCTTTATAGTCCAACTCTCACATCTGTACACGACTACTGGAAAAACCATAGCCTTGACTAGATGGACCTTTGTTGGCAAAGTAATGTCTCTGCTTTTTAATATGCTCTCTAGGTTGGCCATAGCTTTTCTTCCAAGGAGAAAGCATCTTTTAATTTCATGGCTGCAATCACCATCTGCAGTGATTTTGGAGCCCAAAATAAACAGTCTGTCATTGTTTCCATTCTTTCCCTATCTATTTGCCATGAAGTGATGGGACTGGATGCCATGATCTTAGTTTTCTGAGTGTTGAGCTTTAAGCCAACTTTTTCACCTTCCTCTTTCACTTTCATCAAGAGGCTCTTTAGTTCTTCTTTGCTTTCTGCCATAAGGGTGGTGTCATCTGCACATCTGAGGTTATTGATATTTCTCCTGGCAATTTTGATTGCAGCTTGTGCTTCATCCAGCCTAGAGTTTCTCATGATGTACTCTGCATGTAAGTTAAATAAGCAGGGTGACAATATACAGCCTTGACATACTCCTTTCCTGATTTGGAATCAGTCTGTTGTTCCATGTCTGGTTCTAGCTGTTGCTTCTTGACCTGCATACAGATTTCTCAGGAGGCAGGTCACGTGGTCTGGCATTCTTATCTCTTTCAGAATTTTCCAGAGTTTGTTGTGGTCCACACAGTCAAAGGCTTTGGCATAGTCAATAAAGCAGGAGTAGATGTTTCTCTGGAACTCTCTTGCTTTTTCGATGATCCAGTGGATGTTGGCAATTTGATCTCTGGTTCCTCAGCCTTTTCTAAATCCAGCTTGGACATCTGGAATTTCACAGTTCATGTACTGTTGAAGCCTGTCTTGGAGAATTTTGAGCATTACTTTGCTAGCATGTGAGATGAGTGCAATTGTGTGGTGGTTTGAGCATTCTTTGGTATTGCCTTTCTTTGGGATTGGAATGAAAACTGACCTTATCCAGCGCTGTGGCCACTGCTGACTTTTCCAAATTTGCTGACATATTAAGTGCAGCACTTTGACAGCATCATCTTTTAGGATTTGAAACAGCTCAACGGAATTCCATCACCTCCACTAGCTTTGTTCGTAGTGATGCTTCCTAAGGCTCACTTGACTTCACATTTCAGGATGTCTGGCTCTAGGTGAGTGATCACACCATAGTGGTTATCTGGGTCATGAAGATCTTTTTTGTATAGTTCTTCTGTGTATTCTTGCCACCTCTTCTAATATCTTCTGCTTCTATTAGGTCCATACTATTTCTGTCTTTTATTGTGCCCATCTTGGTATGAAATGTTCCTGTGCTATCTCTAATTTTCTTGAAGAAATCTCTCGTCTTTCCCATTCTATTATTTTCCTCTATTTCTTTGAATTGATTACTGAGGAAGTTTTTCTTATCTCTCCTTGCTATTCTTTGGAACTCTGCATTCAAATGGGTATATCTTTCCTTTTCTTCTTTGCCTTTTGCATTACCTTATATACCCCAAACAAAACTGCATGATTCCTTTCAAATCACTAGTTAGAAAGAGCCATTAACATCAGTACATTCTATTCCCAGTAGCCTTGGTTCTTTGTCAAGTAGCTGTATTCATCTGGGCAGAAGCCTCAATGATTATGTGATGGTTTGAGTTCAGAGGTAGACATCTTGCTTTAGAATTTAAATCGTTAGAGAGGATGTTGAGTTTCTTTCATACTCAAGCAGTTGTCATACTTAACCAGTTGTCCGATAGCTTTCACCGTTATTATAAATGATACAGTGTTTTTTTAAAGTAGTTTATATCTTCAAAAACATGTAGCTCCTCCTTGGCAGAAAGAACCTAGCCCCAAGGGCTCAAAGACCTTGGTAACACCTTCTTCTGCTGAAACCTGAACATCACAGAGAGGGCTGGATTCTAACAAATACAAACCAGGCAGGTGTCACACTGTATGATTATTGCCCCTAAGTCTTTTCAGTAGCAAAATACCAAAAACTACTGGAGGAATTTCATGAAAAATAATAATTTGCATTATAAACTGGGGACAAAAAGAAGACACCACTTTGGACTTCAAGTTATATATAATTAAGCATGTCTTAACCTCTTTACAGCAATAAGTTCCCAAAGACATGTAAACAATTGTGAAGGAACCTTTCCTCTCATATCACTGACTTTCTCTAACTCTTCTACATTCCTCAGTAAAACAGCTACTATAAAGATTATTTACTCCCTTTTCATGTCCCCATCATTTTAAAGAATGCTTAATTTATGCCAGGATATAAAGGAGACTTAATTTGAACAAGAGGCAGAATTATTCATGGCACTCATGCCCAACGTGCAAGGACAGATTCAGAGGTAGAACTGAATATAAATAGTATCGTCAGGACTGCACAGGGAGCTCCATTAGCTCTAGGCATCATCTCTATCAGGCTAGAGAAGGAAGCACTGAAATCACGTCATCATGATTTGAAATCTGAGACAGAGGGGGAAAAATGCTGTCATCCTTCAGATGGAAATCTACTTAAACAAACACCGAAGGTGGAAACACTCTTGTCCCACACCACAGCACCAAATCTGCACGGAAGGCGGTGAAGCTGCACATGGCCACTTTGCTTCCAGTCACTGGGGATCAGAGAAGGAACGGAACACCCCTCAGGGCATCCTGGATGTCAGGGCAATCTGGCCCTGGCATTTGTCGCTTGTAAGGAGCCGGGGTGGATGGGCCTGAGCTGACTGGCCAGGCAGGTCACTCCTGCTTCCCATCTCATGACCTCATGTACTCTGTCAGATAACATGACTCTCAGGAAAAGAAAAAAAAAAAGAATGTTTCAGACGATCCTGTCTGTCTTATGACTTGTTTGGGTACTGTCCAGAAACCCAGTAAGAATTTTCTCAGTCAGTAGCTACAATCAAGTCTTACTGTCTACAACCCCAAATCCAAGCTGTTAAATTGGGTCTACATTTTTTTTAAAACAGATTTAGTCAGAGTACTGTATTATAATACTTCTCACTGCATAAAAGAATGAAATATTAATCATAGACAAAGATAGTGAGACTGGGTTTAGAAAGAAAAAACTACATATGGCATATAAGATGCACATCTAAAACATGAGAAACAAGAAAGATAGAACAGTAAATAATCACATATATGTTACATATAATATTTATACATAGTCAGTGACAGTCACAGCCAAATGAAAGCTGGTGCAGCCATGTTAATACTAAACTAGTAGGCTTAGGTATAAAATACTTACTGGAGATTAAAAATACAATATGTAACAAGAAAAGCTTTGCTCACCAGTGTATATATACCTAAAATATGCCATCAAAATATACAAAGAGAAGTTCTGACAGAGTTATAAGGAAAAAGGAACAAATCCATAATTGTCTCTCTCAGAAACTGATCAGTTACTTGCCATCATGTTGCTGAAATCTTCTGTATCCCTACTGACAGACAAAAGTCAGGAAGAACATAGACGACATTACCAAAATGATTATATACTTTAACCAACTGACATATGTACAACACAGCATATGTGTCTTTCAAGTACAAATAGAATATTTTTTTAAATGGTACTTATATTAATACTAGGTCATGAAGAAAATCTCATGAAAATTTCAAGTGATTGAAAACCTGTGAAGAATAACCTCTGACCACAATGAAATAAACCTAAAAATTAGATAAAATCAATGTGCTTGGAAATTAATAAATATACTCCTCAATAAACTGTGAGTCAAAGAAGAAATCATAATGGAATTAGAAATTATCTGAATATAATGCTAACCAAAAAATATCTACACTTGAAAACTTGTGGGTTGCAGCCAAAAAAGTTTTCAAGAAAGAAAAGTATAGCCCTGAAGTGAATATATTAGAAAATAAGAGAGATCGCTCTTGTTTTTCTTGGTCAGTTTTGCCAGTTTATTTCTTGATCAACTTTAATAGTCTTTTCAAAGAACAAAATTTTGGTCTTGTTGACCCTCTCTATCGTATCTATATTTTCCATTTTATTAATTTCTGTTATCATACATATTTCCTTCTACTTTATTTGAGTTTATTTTGCTGCTCTTTTTCTAACTTCTTCAAACAGATGTTGGTTTAGGTCAAACTGCTTCATAATCTGCCCTGAAAATTATGAGATAATCTCCAAAGGGAGTCTATTACAATTCATCTATCTGGGGACTGAAAAACATGCCAGTTGGTCAACTCAAGTTAAAGTGTTCATCAAATTCACTTGCATCATTTTATTGGATTCCACATATAAGTGATATCATATGGTGTCTGTCTTTCTGTCAAGAATTTTATTTTTTCCCAAAGTTCTATTTTTCTAAGAAAGAAGTGTAAAATAAGTGATACAAAAAGACTAAAAATAAATTAACTTTTATCATAGTCTGAAAAAAATTTAAATCAGAAAAACATACTGGAAAAAGTAACAAGAACAGAAAAAATATCTCACAGGAAATGTCACTTGAAAAGCTCATTATTTCCAAGTAAGAAACAGAATTCACCCTTTTTTAGCACAATGAGATATAACAGCGAGTCTAATACAGTGGCTAGAAAGAGCAAACATTCTCTCCATCTCTCCATGAACATGAAATTGAGATGATTTTCAGGCTTATTTGCAAATTTATGGAGACAGGCCATCCACAGCTTAATGGAGGCTCCATTTTCAATCAACAGACCAGAGAGTCAAGTGGAATATTCCCCACCTATGGTGTTCTTAATCATTTTCTAAGCAAATGATAAGAATAAAAGGAATCATGAAAAGCAGATGAGACCATCTTACCCAAGCAGATTGAGTCACCTCCCTTAACTCCTGAGAAATTTCCAGAGGTGCCTAAACATTGCTAAGTTCCTCCATGTCTTAAAAGCAATGAGAAAAAAGAACAGTTCATTTCACATTGGACAATTGCCCAACAACCACATGTGAAAGAAAAAAAAAGTACATGCTACTATCAGAAAAACTGAGAACGTCTAAGTTTGATCACATCCATAGCTTGTAATTCAGGTTTACAAAAGTTCAATTTCTCCTCTCCTGGAAGGTGTTCAAGAAGAAAAACATTCCTGTGCAGATAAATAATTTCTGCCTAAAGAATGGTATGTAATTGATAGCAAGGGCAGGATATTAGAAACCCTGTTTATAACTTTTTTACCACCAAGTTACACCATCAGTGTATTAGTCAGATAATTTCACTAGTTGCTGTAACAGACAACTCCCCAAATTTTAGTAGCCTAGCACTATAGTTCTCACCCATGTCATGGTCCAATCGAGTGTCCAGACTTCAATGTATTATTTCAGGGAAATCAGTTTTTTCCATCATTTGGGCTTCTAGCTTCTAGAAGTTCCTGAGTCTGCCACAGCATCCTTTGTGTTTGACTAAGTGAAAGAAGAGGATTGTGCCAGGCTTAGCATGGCACACAGCACTCATGCCCACATACCCTGGCTTGTCATATAACTCTAATCTAACATGAGCTTGGTAAATGCAGTCAAAGAAAGGAGACAGATGAGCTTGTAGGCACTGCACTACAGTGAGAAAGCACACCGCTCAAGCCCTCTGGCACTCACTTTACAACAAACGGTAAAACAAAAGGATCTCTGAGTTCACTCGGTCCTGGCATTCTGTAATTTCAATAAGAGAATATCTCTAGTTTGGGTCCACAGATATGACTGCACATAAGAGAATACTACTCTACTCTTACCTGAGACTTTTCTTCAATTTCTTGATATGGCATTTGTCTTTAGTGCTTTCAACGATGTCCAAAAAATAAGGGAATGCATGTGATAAAGCCAACTGAGCTATCAACAGTAAATTGGGCCCTTCTAACCCTAATATTCTATGATCCATTGCATCATGCTCCTCATTTAGCAAAGAAGTTGTCCGAGAGTTCTCAGGATTGGAAAAACCACAAAGGTTTTTTGCCATGGCTTCTGTAAAAGTGCTTTTGCACAAGCTGAGCTCCATGGTTATTGCTATGGTGTAAGAGAAATTAAGAGGCTAATGATGTTAGGGGACTTAATGTGGGTGTGTGCGTGTGTTTTCTGAAGATCTCCAAAGCCTGATTATCTCCATGGATGGGAAACACTGCTGACATAAGCATAAATTAATAATCTGTCATTGATGTGTATCTGAGTATACCTATCAAGATTTGAGTTAGCATTTAAATCAGTAATAAATTTGAAATAAACTGGTTAACTACCAAATAAATCAACCTAATGTCATTTCCCCTGGTGTCTTATTTTCTTTGTTTTGTTTTACATTATTAAGATAAGAGGCATAGAATATCCATTCTGGTGATTTTTTTCACTTTATCATAATAATTAGTCTAGCTCTGTTGTTTACATATTCTAAAAGTCAATCTGAGAAAAAGTTTGAACCTGGGTCTCCCACATTGCCAACAGACTCTTTATCATCTCAACCACCAGGAAAGTCCTTAGATAAGATACCACTTTTAAATCTAGGATCTTACAACAAGAACATGTTAGATGTATTTGTTAACTGAGATCAGAAGTGGTGTTTTCACAGCCAGAACTGAACCTATCAGAAAAAAGAATTTTTATATATTAATATTTTATTAAGTGGGTTAATAATGGAGAATTTTCAAAGATAATTGCTAACATATTTTTAATTCCTTTTTCATTGCCTTATTTTACAATTTGGCCTTAAAAAACAACTCTTTTTATCATATTTGTTGTTCTTACACCTAATGAATATAAACTGAGATTTGCATAACAATTTTCTTTAGAAGATTGTCCATATTTCATCAAAGTCTATGCATGCATTGCTGAGTATTCCAATAGATTAACAGCTGACTACAGGTATCACCTTGAACCAGAGTTGGGCAGTTTGATCATATAAGGTAACTAAAGCATCCTGATGTAATTTGACGGGATATTCAAAATTTTGCTTTGTTTAAAATGTTTATATAATATATACATCTGATTATAGTCAGCTGAGCCTTTGTGGCTCAGCAGTAAAAGAATCTGTCTGCAATGCAGGAGATTCAGGAGACTACGGTTCGACTCCTGGATTGGGAAGATCTCCTGGAGAAGGGCATGGCAACCCACTCCAGTATTATTGCCTGCAGATTCCCATGGACAGAGGAACCTGGCAGGCTACAGTCTATGGGGTCACAAAGAGTCAGACACAAATGAAGTGACTGAACACACACACATAGTCAGCAGAAAGTCAATAATTATATTCAGTTGAAATTCTGAAATCAATCAACACATACCACAAAAACCAGTCAATCCTAGCGGAAATCAATCCTGAATATTCATTGGAAGGACTGATGCTAAAGATGAAGCTTTGGACACCTGATGCAAAGAGTTGACCCATTAGAAAAGAACCTGATGCTGGGAAAGATTGAAGGCAGGGGGAGAAGGGGATGACAGAGGACGAGATGGTTGGATGGCATCACCAACTCAATGGACATGAGTTTGAGCAAGCTCTGGGAGATGGTGAAGGGCAAGGAAGCCTGGCATGCTGCAGTCCATGGGTCGCAAAGAGCAGGACACGACTGAGCGACTGAACAAAAACAACAACAACGTAATATATCATGACTAAGGTACCACTGTCCTAATAGTGTAAGGATAATTTTATCAAGTGAATAATAAATGAATAATTGTTAAACACTAATAATTCAAAGGCTAAAGGTATATGATTATATCTATAAAAGCCAAAAAGGATTTTTTTAAAAGACAACAGAACTTCTCTTAACAAGAACTCTTTAAAAACTATAAATAAAAAGGTATTTCCTTAACATAGTAAAGAATAGGGTTTTTTTGATTGACAGTCAATATCAAAGTAATAGTGCAACACTGGAGTGTTTGCATTAAAGTCAAAAACAAGACAAGGATTTCCACTATCATCACTATTATTCAACATTGTCTGATGACTTTTTGCTAAAGAAATAAGACAATCAAAAATAATTAGGTTTAAATACTAGAAATAATAGAAAAATATCAAGCAGGAGAATACAAACCAAATAAATACCATCTCCTTTCCACCATTTGTTTCTGGTGTTAGAACTACCTCTTTGGATCAGTGGTTTGTAAGGCATAGGTCTAACCCCTAGACTCTGAAGACTTTGTAGTTGGGACTTTTTAAAATGTTTTATTTTAAATATTTAAAGTCCTAAGTATTGGAGTTGGAAAACAGATAAGAAACTTGGACCTGAATGGCTCAGTGTGGTTACTTTGGAACCCACATTAGTACAAAGGAATGTGCTATGGAAATGGTGTTTTGTGGCTAAATAAATAGGTGAATTCTACATAAAACAGGACTTCTCAGAACCTACAATGTGCAGCTCTGTGTTTTGAACACCCAAGAGGGATTGTAGTGTACAGTATCTCCCCACAGAGACCTCCCTATCTCCCTTCTTCTGAGAAGTGTCTCGAGGAATCAGTGTTCCATGAAACAGTATTAGAAACCCTCTTCAAGGTTTATCCTCTCATTTCACAGATGAGAAAGCTGATGCCCAGAGGAAGGAAGTGACTTGCTAAAGGCTATTCAGTGATGCCATGCCGGCAGGGTCTAAATGCCATGTTTCTTCATCTCAGTTTCATGTTCATTCTTACATCCTGACACCTCTCTGTTTGAGATCCTCCTGTAACAGCTTTTTCCCACTATCCCACTCAGTATAATTAGGTTCTGTATTAGTTTGCTAGGGCTGCCATAATAAAATACCACAGACTGGATGGTTTAAAAAGCAGAGATTTGTTTTCTCGCAGCTCTGGAGGCTAGAAGACCAAAATCAAGGTGTCAGCAGGTTTGGTTTCTCCTGCAGCCTCTCTCCCTGCCTTATAGATGGCTGTTATCTCCCTGTCTCTTGATATGGTCTCTCCTCTGTGTGTGTACATGTCTGTGGCCAATCTCCTCTTCCTATAAGAACACTAGTCATATTGGATTAATAATATGACCATATTTCACCTTAACTACCTCTTTAATGACCCAGTCTCCAAATGCAGCCACATCTGAGTACTGAGTTCAAACTTCAACATACAAACTTTGAGAGAACACAAATATCCCCAAAGACGTTTCATTTCTGTGTCTTAAGTGCCCTGTGCTTCTCTCAATTATAGCATGTATCTCACTGAGGTCCATAAAAACGTAATATATGTCTTACCTACTAATCTGCAGATGATTTGAGAACAGGAACTGTGTTTGTATTACTATCAAATAGCACAGCTCCTAGAATAGTTTGGATGCTCAGTGAATGATTGTGGAGTACGTGAATTATGAAGTCAGAAGCCTGACTCCAAGCCTGTACTCTTTGAGTTACCAGCAGTGTGATCACTGAGACAAACAGAGATAATAAGTACTTCCTGTAGTTTGGGTGAGAATTCAATAAAATATGTCTCTGGCAAAATGCCTAGCAATATAAGGAGCTCCATAATTGTTAATTGAATTTGAGGTTGTATCTTCTTCCCAGATATCTATAAAACACTAATTAATAATTGTGATTACAAATGCTTAGTAATTAAACTGCTTTTATAAAAACAATTAATAATGAGGCATGCTAATCTAGGCCATACAGATATATAAAGGATTTGTCATCAACAACAATATTCCACAAATTTCATCTCACAAGTTGAAGCCAATTTCAAATCTAGGTAATTAAAAGCCTTTTAAGCAAGGGCTCTGTTTCCTCCTGGCCTGCCTTGGTAGACACTATGTGACACCTTCCTGGACAAAATAATGCCTTCTAGAGGAATGGAATGTTGGGTCTGTTGCATTTTTAACAGGACATTCTTGGTCTAGAAGCTACAGTTAGCCAAAACCTTTAAACATTTTGATGTTATTCAATGAAAAGATTCTCCCCTCGTTTTAGTTACAGAGACATGATAGGATGAAGATAGGCTAAGCTCACAACACAACAAAAGTCTCTAGAGGAACAGAAACCTATTTGTCCTGTGTACGAATATATTCATTGGAAGGACTGATGGTGATGATGAAGCTCCAATACTTTGGCCACCTGATATGAAGGGCCAACTCATTAGGAAAGACCTGAGTCTGGGAAAGATTGAAGGCAGGAAGAGAAGGGGACAACAGAGGATGAGATGGTTGGATGGCATCACTGACTCGATGGACATGAGTTTAGGCAAGCTCCGGGAGTTGGTGATGGACAGGGAAGCTTGGCATGCTGCAGTCCATGGGGTTGCAAAGAGTAGGACACAACTGAGCGACTGAACTGAACTAATGAGTATATCTGTTGCCTCAATAATGTTGGGTAACAAACCAACTTAAGCCATTTGTATTTCCTGCTGTGGGGAGTATAACTGATTAATGGCCCAACTGCTGCCCTCCTGGATCCATCCTCAAGTCAGTAAGGGTATGACTCACATTTCCAATGACTGAACACAGTGGGCATAATAATACAGACCCACTCCTGCAAAACATGGGATTCCTTTCACATGGGGTTCCTTTGGCTGAAGAACTTGCGGTCAGGCCAGCCAGAATTTTTCTAGCCCTGTGCTGCAGCCTGAAGCTCTTAACTACTCAATCTTTCCTTCCCTTTGTCTTCCACAGTGGTCAGACCTGTGTCTCAACCTGAAGGCTCTCAACTTCTTGGTCTCTCCTCTTTATCTTTCAACAGCATTTAATCCAGTAAATCCCTTGTACCTGTAATTCCAGCTTGGTATCTGCTTCCCAGAGGGCTTGAACTAAAACACACCTCAAAGTTAAATCACTGAAAACAATAAGCATTTCATTTTGCTCTTAAGTCTACATACAGTTTGGCTGTGTGGTACTTATGATTATGGCCTGAGTCAAGCTGGGTTGATCTCAGCGGGCTTGATTATGCTTCAGTCAGGTGGTGGGTCAGCTGGGTGTAGAATGATCTAAGATGGCCCCAGTTGGGATGCTTCAGCTCTGCTTCATATGTTCTCTCAGTCTTCCACTAGTGCACAAAGCATTGTCCCAAGAGATAGAGCATCAGGGCTCAGGCCTCTCCAGATCTGGCCTTGATGCTGATATAAACTCCCACCTCACTCAATTGGGCAATGCAAATCAAAAAGCCAGCCCAGATTTAAAGGAGGGGCAATAGACCCCAACCTTTGATAGGAGGAACACTGCAAAAGGCATGGATATAGGGAGGGGTAAAGAATTGCAGCCATTCTTGCAATCAACCTGTCATACTTCATTTCCCAATATTATCCCTAAACACATTGCCATGTCTGTGCCAGTAACTGCCTTGGCCGTTGGATAGCTATCCAAGCAGACATGACCAATAAGCGCCTCTGGTCTCTTCACTTGGGCTGAGCTGCCCATCACAGAGGCTCGCGCGCCTAGGCAGAACTCCCAGCTGGTGTGAGCCATGTTAATTGATAAACATAGCCTGTAAAAGCTGCTGCTAGTGGTCCAGTCTTCCAAGTGGGGAACTTGAAAAGGTTTACTCTGAATGCAACGAGAAGTCTCTTTCCCGTCTGTTCCCTGTCACCCCGCATCAGTTTCAGGTCAGGAATGCTAAAAGAAAACAGGGCACATAAGCATTTGAACTCAACCTTACTTTCTGAGGAGCAAACTGACAATTAGGACCAGGACCCGCATCAAAAAAGAGCAACCCAGCATGAAGTCCGTCTAATTAGTCATATGAACGGAGAGCTTCCCCTCCGCTTCCTCTAGAACATACGCTTGTCAGATCTTATAAGGGAGGCTTTGTGCCCTGACATGCTATTGAAAGGAGAATGGGTACAGGTAGTTTCACATTAATATCATGAGCAACCCTCTCCAGGCCACAGAATGTTTCTCTGAACATCACTTTTAGATTTCTTTTTGGCCTCTCGAGCTGTTAATAAATTTTTAAAGTGAGGCTTTTAATTTTGCTGCAAAGATAGACCCATAAAGAAAACCAAGCACCCTGGTCTGGTTGAAAACCCCGACCTTTTTAATACCTTGTCTCATGTTAATGGGAAACTGAGCAAGATGAAGAATTCAAGGTGAAGGCTGGACATGGTCTGCTAATCCTGGGAACTGCATTGTTTAGGCTTCTGCACTTTATACTTTTTTTTTCCGTCAAAAAGTTTGTGTGCCACTGAAGGTCATCAGGCCTGTCATCAGAAAAGATTAGAAAAGACGTCCACATAGCACCTTGCTCCAGGCATCACAGAAATGGCTAGCCTATTTTGAGAGGTCATTAAGAGCCAGACCTTGAAGAAGACAAGTCCCGACTGGGTATGATATCTTGTTACTGCCTGGATTCTCACAGTGGGATGGCCTGGTTTTCTACCATGCATCTGCATTTTACTCAACTGTTAGCTTTTTGGGCAAGTCACAACTCTCTCTGCAGGCAGCTCCTGGCCGAAGCACACTGTAACCACATGACTATTAACATGATTTGAGAGTCATTTACTTTCCTGTTTGGAGTTCATGCCCATATGTGTAAAATGATTCTCTACTGTAGCCACATGCACACAAGCATGCTTTTATTTTTTCCTTAAATTTTTACACAAAGATGTGGATGGAGTGTCTAATAGTATGCGAGGTGGAACCTAAGCACCACTTCCTCTGGTCTCTGCATTTTCCCAACACTTTCTTTTCAATCTAAGAAAGAAATTCGCTTCATTAATTCTAACTGGCTTTGTTAGTTCGCTGGGTTATGAACTCCTAACCATCTGTCAATCCACGCTAGTATTCTTGCCTGGAGAATTCCACGGACAGAGAAGCCTAGTGGGCTACAGTCTGTGGGGTCATAGAGTCGGATATGACTGAACAACACACACACACACACACACACACACACACAACCATCCTTCAAAGTCTTCTCTAGGAAGCCTTTCCAGGCAACATTCCCACATCACCTCCTGCATGTCTCTGATGCATAGTACTTGCTGTGACCATTTTCCTCTCAATGCAAAGTTCACCTGTGCGCCCCAGAAGACAGAGCCTCTGTTGAGCCAGCTCTGCAGCCCCAACAACTGGAGACCCTCACTCTACCTTTGCCCAAGGAAGAAAGAGGAGGAAATTGCTATGCCTAGATAAAACTTAATCATACTACAAAGGAATAGAGATCATATACCTTGAAGCTTTTCCATAGCTCTGCCCAGTATTTTTAGTAAATGGTAGACTGAATAGACCTGCCCAAGTCTGAAAGGTTTCCTCTATTATTTACATCTATATTAGTATGGTACATTTGTTACAAATAATTAAGAAAATTAATTACCTCAGCTGTAAAAAAAAATGTCAAAACAAATTCTTCAGACTAAAAGACAGTAATCTCTGATGAAAATATAGAACTTCAGGGAAAGAATGAAAGCATGGAAGCAACCTAAATGCCCAATGACAGAGGAATGGATACAGAAGATGTGGTACGTATATGTAATAGAATATTACTTAGCTATAAGAAAGAGTGAAATAATGCCATTTGCAGGAACATGGATGAACCTAGAGAATATCATACTGAGTGAAGTGTGTCAGACAGAGAAAGACAAATATCACATGCTATCACTTATATGTGGAATAAAAAAATGGCACAAATGAACTTATTTACAAAAGAGAAATAGAGTCGCAGATGTGAAAAACAAACTTATGCTTATAAAGGGGGAGGGATAAATTGGGAGATTGGGATTGACATATACATACATACTACTGTATATAAAATAGATAATAAGGGGCTACTGTATAGCACAGGGAGCTCTACACAATACTCTGTAATGACCTATATGGAGAAAAGAATCTAAAAAAGAGTGGATGTATGTGTAACTGATTCACTTTGCTCTACAGCAGAAACTAACACAGCGTTGGAAATCAACTATCCTCCAGTTAATTTTTTTTTTAATTGTCAATAAAAAAAGAATGAAAGCACTGGGAAAAGCTAAAAGTGTATGGGTAAATTTTTAAAATATTGTTTAAGATAATAACAATAATTGTGCCTGTGGAGTTCATAGAATATGTAAAGTAAAACATATGCTAACAATACCATAAAAGGTTGGAAGGGGATTGATGGAGTTAAATAGTTAGGAAGTGTTTGTATTGTTCAGGAAGACCCATTGCTTGTGGGGAATGAATACTGATGATATGTAACATACAATGACATCAAGATTACTTCAGTTATTACATGTGGTTGCCTAGGATAAACTGCTATTTGAAGAAAGGCTTTAAGAGATCAAATAGCTGCCTCATCCGATCATTACAGTATTAGTAAATAAAGAAAAAACTCATTAAATAGGCTGGATATTTCTAATAGTGCTGGGGAACAAACAGAAATAAAATTATAAGCTCAGTGAATTAACTCTCAACTCAAGGCATTCCTGAGAATCAGATATGCTATAGCAGCCTCAAAATATTAAATTTCTTATAGCCTCAGGGCACACATAGCTAATGACCATATTTGAACTGAACTGTGCTGGGTTACTGAAAGTTGAATATGTAGCATCAGCGAATCTCTTACATGAAGGTTAAGATCATATTTTCCCTGTTTGAAGTTGCTTCCCAGAGGATACTTTTTCTTTGCAAAACCATTCCCCATTTCTCTCATTACCTCCAGATGTAGAGAAAAGATCAGATCCCAGCACACCTCAAGAGGAGAATTGTAAAGTCTGTCTGGGAAGATACAGCTTATATATCAAACATTTTCAATTTATTGATAACTTATATTAGTTAGAAGCTGGGCACCAGTGTGGGTATCAATAATTATTAGACCAATATAGTATAGGTTAATTTATGAATATGGGCACACTTATCCAACCTTCTGAATTTAATATGCTAGCTTACCTGGCTGCAAATGACTCTAACATTTTGCTTGTTTGGATAATTGAACCTATAGACTGATGATTTATATTCAATGAGATCAAGATGCTGGAACTTTTTGTATAATGTGGCAGAAGGAATCTGAAAGCTTACCAAGATGAATATATCACAGTGAATTTATTATGGACAACCTACCCCTGCATACCTAGGAGGTGTTAGGATATAGTCTATTATGGAATTTAAAAAATGATTGGGGAGGCAGGAATCCAGTGGTAGTGGGAGATATTATCACTGAAATAGGCACGCTGATTTCAGTGGGAATGATGGGATTTCAGACAAGTAGTGGCCAAGTGGCAGCAAGGTGGGTGTAATATATCATGATAGCATGGCTGAATGGCAACTGGAGTGTTTAAACACATAGGAATTAATGATAATGGTTAATTGATTATGGTGCTTCTAGGAAAGAAAGAGACTGCCTGACAAAATATTACTTGATTTACATCATCAGAAAACTTGTAGGTTTAGTGAGCATAACTCAGACTTGTGTTTGCCATAACATGAAGTAAAGAAAGACCTTCCATCTAGTTTCCAAACTTAAGCCACTGGGCAGACCCAGAGTCCTTAATTTGAGCTAAAAGCAGGTCCCATTGCCATAGGTGTACATTGTAAATCTTTCTCCACATCTTCCCCAAAGTGGTCTATGACTATATTTTTTAGCCAGTGCTTTCTTCATTCAGATTTATTTTCTTTCTGATCATCAAAATTTTCAACTAAATAGGTTGCCAAAATACATTATTTCTGACTTTTTTATAGTTAGGGTACAAAAAAGCATATTAACATCTATAGGCACCAGAACATTTATGAATTTATAATTTTATGGTACAAGAAAGGGGGCACAGATAAAGAAGATAAATAATCTGAAGAGTTACATACAACATTTTTTTTGATTATTTACTAAAACCCACCAGAAAAGTGAAAGGAATTCCATAAAGGCTTTATAACATGAACATGGTCTGACAGTATTTTCTTTAATTACCTGCTCACATCCCCACAATGCACCAGGAAAAGAAAAAAAAGCCATTAATACCAATACTTCAGAAGTTATTAGACACTGGCTGTGAGCCTACATTTCATTGCGATCTATTAGATACACAGGGAGGTTTATGGAGGTCTAAGGGGCAGGAGGAGAAGGGGATGACAGAGGATGAGATGGTTGGATGGCATCACTGACTCGATGGACATGAGTTTGAGTAAACTCCGGGAGTTGGTGATGGACAGGGAGGCCTGGCGTGCTGCAATTCATGGGGTCGCAAAGAGTCGGACACGACTGAGAGACTGAGCTGAACTGAACTGAAGGTGATAAATGGAGTTTGGGTCCTGGTCAGTCCTAGAATGGGCCTACTTCCCTATCCATGTAGCTATTTTCTCAGAGAGAACATAGTTGAAAAAGACATACTGTGAGAGAATAGAAAAAATATCTTCATTGGCTCCCTGACTTGATGTAAGGGCTACTTTGGCAGGAACTACCAAGTTGAAGACCCTGGAGTTATGCCTTTCAATCAAAATAATAAGCCAAAAAATACACAATGCACCTGGAAGAATTGCAGAGGTTCATGGTAGCATCAAAAGACTTGAAAGATTCAGGGGTGATGACTCCTATTCTTATCCATTTTAACCCATCTGTTTTTGACCTGGGCAAAAGCCAGGTAAAGAATGACTCCATTTGGAGGATAGAAATTAGTGTTAAATTAATAAACCTGTGTATCAATTGTAATTGATGTTTCAGATGTATATATATTTACTGAAAAAATTTAACAGAGTGCCTGGTACTTATTAGGCAACTCATGATATGACAAATGCTTTTCTTTCTGTGTCAGTGAACAGATGAACTTCCCTGGTGGCTCAGCTGGTAAAGAACCCACCTGCCATTGAAGGAGACACAAGAGATGCAGATTCAGTCCATGGGTAGGGAAGATCCCCTTAAGAAGGACATGGCACCCTACTCCAGTAATCTTGCCTGGAAAATTCCATGGACAGAGGAGCCTGGTGGGCTACAGTCCATGGGGCCACAAAAAGTCAGACTTAACTGAGCATACACACAATCAATACAGTAGCTCATAAGAACAGTGGTATACCTTCACTGTCTCGCTTCAGGGCTATGTCAGCTCTCCTGCTGTTTGTCATAAAATCGTCCATCGGGTCCCTGATCATTTGACCTTCCAAGACCATCATGCTGGGCCCACCACATTAATAACATCATGGTGACTGGACCTGGTAAACAGTAAGAGCAAGTATCTTAGATGCCTTCAGTCAGTTCAGTTGCTCAGTCATGTCCAAATCTTTGCCACCCCATGGACTGCAGAATACCAGGCCTCCCTGTCCATCACCAACTCCCGGAGTTTACTCAAACTCATGTCCATTGAGTTGGTAATGCCACCCAACCATTTCATCCCCTGTCATCCCCTTCTCCTCCTGCCTTCAACCTTTCCAAGCATCAGGGTCTTTTCAAATGAGTCAGCTCTTCACATCAGGTGGCCAAAGTATTGGACTTTCAGCTTCAACATCAGTCCTTCCAATGAACACCCAGGACTGATCTCCTTTTGGATGGACTGGTTGGATCTCCTTGCAGTCCAAGAGACTCTCAAGAGTCTTCTCCAACACCACAGTTCAAAAACATCAATTCTTCAGTACTCAGCTTTCTTTATAGTCCAACTCTCACATCTGTACATGACTACTGGAAAAACCATAGCCTTGACTAGATGGACCTTTGTTGGCAAAGTAATGTCTCTGCTTTTTAATATGCTATCTAGGTTGGTCATAACTTTCCTCCCAAGGAGTAAGCGTCTTTTAATTTCATGGCTGCAGTCACCATCTGCAGTGATTCTGGAGCCCCCCAAAATAAAATCAGCCACTGTTTCTACTGTTTCCCCATCTATTTGCCATGAAGTGATGGGACCAGATGCCATGATCTTAGTTTTCTGAATGTTGAGTTTTAAGCCAACATTTTCACTTTCCTCTTTCACTTTCATCAAGAGGCTCTTTAGTTCCTTTTCGTTTTCTGCCATAAGTGTGGTGTCATCTGCACATCTGAGGTTATTGATATTTCTCCCGGCAATCTTGATTCCAGTTTGTGCTTCATCCAGTCCAGCATTTCTCATGATGTCCTCTGCATATAAGTTAAATAAGCAGGGTGACAATATACAACCCTGACATAATCCTTTCCCTATTTGGAACTAGTCTCTTGTTCCATGTCCAGTTCTAACTGTTGCTTCATGACCTGTATACAGATTTCTCAAGAGCCAGGTCAGGTGGTCTGGTATTCCTATCTCTTTCAGAATTTTCCATAGTGTGTTGTGGTCCACACAGTTAAAGGATTTGGCATAGTCAATAAAGCAGAAATAGATGTGTTTCTGGAACTCTCTTGCTTTTTCAATCATCCAGCAGATGTCGGCAATTTGATCTCTGGTTCCCCTGCCTTTTCTAAAACCAGCTTGAACATCTGGTAGTTCATGATTCATGTATTGTTGAAGCCTGGCTTGGAGAATTTTGAGCATTACTTTGCTAGCGTGTGAGACGAGTGCAAATGTGTGGTAGTTTGAGCATTCTTTGGCATTGCCTTTCTTTGGGATTGGAATGAAAACTCACCTTTTCTAGTCCTGTGGCCACTGCTGAGTTTTCCAAATTTGCTGGCGTATTGAGTGCAGCACTTTCACAGCATCATCTTTTAGGATTTGAAATAGCTCAACTGGAATTCCATCACCTCCACTAGCTTTGTTCATAGTGATGCTTCCTAAGGCCCACTTGACTGCATTCCAGGATGTCGGCCTCTAGGTGAGTGATCACACCATTGTGATTATCTGGGTCATGAAGATCTTTTTTGTATGCCTTAGTAAGATATATATAGTCTACCAAGCAGAAGGTAAACCCCATAAAAAAGTCATGGACCTGTCACTCAAAAACATTTTTAGATCTTCAGGAACACATTGGTAAAAGACAAGTGGAACATTTTGATCAAAATGAAAAATGACCTGATTCTCACTTTGGTGGTACAATGTTTGGTGGGCCTCTTACATTTTGAAGACAATAGGCTCCTTAACGAAATTTCCTGCTTCAAGTCTTTTACTGAGTTACCTGTGAGATTGTTATCACTAGTTTTCAGAGGCTCTTTATTTTCTCCAAGGTATGATACAAGCTTCTCTGTGACTCAGATCTTCTGACCTCACAGATATGTTAGTGCCAGAAGTACCTGTTGCAAAGAACGATGCTGTGTGGGCTCTGTGGTAAGTCACAAGAAGAAGATCCTGCACAGACCCCTAAACGCTGGGGGTTCCACATGTTCTGGGGGTTCTAGCCCATGTTCCACACTGCTGAACTTTTCCTTTTGAGAATAGCCTCTTACTTACTACTGGCCCTGAAAGAGATTGAATACTTAATACTATAGAGCCACTCATTGAACTGCAGTGTTATCTGAGCCAGCAAGCCACAAGTTAGGGTGGACAAGAAAATAACCCGTTATCAAGGGGGAATGGCATATATAAGTTTGCTCTTGAGCAGGCCTGGAAGGCTCAAGTAAAATGCTTGCACAGGTAGTTGACTCTTAGACTATCTGGGCATTTTCTTCAGTGCACCACCACTTCCCTCAGTCCAATTCTATGGAACTCATGAGGAGTCCCAACTCTGTGTTGAAGGAAGAAAACACTTGGGCCTGGTTTACAAATAAATATGCATGACAAGCTGGTTCTAATAGGGAATGCCAGCTGCCACACTAAAAGTTACAGTCTAGGGTGGCCTTATAGGCAGGGGAAAAGGGAACTTTCAGTGAAAAAATCCTCAAGTAGTACATCTGGTTGTCTAGTCTGCCTGGAAGGAGAGATGTCCTAAGGTATGGATCTACTCTTATTCATAGATAAGATTCATGGTTTAAGTTGCCCAGGTGATCAAAGGCTTGGAAAGAATGAGGTTGACTACAAGAAAGTACCATATACTTTCAGGATAATTCAGGCAGCTGAATTACCTAGAATGGTTATAGAGTATGAAGATAATTGAGTCCCATGTGAATACTCTTCAAAGGGCATCTACCACAGAGAAGATGCTTAATATTCAGGTGGAAAAGATGACCTATTCAGTGGATGAAATTTATCTTCTTTCCTCAGTTACTCCAGTGCTTGCTTGCTCAGTGGACCCATATGCAAAACTGCCAGGGGTCCATGTACCAAACAGCCATGGTGGTACAAGGAGAGAGTAACCACGGGCTCAACCCTATCCAGTTGATTTGGATACCCCCTGGATTTATATTCTCTGCTAGTGTCCCTGCCAACCCAACCACCTGTGGGATTAATTAACCGTTACATTTCTAACCAAGGAACTCATTTTATGGTGAGAAAATCCAGCAATGAAATCACTCTTATAGAACTTACTGATCTCATGATAAAGCTCTTCATTCATAAGCATCTGGCCTGATAGTAGAATGGCTTACTACAGATTTATAGAGCACTGAGAGATAAACACCCTGAGAGACTGAGGTACTATATTGTTTCTTTGTTTCTGCAGTTAAAAAACCACCACAAACTTAGTGGCTTAAGCAATGCACTTTTATCATCTTGTATTCCTGTAGTACAGGTCCCACTCATGTTAAGTCTTTGGTAGGGCTGCGTTCTTTTCTGTAAGCTCTAGGTAGGATCCAGGAGTCCAGGATTTCCTGGGCTTTTCTCAGCTTTTAGAGTCTATCTGCATTCCTTGGCTCATGGTTCCCTTCCTCCGTCTTCAAAGCAACTAAAGGAGAATTGAATCCATGTCATATCTCACTACTCTGACCTTGCTTCTATCATCACATCTGCTCCTCTGTTTCTCTTCTGTCTCTCTTCTACTTTTAAGCACATTTTTGATTACACTGGGCCCATCTGGATAATTCAAGCTACTCTTCCTATCTTAAGATGAACTCTAATTCTATCTGTAATGTTAGTTCTTTTTTGCTTTGTAGGCTGACATAGCCACAGATTTCAGAGATTAAGGTACATATGCACATATTCCTGGGGGGTGGGGGTGTGTGTGGCATTATTCTACCTACCTGAGATGCTGTTCTTCAGGATAATATACATTCTGAACCACAACAAATGTGGTGCTTTCTCCCCAATAGCCATAATATGGTGGTCTAGATATAAAAGAATGGAAGGAGGTGATATCAAGCAGTGAGCCCTCTACACTTAATGACGCCCTAAAGAGCATTAGCTTTCTAGCCCCAAGACCTTGGGCTATGATTCTTTAGAGGTTCCTAGGGGAGAAATGCTTTCACTAGAAGACAGTGCAATGATTCTACTAAATTTGGCTCTGAATCTGTGTTCTTCATGGCACCAGCCCAACAGGAAGAGAAAGGGGTACAATGCTGGTTGAGACATTGGATCTTAATTACAAAGGAGGAATTAGGTTGCTGCTATATAATTGGAGTGTGGAGAACTCTCTAGAACCAAAACTCACTGGGATACCTCTTATTGCCTCTGTATAAGTTTAATGGAAGATTACAGCAATTCAATAAAGGCAATAGCACTATGACCACAGAAAATTCAAGAATGAAATTTTGGTTCTTCTCACCAAATAAAAATCCCTAACTGAGGTGCAAGCTGGGGACAAAGGCAACATGAAATGTGTGGTAAAAAAAGAAAGTGATAAATATCAACATTAACTTGGCCTGATAATCAGTTATAGAAATGAGGACTATAGTAATGATGCATATTTTGTAATTCTGTGTATACATAAGACATTATAATTTAATATAATGTGATATGATATAATGAGGAGGGAATGGCAACCTGCTCCAGTATTCTTGCCTGGAAAATTCCATAGGCAGAAGAGTCTGGCAGGCTACAGTCCATGGGGTCAACTCTTGGACAGAGTTGGACACAACTGAAGCAACTTAGCACACATGCATGATATGATATAAAATACACAGAAACAATGGGCTTCAAAGGTGGTTCAAACAATAAAGAATCTGCCTGCAATGTGGGAGACCCAGGTTCAATCCCTGGGTTAGGAAGGGCCCCTGGAGAAGTGCATGGCAACCCATTCTAGTATTCTTGCCTGCATAATCCCATGGACAGAGGAGCTTGGTGGAGTACAATTCATGGGATAGCAAAGAGTCAGACACTACTGAAGCAATTTAGCAAGCATGCATACACAAACAATAATTTCTTTTCCTTCTCCTCCTCTATTGTTTGTGTAGGAAATTACTTATAAAGTACTAGACCATAGGAGTCACATGTGATCCTAAAAGGGAGAATTGTATCATCTGGTGATTCTATACCTTGAATGGGTAGAAATGGACTCTGAAATGACTGATAAGACTTTGTGTCTCCTCTTCTAAGGAGAGTGAGAGTCTTTATTTGTGTGAATGATAGAGGCATGTGGTTGATAGTGTCTGGGAAATAAAAATGGGTGGGAATATGGAACAGCTGTTGATTAGCAGAAATGGTGGATTGTGCCAGCCATATGCCTGCTTGCTCTCAGATCCATTCTTCACACCTTCCCTGCTCTGTTTCACAAGGGGGACAACTCTGGCAAACTGTATTTCCAAGGTTCTCTTTCTAAGTGGATTCTAGTTAGGCTAGCCAGTTGTGGGGCTGGTGGGTGATGAAGCCCTGCCAAGGGAGCAGGGCCACAGTGCTTCTCTCTATCTCTCTGTACTTGGGACAGCATTTCTATCAGTGTAGCTTCTTCTCTATGGTTTCAACTTTGGCTGAGTAGCCCACATTGTCATTCCAGTCCTGGCACATGACAGCTCCTAGTTTCTCCAGTCACAGGGGTGGTAGCAATTTCTTGTTATTGCTAATCCAAGTTTCCTCTCCATTTTCTGCTAGTCTTCTCAATCTCTGCACCTGGATCCCCATCTCAAATTCCCTCTACTGAGCTCCCTGGCATGGACTGTTTTCCTGACTAGAGCCTGACTAAGCCACCTTGGTCTCAGTAAATTCCTCTTCTCTCCATGCTGCACAATTGTCTCAAGTGTCTGCTATGATTTGTCAAGGGCAGCATCAACGTCAAAACACACTTTATTTGATTAAATTACTATATCTTGACATTTTGCCTCTCAAATCCTTATCAGAGCTAAACTGATGAGTAAGGAAATGTGTATCCAACAGGCTTTCTTGGTTAAATTCTCTAGTTAAAAGAATTCATCAGCTGCATCTCTGACATTTTCTCTTCCTGTTAAAACCTGTATCAGTTATTTATTGCTGCCTAACAAATTACCCCCAAACTTAACATCTTAAAATAACAAATGTTTATTATTTCAGACTGTGTCCAAGGGCAGGGGATATGGGAGCAGATTGCCTGGGTGATTCTAAGTCAAGATTTCTCATGGGGCTGCAGTCAAGCTGCCAGGCAAGACTGAATCATCAAGAAACTTGATGTGGGTTGGATGATCTGCTTCTAACCTTGGTTGTTGGTAGGAGACTTCAATTCCTAGGCACATGGGACTCTATATCGGTCTGCTCATAACATGGCAGCTTGTTCCACACAGAGAGACAGCTCAGAGAGACAGAAAGAGAAACAGGGACAGGAAATTTTCAGTATTCTATGACCTCATCTTGGAAGTGATGCACCATCACTCAGACAGACTAATCTTGGAACAATATAGGAGTGGACCACTCAAGGATGTGATGCCAAAAGGTGGATTCATGGGGGGCCATCATGGAGGCTGCCTACTACAGAACCTGTGATCAACATAAAGAAAAACCAAGGGAATTCCCTGGTGGCCCAGTGATTAGGACTCCACACTTTCACTGCCAAGAGAGTGGGTCAGGAAAGTAAGATCCTGCAAGCCATGCAATGTAGCCAAAAAAGAACAAAAAAAAATTTTTAAAGACTAGTTTCCTTCCCTTTCTGATATTTTATATATAATTTTTACTTTAAGAAAGCTGAGGTTAGGAGAGGAAAGAGGAAAATGGAATATAATTTTATCTTAGTCAGGTAAATGCTTTTACATCACAATAAATCTATTCCAATCTTCCAAAATATCTTTTGCTAAAATTCATAATTTTCAAAGGGAAACTTCATATTATTCTAATTTCAAATGTGCTTTACAAAAGTACCACAATCAACTAATAGAAAATATATACCATGAAGAATGCAGGGCAGATGTTTTTCTCTACCTTTCATAGATGAAAAGCTGAGGTTCACAGCAAGCTGGGGTTACTCGGAGTGGAGAGAACGCAGTTTTCTGACTCCTGGTCTGGCAGGCTCTTTACTATACTTTGCTGTTTTATCTTTGAAATGTAAACAGATTCCAAATTCATTTGGTTTTTGTTTTAAAACAACACCTTGTGAAGGACCCAAGGTGGTTATTTTTACTGGTGTAAAATCACTAATGTAAAATAAGACTCGTAATTGGTCTCATGGATTCTCTTTCCAAAGCAATAGTTAAAGTGGTTATCTCCCTTTTAAGAGGGCCAGTCTGTGTACTTAGCAAATCCACATAATTTATTCTAAGAGGTCTAAGGGGATTTTCATTTTCAGGTTCCTTTTACTATGCAGCCTTTTAAGCTAGAAGGCTAATCATTCTGAATTATGGTAGAATCAAGTCAGGAACAGAAAGCTCTCTCTACACAATTCTGATAAGTTCATTTGTTTTTATTTTTAGTAGAAGGTTGCTCTTCTCTATCAACATGACTTAGTTAAATAAGCCTAACCATATAAGAACTTTCAAGATAGCCTTTCTAAAAATTATCATTATTAACTTTCACCTACTCGGTTTTTTCTTTTCCTAAGAAATTCCACTAATTTAAATAAAAATAAAATACCCATCAGGATCCAATATGAAGCAAATAAAACTTAAATTAATAATAGATTAATAGTTCTGCAACCTGCCCAACACTTCCCCGCAGGCTTTAAATGGAACATTTACTTCCACCCTCCTCTCCATCCCCCCATCTCCTATCAAGCTCCCACAAGAAGCAGACAGTACTGACAGGCCTGGCTTATATGACCAAGTGCACAGATTGAATTAGGAAGCTGACTTTGGGTCATTAGCAAGTATAAAAGGAAGAAAACGAACAGTGCTTTTCCACTCATGTGACCACAGTGTCATGAATGCTGTTTGAACAGTGTCTGACACATCACACATCACAACACAGATTCCCCACTCAATTAGGGGTGAGAGTGTTCTAC
This sequence comes from Cervus canadensis, assembly GCF_019320065.1. NCBI lineage: Eukaryota > Metazoa > Chordata > Mammalia > Artiodactyla > Cervidae > Cervus > Cervus canadensis. The sequence continues at coordinate 58,318,428 of NC_057388.1, forward strand.
TTTCATAGGTTCTCAGTCTCCACCCTTCAGGGCTCTCAGGTTGGCTGCTCCTAGTTGTCCTCACATTCTGAAAGCCCCAAATCCCAAGTCTGGTAAAGATTCTCCATTATCCCCCTTTTTTCTTAGCTCTAATATAAAAGCTGCATGTTTTTTGATTGTTAATGCTTGAGAAGTTTACTGAAGTTGGAAATAAAAAAAATGAAGATGATGGCCACCAAGAAAAGGAAAGAATGGAGGGAAGAAAGAAGGAGAAAGTCAACAAAGAAAGGATTTAATGGGGTTTTACTGAAAATTTACCTTACTACTACATAAAGAACAGATAAAAACCCAAGCCTTACTCTTTAAACCTATCTGTACATTAATTGGGGCTTCCCAGGTGGTGCAGTGGTAAAAAATCTGCCTGCCAATTCAGGAGATGCAGAAGTGCATTCAATCCCTGGGTCAGTAAGGCCCCCCTGGAGAAGGAAATGGCAACCTGCTCCAGAATTCTTGCCTGGAAAATTCCATGGACAGAGAAGCCTGGCAGGCTACAGTCCACGGGGTCGCAAAGAGTTGGACACAACTGAGCATGCACATGCACATACGTTAGCAGATATGGCAGATCATAAATGTATAACTAAAATGGGGAAAATGTGGTGTATGTGCCAGTCAACCAGCAATCAGTATACCTAAATCACTGTCTCCACAGGAAATTAAGATAGTATAAGCAGCGTTCATTCCTTGGAGACTAACCAACAAATAAACAACCTGTGTGCTATAATAAATAAATTTAAAAAAAAAAAAAAATAAATAAATTTTTAAAAATATAGTATTAATCCTTGGCTGAACAAATGTCACCAAAATCTCACCAGCTCTGAAGTCAATTGTTAGGCTAATCCTGTCCTTGGTGAATTTGTTACTGAATTTTCATTAAAGCATTTAGATTAATCCTTCTCAAAAAGAACCACAGAGTTAAAATCTGTTTATGTAATATGCAGATCCCTAGCCTTCTGAAAAAATGATTTTAATTCAACAAGTGGGTGTGGAGTGAGAGAAGAGTTCCTCTCAGCTTTCTGTTATAGGAGGCCCCAAGAAGGATTGAAAAAATCCTCCAAATGTGGGCCATCTCACAACTTGCTGAAATGCAGACTGACCCAAACTTGCAGAATCAGAATCTGTATTTTAACAAGACCCCCAAATGCTCTGTATGTAAATTAAAGTGTGAAAAGTATCATTCTAGAGTAAGCAGCAGCAAAGTTTTTTAATACAAGGCCAACTGGTAAATATTTTAAGCTTCCTAGGCAATGTGGTCTCTGTCACAGCTACTCAGCTCTGCTGTTGGCCTACAAAGGCAGCCAGTAAAATGGGCCTGCAAAGTATGGCCCATGGGCCAAATCTGACCAATCACCTGTTTTTATATAGCTCGCTAGCCAAGAATACCACTTCCCCAGGTGGTGCTAGCGGTAAAAAACCTGCCTGCTAATACTGGAGATGTTAAGAGACGCGGATTCAATCCCTGGGTCAGGAAGATCCCCTGGAAGAGGGCATGGTAGCCCATTCCAAAATTCTTGCCTGGAGAATCCCATGGAGAGAGGAGCCTGGCAGGCTACAGTCCAGGGGTCACAAAAAGATGGACACAACTGAAACAACTTAGCACAGTGCAGCCAAGAATGATCTTTACATTTTAACGTGGTTGAAAATATCAATTTAAGAAAAATTTTCGTGACAAGTGACAATTATATGACTTTCAAATTTCAGTGTCCATAAAAATAATTTTTATCAGAACACAGCCACTTTGTTTGTTTACATATTGCCTATGACTGCTATTATTTTACAATGGCAGAGTTGAATAATTGTAACAGAGACCATATGGCCTGCAAGCCAAAATATTTTCTATATGGCCCTTTACAGAAAATGTTTGCTAACCCCTGCAAACAGGGGTTATTTGTGGACATTGAAATTTGAGTTTTGTATAATTTTCATATGTTACAAAATACTATTATTCTTTTGATTTTTTAAATACCATTTGAAAATGATAAAATTTTTGTTGTTGTTAGAAAGATGTACAAAAATACGTAACATCTGAAGCAACCTGGGTTCTCATAAGCTTCCTTTGGGAAACCATTCCCAAGTCTCCTGAAAAGCAAAAAAAAAAAAAAAAAAAAAGAAAGAAAACTTTCTTAAGCAAGGTTTCCCAAGCTCATGTTGGCCAATAGTAACCTCATTTCTCTTTAATGAAGTCACCCCTTTCCTGGTCTCAGTCACATGGTTTGGGAGGACTTCCACTACCCTGAAACTTTATGGGCTACAAACTCCCAAACAAGCCAATCAGTGAACCCCAATCCTTTGGATCATGGTTTGAAGGGTTCAAGGCACATTATCCTAAACCAGGGCCAATGAGATATAAATGACATTTTCTGGACTCCTTTGATGACTATTTCCTAATATGTAGGTACAAGAAGGAAGAACATAGCTAGGAGACCAGCAGACAGCTATCTTGTGATCTCAAAAAAAAAAGCCTAAGAAAAATTACCACCAACACCAAGAAGCCAGATATGAGAAAAAGATTTCCTTTGTGCCTTGAATCACACTTTACCTATTTAAATAGATAGGCTGACAAATTCCTTTTATTGTTAAACTAAGTTGAAAAAATTTGCCACTAGCAGTCCATGGGGACTGCAAAGAGTCAGACAAGACTGAGCAACTGAACTGAACTGAGCAACATAGAATCCTAACCAGTGTACACATTATCTCAACCCCTCCCCCTTCCTTAAAATTGTGTTTCATATACTTGCGTTTTATCTGGTCATATGTAAATCCTTCTCTTCTTCTCCCACCCTCCCACCACCCCCAGCAAAATGAGCAAATCAATCCTGTAGGCCTGGCAATCTTAAATCCAAAGATGACTGCTCTACAATACAATCCAGATGACGAGGAACTGCTCTAGAAGTCAAAGCTGGATGCCAAGAGCAGGATTCTGAGTTTTCTTCTGTGCTCATGCCCAGATGAAGCCTTGCTGCAGAATTCAGATTGGGTTCTTTGGACTTCATGAGCATCACCAAAACCCAATATGTGTGAGCCTTGAATGAGAGAGTGTAGCTACATAAATTAGGAAACAATGACAGATAACAAGAAGGCTTTCTTGCCCCTAAGCAGAGTCCCTGTCAAAGAATCAACATTAATTTGAAATCAAGCAACCTGGTTCAAGGATATGACCAGCAGCATAAGTGACTTTGGGTGTGTCACTTTATGATCTAGGCTTCAATTTTCCATTTCCTCATCCACAAGATGGGAGAGGCTGAATTTTATTGACCCCGTTGGCCTTTTCAAACATTCCACAATGTCCTGATCCCTGCTGTATAGTAATCCAACCTAAGGACCTCACAGCCCTCTAAGTAACGTGTTTGTGTGTGGTGGGGTGGGCTGGGATAGGGGGTAATTGCTGGTGGTTCTTTTTTTCTCAACTTGTGCAGAGTCAGCCATGCTTTTTCTAGTATTTACTCTTGACAGAAACAACAGACATATCAGAATAAGAAGCCACCCTTTCCTGTTAAAGGTGTGGTGGGAAATTATGAAAGTTGTAAGTTTCAGTGTGGGATATCTTGATTAATCACAGATGGCTTCTCAGAAGTGCTGGGAATTTCTTGTTTCTCACTGGCTCTGGTCAAATACAAAGCTAAATGTGGTCAATAGGAAGACTGTAGTGCCATGAAAAAGACTAGAAATTCAGGAGTCTCTTGGGGTGCTCTGTTAGGCACCAGGGGACCTGAGTCTAGTCACTCTGAGTAGAAGAAAGAAATACACAAAATTCCTAGGTGCTTTGGATTCAGGTAGACTTTGAGCCTCACAGTGAAAGATCACTGTTCAAAAAAAGCATTTTTTTCAGAATTTTTAAAGAATAGCCATTTATAATAATGTCTTATTTTTTAATACTTCCTAATAATGTGATCTATTGGGTCATCACAAAAGCCCTGTGATGCAGAAAATATTTCCTATCAAATAAAATCTATGAAATGTATTTTACAATGAAATGATGTATATAAAAGCACTTACCACAGACTTTGATATACATTAGGTCTAGGTAAATGTTATTTAGGGCTTTCCTGGTGGCTCAGATGGTAAAGAACCGCCTTGCAATTTGGGATACCTGGGTTCAATCCCTGGGTAGGGAAGATCCCCTGGAGAAGGGAACAGTTACCCACTCCAGTATTCTGGCCTGGAGAATTTCATGGACAAAGGAGCCTGGCAGGCTACAGTCCATGGGGTCACAAAGAGTGGGACACAACTGAACGACTTTCACACACACACAAATGTTACTTATACACTATAACTAGCAGTTATATAAGAAGCATTCAATCATCTTCCAGAAGAATGTACTGTGGCACAAAGGATAAGTGACTGACAAGAAGTCATCCTGACTAGTAAAGGCCTTCAGAATCCTGCCACGAATGGTAGCTTCTATCCCTAGGTGCCTCCTTAGAAGCACAGAACTTTCTGAGGTATTTTGTTTGCTTGATTTCTTCCAGACACATTGGTTTAAGTGTTTTTGGAGTTGCGAAAGAGAAGGGGCTGTAAGTGCTGGGAGATGGGGGCACAAGAGAAAGGAAAATAAGAATTTAAACCTATACTCCACCAACTATTAGCTGTGTGATTTATAGTAAGTTAAATAACCTCTCTGTGCCTTTGTCCATGAAATTCTATAGTCTCCTCATCTGTAAAGTGGGGAAAATGAGATAATACAGGTAAAGTGCTTAGGATATTGCCAAGCACATATAAGCTCTTGAAATAACCATTACATGGGCCATTTACTTCATGTCAGATGAACAAAGTCAATTCAAAAGCACCTCTAGGATTTTGGGGAGACCGATGAGGTGAGACCAGTGCTGACTGAAGCTGAGCACAGTCCTTAAGGATTGGGCTCTGTGCCTGGCACATCCCGCTTAAGAATATTCACAAACATTCACTACTTAGAAGGTCACTTTAATAATTAGTCTTGCTTTGTTAATTATATTTTGCTGATTAGAAACTACTGTCGAGAATACTGGGGTTGCCGAGAGTGCTAATTTTTTAGCAGCCATCTGAAAATAACAGTGACTGATTGTGCTGTTGAGACTTTTATCTTTAAATGGACGACGTCAATAGGGCATTGTGATGGGAATGCAAAGAGGAAACTTCAGAGGCTAGAAGACACAGTTGTATGATTCTCTTTCCTGGCATTTCCAGACCTGACATTCAGCCCTAAACCTGACACCCCAACCCCAACATGAATATTCCTTAACATCAGGAGACAGTTGCTTGCTTGTAGGAAGATTAAAAACAAACCTAAAGAATGTGGTTTGTAAAAACACTTTGCTAATAACTAGTAACCTATGCTTAAGGAGACCCTACTCAGCATTCTACACGTGCATGTGTTAGTCTGTCGTGTCCAAATTTTTGCGAACCCATGGACTGTAGCCAGCCAGGCTCCTCTGTCCATGGGATTCTCCAGGTGAGAATATGAGAGTGAGTAGCCATTTCCATTTCCAGAGGATCTTCCGCACCCAGGGATCAAACCTGGGTCTCCTGCATTGCAGGTGGATTCTTTACCATCTGTGCCATCGGGGAAGACCCATGCATCATCTTATGTAATGTGCCCAACAGTCTAATAACGCAGGCGGTGGTATTCCATCCATTTTACAGCTAAGGCAAAGAGGCACAAAGAGACATGAAGTCCCCAAAGTCACACGGAGAGCAAGTGGCAGAGGAGAAATTAGATCCCAGCAAGTCATGAACAAATCCAGCAAGTCTTTAAGTAGTCTTTGGACTTCTTTGGTCCCTCTACACTTTTTTTTTTTTAATTAAACGGGCCGGGGTGGGGGTGGGGAATGCTTTAAAAAAAAACAGATAAAATTCTAGTGTAATAATAGTATTAACACCATTTGTGGTCTGAACCTTCTTAGTTTATCTTAGATGCATCATCTGAGTTTATCTTCAAGAGGACCTTGAGCGAAGTATCTAAGCAGATCCATTTTACAGATGAGAAACTGAGTCTCAAAAAAGTTCAGTGATTTGCTCCAACGCCAAAGAGCTAGTAAAGGTCGAGTTTGGAGGTAGGAAATAAAAGTCTAATAAACTGTCAGCTTGAGAAGAAGTGGTTTGAGACAGCACTAGCCGCCACCAGACCCCGCGGCTCGGCCTTTCTCAAAGCGCCCCAGAAGCGCTGCAGCTGCGTTGGGACAGACGGCGGTCTGGGGACCCAGCCCCCACCCTGCCCTACGCTAATGGGGGTAAAGCTCGGCCGGCGCCATCCTGCAAGCCCAGTCTGATAATAGCCCTGATTAAATGGCGGGGCAGCCAAGGGAAGGCCCCCGCCGCCGCCAGCGCCACCGTCACCGCGCCGACTAGGCAGGGACTGGCAGTGGCGGGAGCTCTAACTTTAATGTCTGCGTCCCGGCCGCACGGACTGCGGCGGTTGGAGCTGAGGGTACTGTCTTGGGCCTCCGGTCTTGGGTTGGAACCGCGTGTGCGGGAGGGTGGCCCGAGGACCGCTAGCAGAAAAGTGGGTTAGGGTCTGCTTCTCCTCTGTTCGGTCGTTCGCAGGGACCCCTACGGCGTCGTTTTAGGAAGCATCTTTAGGAATCTGATTCCATCTCTAGCGTCACCAAGTGATGAAACTTGGTGGAGTCGGGCATACAGTGCTGTTGTCCCCGTCACTCTGGTCTGTCGTGGTCTCTCCAACGTGGAGGTCTGATCCTATGACAGCCGCAAAGGAGAGGGTGGATTGGAGGGAGAGAACTAGCGGATCCGCGAGGCGACAGTGAGCCTTGCAAGCCCCAGGGCTCGGTGAGTCTGCGCCTCTCGGTTGCGGAGTGTCGGCTTCCTGCCATCGCATTGGCCTTACTGGGGCCGCGGCTCCCAGTGTGCTCAGCCGGCGCCGGGCACTGTGCGAGCCTCTCGCTTCGCGCTAGGGAAACTAAGGCTTAGAGCAGTCCAGATAACCCAGGGTCATTTGACTAGCAAAGGACAAAGCTGGCTTCTTCTTCCTCCCATACTTGCAGGGTACGCAGAGGCCAGTCAAGCTGTGCACGATCTCCAAGGCCGCCCCGCCTCCATCCCCCTCACCGCCTCCTCGAAACCTGTAGATTAATGGGTAATTAACCCCAGAAAAGAAGAAAATAGTGACAAAGCGCCTGGACTCGCGGTCTACGTGCGACAATGAAAGACCTTTACTTGGCCCTCCTTCTGCTTTGCGCGCGGGGAGAGTGGACCATGGGCAAGCGAGTTATAGCTGCTCATATTTGAAGGATCAACGTTCGAGCAGGTGGACCAACAACAAAGGCAGATGTTTACGGGTTTCTGGGGCTGTTATTTACAAACAGACTGAGAAAAATTTAGCCCTTTCCTCCGAACTGCCTCTGTTTCCAGAACTGGAAACTAACCAGGTTAACGACAGCATTCGATGTGGGTTAGAGGTTAAGATTGTGGAGCCGAAAGACTCGACCCACACAGTCCAAAATCAACTGCTCTTCCCCATGAAACTATCCGTTCGTGTGCCCAGATCAAGTGAGTTACTTCGCGTTCAGCGTTCGGAGCCTCATTTTCTGCAACTTTAAAATGTACATGATAATGCTACGAGACTGTTATTATTATCAACATTACTTATTTCTTGGAAAGCCTACTGCAGAGACTAGCACATATTAGTACGCAATAGCTCTTTGTAATGCGTTGAAAAACTAGCAGCCAGGCTTGAAATGTACATAGAACGCCTTCCAATCACGTGAGTTAATGGAAGGAAATGCAGTCCAGAGGCCAACTATGGACCTCCAAGCCTTTCCAAGGAGGGCATTCAGGACAGAGAGGCCAAGTGTCTTGAGCATCCCCAGGGACCTGGCCCCTTCCTAATGGCAACCTATGGGTTTCTCTTACACCACAGAAATTGAATAAGACCCAGACACTTTCACAGACCCCAGAGAGAAAGCTTTTTCTTACATTCCTTACAATTCCAAGGTGGAAACTGGGGCTCTTGAACACAGTTCTCCATCAGATCTAATCTGTATCCATTACAAATGTGTAATATGTATGAAACTGAAAAGGGGCCTTGCCCAAGTTCCAGAGTTGGGTAATACTAATATCTGTGAAGTCCTTTACCCTCATGAAGACATTAATCTTCACAACACACTTGATGTAGTTTGTTTTTACAGATATGGAAATAGAGGCATTTTCTCCAAACTGGTGTTTCTAATGTTTCTAATGCCAGGCCCCATACCTTCTTCTGCAAGCTTTTTAAATTAAAGTTGTTTAGTCTGCCTTTATGCCCCTACATCCTAAGAGTTCTTTCAGTTCAATGTTGAGAGGACTGTGATGTATACTTTTCACATTGATGCTCTTTTATAATCTCCAGCTAGGTTTTGAATCCTTGATAGGCAGGAATCATATGCAAATTATCCAACACCATCCCTGCCCCCCCCCCATAAGGAAGGAATGCCTTGTCCAGAAGGAGGGAATGTCCATAACCATAGATAGGTTTAATCGGCAATGATCGCTGCTCCTTGTTTCCACAAGTCTTTATCACAAGTTCTACTGTGTGTGCGTGTGTGTGTGTGTTGTGAGCAGTTTTATGTGCTTATTATTGTTGTCTCCCACCAGACTATGAGTTGCACAAGGCAGAAATATTAGGGTTCTGATCAGTGGTTTATTCATCCAACTAAGCACAGTACCCAGCCCAGGGTAAATACCAGGTAATATCAGATAAATGAACAAATACTCTGCACTCTATCTTTTGTGAGATACATACATCTTTGTTCCCTTACATTAACACATGCTTCAAGTCGTCTAGAACATGTTGACATTTGAGAACAGGCACCCAAGTCGTTACTGAGTGTATTTTGCCCTCCACAGGGAAGATACTAAGATGAGCTTCAATCAAATTGCTTCTGGGTAGACTTGCAATGGGAGCAGGCTGCAGAGACCCTGCAGGACTACTTCCTGCCTGGGTCTTCCCTGCCTTGAGCTCCCAAAATTCTTGATAAGGACCTGGGCAAGTTGTCACCAAACAGCAGGTTCCAGCTCCTGAAAAACAAAGGCAGAACCTCCTCCAGCAATCACTTAGTTGCTGGAAAGCTGGATCACCTTCCAAAATGCAGTAAACGCTGTTAAGTTTCATTAGGTGATATATGATATCTGCAAAACTGACACTGCTTTGCGGGAGGAGTAGCGCTCAAAAGAGAGCTGTGGTTGCTCTTTTATGGAAGTTGCCTCACTTACTTTTGAGTTTGTTTTTAAACACCTAAGAAACCACAGCTCAGGAAGCATGCTCAGTCGTGTCCTGTCTGGCTACTGCCTTCGCTATCCACGCAAGCCTCATGCTTCCACACTGCTAGACCAGGGCACCTGGGACCTGGCCAAGAAGACCTTCACCCTGAAGCAGGGCACCATCCTCTGCCCGCTTTCCTCCTCCTAGCGGGAGTTCCCAATGAGTCAGTCCCATGTGCGTGATAATAGTGACGGGGGAGGGGATGCTTTCGAAACTAGAGATTTGCCTGGCAACCTCCGTTCTACTGCTTATTATCAGTATAATTTCGATCAAATTCTTAACCTCCCTAAGTCGGCCGAGATTATGATGAAGCCTAAAATTTAAGGCTAACAAAAAATATTTTAATGCAGTAAGTTAAAGAATAAAAATTCATGCAAAAATTCATGGTGTACGAAATATCTAAGTGTTAAACACATGATTGTTCAGCAGCCAGGCCTTGAGAGACAGAAGGTGAGGATGTCCCAAAAGGATTGGGAAGGCGGGCGGGAGCACGTGTGGAGGAAGAGCAGGGACGGTGGAGAAGGGGTGAAAGAGAACAGATCTGGATTCCTAGCTCACAGGCTCAGAAGAGATCTTTCTTTGCTGTTCTTGGGATCACGCTTCGAGTTGTGCACCCAATTCTAGCGCACAAGTTCTTCCCTGGTCAGGAGGAGGCCTGCGGTGCTTGCAGCCTCGAGCTCCTGGGGTATGTACAAGCATGCGAGTGGTCAAGAGAAGGAGTTGGAGGGTCGCAGCCCTGAGGGAACAGTCTTTGAGGAGGCTCTGGGGCTCCGCACCTGATCTCCGCGTTTAGGCTTGGTGGCGCCACACCATGGGAACCCGAGAAGGCCGCGGGAGTGCAAGTTCCAGTAGCCTGGTGGTGGCGCGCACCCACAGTCGAAGGCCTCCTTGAGCCTGAGAAGTGCCCGGGGCTCTGGCCCCCGAAGAATTTTTCCCTTCACTATCTGAGGACGTAGGCCCTGGAGATGCGTGCGACCTGCCTTAGGCCCACACGACATCCCTTTCCTCGGTTCCACAGCTCGGCGCCAGAGTGAAGTCCCGGCCGCGTGTAAGCGCGCGTGCGAACACCCACCCACCCACCTATCCACCCATCCCCACACAGGGACAGTCAGATGACACACTCTGGCCGCGCCTCTTGAAAAACTTATCTTTGCCTCGCCCTTAGAAACGGAATTGGGCGGGGTGCCTTGCTTCGCCCGTTCCTGGGGCCTCCGGGGTGGACCGGAGCTCCGGAGGACCGGCCCGTTCTTGCAGCCAAAGCTGGACGGGGAGCTTCTCGCAGACACTTGGATTCAAGAAAACTTAACTCCATCAGGATGTGTACTTGTAACTCCAGAGGAACTCCACGGTTCCTCTGAGGAAAGGTTTGGACCACACCATTCCTCGCACAATGAAATCCGAGGCCGCAATGCGCGCTCCCTACGCGGCACGACGATGCGCGCTTCTCTCGGCGCGCCCCCGGGACGTGTAGCAGCTGCTTTCAAGGGATTGCGGCCGCGCTCCCCACACTACTTCGGGTGGGTTTCCTGTTCGGTAAACCGAATTGAGGAATCCAAAGGCACCGAGGCCCATTTCTTTTGCTTTTAAGGCGTTTACCAAAAAGAGCGGAGGACAGGATGGGGACGGGATCTCGAGAGTAGAGCTGCCCGGGTGTTGAGAAACCGGTCTCCTTTCTCGCCCTCGGGTACCCGGCGGAGCTCTCGGTCTGGCACCGGATCCTGCGGCTCCGGCACAGCTCTCGTCTCCTATGCCGGTGGAGGGTTCCTACCGCTGTCAGCGGAGGGTTCTGCGTTAGCTTCAACATTCATTTAAGCGAGAAGCCATTGGCCGAAATCGTGAAACCGTTTCTTCCTGCACAGTTCTGAAGTCGACCAACTTTTGAGTTTCGGGGGTTACAGAGGAAAATTTGAAGCGGCGCTGTGTATGAGGAGACATCTTCCGGTCCTCCATATAATCAAACTCCGTATAACCAATTTCAGGCATATAACCTCAAATTTTAATTCCTGAGTTCCAAAGTTTAGCAAGTTGTAAATAATCGTCCATTATCACCATGAGACCCCAATCCATACACTCCAAAACTGTCTGCACAGCTACCTGCATGTGAGCATGCGAAAGAAACATTTCTGAGATCGCAAAATTGCAGTTCAAAAATTAAATACAATAAAATTCTGTATTTATAGTTCATTTATACTGGGGTAACTGTTCAGGCGCTTTATGAACTTTATCTAGTTTAACCTACAGCAATATTCCAGGTAGGAATAAATTAATTTAGATGATGAAACTAAGGCTTTAAGAAATTGAGGTAACTTATACCGAGTCTCGGGGGGCTAAAGCGGGTTAAAGTCAAGATTCAAAGTCTTCTCCAAGTGCAATGGACTATCCGGACCCCTCTTTCCCCAGTCTCACCCCTACCCCCACCCCCGCCTGACGTCAGCCTAAGAAGGACCTTCTGGAAAGTGTTAATGTGATTACTTAGTTTCAACCCCCTCGGTGGCTTTACCTATTAACCCGCGCTAACACGAAGGGACCTCAGAACCGGGCGATCTTCTCTTCGGGTGGGCTTTTAATCACTCTATGATGGCACCTTCCTGCCAAGTACCGGTTCCCGGCTTTTACAGCACAGTATTGATTTGCAAAGGCAATAAATCTAAGAGCAGGGACAGTGCGCCGCAGATAATTATGTTGCAGTATACATTTTTATTGCTGCGGTTTCAACACCAACAAGATGCATTGCTTTTTAGGGATCCCCAAAAGTCTCACCTCTCGAGCCCCGAGTTTGTTTAAAGTGGACTTTTCAGTTTCTCTGATTTGGCGCCTGCCTCTGCGCACTAGCTTAGCTAGTTTAGCTTCCCATTTTGTCTTTAGAAGGATGAACAGTCCAAGTTCGCTGCCCACCAAAGACCCAGAACCGGACTGAGTGCGTGGGCAATTGGAAAAGTGGAAACTGACTGGGGGCAAAGCATTTTCCCCCTTGCTCTGCCAAATTTTCTAAAAATGTCCCTGTCATGAAATTATTCAAATTCCAGCTTCAACCACTAAGATAATTAAGAAAAGATATGATGCTTCCTCTGTGTAGAAATGCATTGTTTTTTTTAATCGAGGTATAATTTCACAATAAGTTTTTGAAAACTAAAACCAGCAAATAAGATTTTCGATGCTCAATTGAAGCGTGAAATTCTAGACTCACTATGCCATCTCTCATCCCAACAAACAACGCCCCCCCCCCCTCCCAAAGACACCCGCTCTTGACAGAATTCTTCCTTCCTGGCCAGACCCTAAGCATTTGAGACAGGACAGGAACAAGCTTGTGTGCCTTACATTTAAACAAGGGAAATGTCACTGTTGCATTGATTGAGGTGGAGTGTGTTTGCCTGCTGGGGGGAAGATTTGTTAATCCAAGGGTCTGGGTTGTCCAAAAGCAGCAAAGGACCGGAGACTCAAGAATAGAAACGAACCTTCAGGCACATGAAGTGGTGCTGCTTCTATCTTACTAAGGTTTAAGCTGAAAGCATTCTCAACCAGCGTTACTTTACTATGGATCTCCGGTGTGAAGAGACCAGGCACAGCGGCAGGGCTGGGGTGTGATCAAGATCTCTGCCTGGAGTGCAGGTCCTGTGCTTCTAGCCGGTTGGGGCGATTTAAGGGGAGATGCATCACCCTGCTAGCCAGACTCGGTTTCTCACTGTCAAAGCAAATAGACATGGGCTAGACAGTATAAATCGTTTCCAGCACAAAAATCTATAGTTTTACGAATTTCCCCCAAATGTACACATACGTTCTGTGTACACAGAGGTATTTCAAAATTATTCCTTAGTCACTGTTATGCAGTATGTTGTTAGAAACTATTGACATATTGACAAGACAGTCTTAACTCACAAGTCCCCCACCTGTCATCATGTTACTTACATGCCTGATTTCAACTTTTGAGTTTCAGCTTTTTCCCCTCGTAAGTTTGTTTCAAGGGGTGGAGAATGTCTGTGCCATGGAGAGAGGAAAATGTGGGGGTGAGAAATGGGGGGCTGTTTTCCTTCTTTTCTTTTTTTAAAGACCTACCAAGAGGCTCCTAATCGCCAGACCGACTGGAAAGGGGAGCAAATATTTACATGTACAGCTTGAGTGTGTGTGTCAGCCTGAGTTTACACGGCTCCGAGTGAAGCGGATTACCCCGCGAATTTGGAGAATTTGAGTTATTCAAGCTGAGCAAGGCCAACAAGACGACCCCCACAAGGCCGTGGGAAGTCCGAGTTTGTGAAGACTGAAGGCTTGGCGTCCGCCAAGCGCGGGCGCGGCGGGGCTCGCACTCTCCCACTGCGCGTCGCATGGTCCCCGCAGGGTGCCGCGCCACCAGCACATCGATCTCCCCTCACCTTCCCTTCCGTCAAGGCCTGATTTTCCAGTCCCTTTTGGGAATAGGAACCCCGAACGAGAGGCGCACCAGTGTGCAGAAGCAGCCGTGGTTCTGAGAGCATCCTTGGCCAAATGCTTACAGCCCACCCTTAGCGCATCGTTATCAAGGTTGCTTCTCTCCAGACCCATTGTCTAGCAGTCCGATTCTGAAGCCCATCGGGCTCTGGGATCCAGCCCTTCACGCTGCCGGGCAAATGGGATCTATCCGGTAGGCGCCGACTCTACGGCGCCAGTTTCTGTCCCACTTCTAGCACTTTCCAACTTTCTTTTGGAACTTTGATTACCAGTAAGAAAAAGAATGGGAGAATCAAGAACTCCCCGAGGCTTCCTCTGGTCTAGATTCCCGCAGTGGGCCACTCCTAGGATCCCAGGTCTTAAGACGAGACAAAAATGCCCCCTCCCGACAGCGAGCACCTCCCTCCCACTCCGGAATTGCGAGACCTGACGGGCTGCATCTGCGGTCGCTGCACTAGCCTGGTGCTGGCACCCCATTCCCCGAACGGATGCCAGGTTCCACCGGGCTGTGCGTGAGGCCACACGGACACCGCGCTCCGGGCGCACCCTCCCCACCCGGCCCGCAGCCCCGCCCCCGGCGGCGGAATCAGGAAGCGGTGACGTGTGGCAGCGCTGACTGGCTGCAGGCCGCCGGGATCGCCGCTGCCAGCAAATTAAGGCGCAGGGCTTCGAGCGCCCGGGCGCAGTGTCCTCCGCGCCCCGCCGCGCTCGCACGGCCACGCTCAGGCTCCCAGGCATCCGCCCCCTTTCAGCGACTCTGAGCCGCTCTGACTGTCCCCAGAGTGGGGAGGGAGGAAAGACGTGGAGCGGGTGCTGCAGGACCTCTGGGCTTAGCGCAGCTCATGCAAGTCTTCAGCTTCCGGCGGCGCAGCCTGTGCCCCTGCGGAGCGTCCCGGTACTTGCACACTCGGTTGAGCCCGCAATTGGTACTCTCTGGCTAGTTCGAAGTCTCAGCGGCTAAATTAGGCTCTTGCGGTGGGGGAAAGGAGACACCGGTGTGGAGCTCTTGGGAGGTTGGGGCTGACTCATATAGAGTCTCTGGCTCCCCTCTGGCTGCACTTGGAAACTTTGCGCTGTGTTTCGGTCTTTGTCACTTTTGGGGAAGCTGGACAGCAGTTCGGCAGGCCCGGTCCCTGGCCAGGACCGCACACTGGGGGCCATGGAGTTCACGGCATCGCCCAAGCCCCAGCTTTCTTCCAGGGCCAACGCCTTCTCCATCGCCGCGCTGATGTCGAGCGGCGGCTCCAAAGAGAAGGAAGCAACGGAGAACACTATCAAACCACTGGGTAAGTCGGGCTGCTAGACTGTCCGGGATGGGCAGGCATGGCGGGTGGGGGGCACATTTGTTTGTCCTTCTGTCCTCTAGCTGCACGACGTTCTTGAGGGTGGCCACCTTTTCCGGTTCGCGCGGCAGCTCTGACCATAGACTATATTGAGGGTGGGAATTTTTTTTTTTTTTTTCCCCTCTTAGGCCCAGATTCTTTGGGGACTTCACAGTGTTGCTATATGCAACCAGTTTCATACCTCATACATCGCTTTCCTTACCGATTTGTCTAGAATGCTTTTGTCAAGTCGAACATCCGGGGTGTGTGTGTGTAACATTTTTGGGATAAAAGATTTAGGGATGAATAATGATAAAAGCCCCTTTTTAAGACTCGACAGAATTTATGATGCATCTAACACCTGCTTGTGCATTTGCAACCAAGGAGACTGTCACTTCACAAGAAACTAGTTTAATTTTGTTTTTTCCTGACTTGAATAGATTACACAAAGTCAGCTCCTTAAGACCCCGGTCAGGTGCTGTAGAATAAGCCAGATCTACCCGAATGAACCATTTTCTTCAGAGAAGCTCCAGATATATCAGTGAGGCATCATTTCATAGCTGCTGTCACTTTCAGTGGAGGTTGGCAAAAACATTAGCCAGTAACCATTTCCCAAATTCCTCAACTTTTAGCTATACTGTTTATGTAACAACCTTTACCATTTATAGAAGACACTATGCTCAGAGCAAAGGGAGAAAAGTGACTATACTACCCTTAGCATGAGTGAATTGTGTGAAGGAATTGTGTGAGAAAGAAACTGCTGGAGATGTGTTTCAAGTCCCTTCACAACTGGGAGAAAGAAGTGTTCTCATCATCACCTTTTGGGTCCCTGGGTAATACTTAGTTCATATTCTGATCATCTGGTAGTCCTAAAATAGTGAAAAGCATCAAGTAAACTTAGGGTAATTTTTTAAAACTTCTTAACTTCAATTTTTTTCTTCTTCTCCCTGTCCTTTCTCAACATTTTAACATCTCACACCTTGAAACACAATAATAATATGGAAGATGAAATGTTAGAGAAGAAAAATAAGGGGCCTCAGCAGAGAGAAGAGAGAGCTAGAATCCCTGCAGAAACTAGAACCAAGGCAAAGGAAACAGGAAGGTCTGCAGAAAACATGTCAAAAAGTCTCTCCTCCGTGGTTTTCACTCTCTTTCTCTGGTTCTTCCTATCTAACCTCCCGTGTAAATCTAAACCTGCCAAAGAAATGGAAATAACCAATCAGATAAACTCCAACTGTTTAGGAAAAAATTCATCACCAATTTCAAAGTTAACTTTGTGGCCCTTCCCGACAGTATCCACTCCTGTTTAGGAGGCCTCCAAATTCTTTATAAATAAATGCCCCCACTACTGTTTGGCAGCTAGCAAGAAAAGAGAATTTCAGGTTAAAATTTCTGACAGGTGTACAGTAGACTGGGAAACATGCTAGCTTCAGCTCTACTGTCATTTCAACGTTGCTTCCTTCTCTACTTTCCTGAGGGGGGAAAAATACCTTCCTCTGAATTCTAAACTATAAAACCATTCACAGCTCAAAGTACCCCCACCTCATTCCAGTCTGTAAAATGAGCATCCTTCCTCCCCTGGGGCTTTTGAGACAGACTCTGAGAGAACCTGAAGGCATCCTAGTCCCTTTCTAGGGCCAGTTCAACAGAGCACTATTATTGACTATAAGCCGAGGACTCCAGCACGTGAAATACCTGTTAAGAGAGAATGCAACACTAGCGAGATGCTAAAGAAAGTATAGGGTGGGAGTCAGAGGTGTCTCATGATTGCTTATTTAAACACATTAGGTCTATTCAAAAGAACCACCTCAGACAACTAAGTCATTAAATTTTTTTAAATTGAGATACAACTGACATAAAACATTGTGTTAGAACATTTCTGTATCATTTTCTTCTTCCATTTCCCAACCCTCACACACTGGTTAGTTTGGAGCTTGGGGAATTTGCCTTTTTCAATTGTCAGAAAAATTTTAAGGCTACTTATTAATTCCCTATAAAGATGTTATGTGAATGTGTTTCTGAAAATATTAGTAGAAAATATAATTTTGTGATCGCATGGTTCTCTTTGAATTTGAAAACAAGGATATGATAATTAATTTGATTATTCTTATTTAAAAATTTTTTCATGAGTTGGATTATTATTGTAAGAGAAGGTTAAAATTCTCTACCTCCTGCTTGCCTGCCCCAAGTCAAAGAGAAATAAAACATTGTGTGTGTGTGTGTATGTGTACTTAGAACTTATTTCAATTCCTTGAGGGCACTTAGAACAGAGTTGTTTTGGAGTTCAGTTTCACATTGTCGATTCAAGTAGTTTCTTTTTTAAGGGACGCAAGATAATTGGGCCAATTACAAAACTCCCCCTGTATTCCATCAAAGTGACTGGTGTAGTCCCAGGCCCTTATCAGCTGTGGAGGAGAATGTTTGGTTCATAGGCAGTGGTATTCTAGCCTGATGGTTGATGGAAAACTGTTCTTCCTACTTTAACACTCTGCTAGTCTGGGTTTGGGGTTCTTTTCCTCACAGAACATTTTTTGAGAGAGAGAAAATACACACATTGTCCCTCAAGTAATTGTTTCAAGCCAAGTCCAAAAAATTGGAGAGCATACTCCCGTGATTTAACAAGCAATATGTTAGTCTTTCATAAGATCTCAGACTGAGAGGGAAATTATAAAAATGTTCCAATCTAACATCTGAAAGTCTGGGAAACTGAGAACCGGGCAAAGAAGTGAAGTGACTTAATTTTTTTTTTTTTAAAAAACCACATCCCCAACACCACCCCCCTTTTCATTTTGTCTTATGGGGAGAGGGCTCCAGGAGGGAAGGGAGGTTCCTCTCAAAGTGAGGAAGGAGCTGATATTTTCGCTGCTTTGATCTCCGTGGAAAAAGTGTCTCCTCTTTGTCAGAGAGGAAGAACTGGTACCAGGGCCCACAAACTGAGAAGAATGTGGAGGGATAACAACAGGAATATTTGTTTTTAATTCTTTATGATCATTGTCGTCCCCAGTATCCACTCCTCACATTTTTTCTTCTCCAAAGTGGGTTTCAAGTAATGGTAACAAGCCATGGTTCTAGAACTCACTCATTTGGTTCAGTAAGCAAGCAAGCAGGAGCCGTGCCACTCCACAGGACTCTCAGGCTTGGTTTATGTAGTGAATGGTTTCCACTGCCCTCCTGGAGATCCTGAGCATAACTTTTCCAAAGTCAAATCTGGGTACCTATTTTAGTTGTGCTGCTGTCCTCCTTATATCTTTGATTGACAGAATGAGCTGTCATTCTCAATTCTTTTTGCCTGCAGAACAATTTGTTGAGAAGTCTTCCTGCGCTCAGCCCCTGGGAGAGCTGACCAGCCTAGATGCTCACGGGGAGTTTGGTGGCAGCGGTGCGGGCAGCAGCAGCCCCTCCTCCTCCTCTCTGTGCACTGAGCCACTGATCCCCACCACCCCCATCATCCCCAGCGAGGAAATGGCCAAAATTGCCTGCAGCCTGGAGACCAAGGAGCTCTGGGACAAATTCCATGAGCTAGGCACGGAGATGATCATCACCAAGTCTGGCAGGTAGCAGGAGGGCCTTGTTGGCTGAGCAGTGGGGAGGAGGGAACGGTGCCCTGAGTGGCATAGGGAGTCTCCAGGAACTGGGTGAAACTGCTGGTACTGAGCTTGAAGGGGATGCTTTGCCCAAGGAGGGTTTCCTTCCACTGACTTGCTTTTGGAAAGATCAACTGAGACAGATGTCCAGGCATTTGCTTTCTTGGGATCTGGCTATAGGAAGCCCTGCCCCCACCCTAAGGGCAAGAGACTGGGCTCTCTTGCTCCCTGCAGCCTGTTGTCTTTTGGGTGCTAAGTTTGCATATGGAGGGAAGCGGGAACTTGACTTGTGCCTGCTGCGGTTGAGGGCGGGCTGTTCCCGTGCAGGGTGGGCTGCTCCGTGTTGTGAGGGAGGCAGGTGGCTTCCTTTTTATCACCTTTTTATCTTCCTTTTATTTGCAGAAGCTCCCATTAAAAACTAAAATTAAAATCAGGGAGATAGAATGAAATTTGAAATGACCACACTCCTGGTAGGAAGGAGCTCTGGTGCGGGGGCCCTAGACGCCGAAGTCGGGGCTGACTCAGGGAAGGCAGGAAGGCAGCTCCTGGGACTGGGGCTAAGGCTCTAGGGATCGGTGGCCCCTTGGCGCCCGAAGGCTCCAGCTCTCAGGTCTCTGGGACGCACCCTCTCAGAGTCTGCTGAAAAGAAAACCAACCTGAGAACTCCGCTCTGGCTTTCTACTAAGACAGGGGTGAGTTTTCTCCCTGCAACACAAGGAGGTTACAGGACTCTGTCTGCTCTGGAGACATCGGTTTAGGCTCACATCGGTTCAGAGCCTAATGGGGTTGATGATATAGCACAGGATTTCCCCTAATTGCAGACCTTTGGGTATTAATGAGGACTCCTGTAGAGATGACACTTAAGATTATCTAGGCTTGGGAGAAGGTCAGTCTCTGTATTCACATCTCTGTGGCTTTACAGGAAACAAAGAGTTTGGGGGCTGGGTAGAGAGGGAAGGGACCTCTCTTCCTCTCTAATTCTGGCGATTCTCTTTGTCTCACTGTGTCAGGAGGATGTTTCCTACCATCCGTGTGTCCTTTTCCGGTGTGGATTCTGAGGCCAAGTACATAGTCCTGATGGACATCGTCCCTGTGGACAACAAGAGGTACCGCTATGCCTACCACCGGTCCTCCTGGCTGGTGGCTGGCAAAGCGGACCCTCCACTGCCAGCCAGGTTTGTGTCTCCAGATTTTCAGCCAAGCAAAATGTCTCCTGCCCTGGCTCTTTGAATTTTCAGCAGGTCTGTTTCTAAAGCCGTGAGTTCTGGTAAGAAGGCGTTCCGAGCCCAGGCACTCCAGGATTAACTATACAAAATATGGATTAATCTCTGAGAAAGGCAGAGTTTGTACTCAGAACATTGCCTTTAATATTATCTTTCTTCATAATTCATTTCAAAGCTTTTCTTAAATTTCAGTTGGAATATTTGTTAGAAATCTGGACCCATTTCATATGACACCCCTCATTTCTATTTGGCTAACACCCAACAGAATAAACCTACTGATGAAGTGACTGCCCTAAAATTCTTTTTAAAAGTGTGCATTTTAGTGTATTTGTAGCTTTTAGTAGATATTTATTATAGTGTAGTTATAACTTCACATAGTAAACATCATTTTGGTAAATGTGGGTTTTTTTTGACTAGTAAAAGGCTCAGAGATTTTTAAGTATGAACAACAAACTCTCCCCCCCCTCCATAATTAGTGGATAAATGTAATTCAACATCAGGTTAATATACTTTTACTGAAAAATTATTCAATTAATATGTTAGGTAATGACCCAAACAAAACATGTCCATTTTTGTGCTAGTCATTGGTAATGTTTTTCCAGGAGAACCCTGTTTAACAAATCACATGCAACCTTTATGGCTGCTGCTTTGCCCAAATGAGCATTCTGGAGGGAAGGAAATGGCATTTTTACTTTATGTTACTATGACTAGCTGAAGAACAGAAATCTAACAGGCACTGTTTAATACAAACAGTGAATCTTTACATTTTACACTTTACATTTACATAGCTGATTATACATTTAGGGCTCTAAAACCAAAACTTACAGCTTTAAAGTTGTTTTATGACTGTAATTTTTATAATTGATAGGCAGTTCATATCAAGGCTAAGGATTTATTTAAATGTA
This sequence comes from Cervus canadensis, assembly GCF_019320065.1. Taxonomy (NCBI): domain Eukaryota; kingdom Metazoa; phylum Chordata; class Mammalia; order Artiodactyla; family Cervidae; genus Cervus; species Cervus canadensis. The sequence continues at coordinate 58,339,155 of NC_057388.1, forward strand.
CGGGTTAAGGAACTTTGATGTTATGGTTCAAAGTATGGTTCTTTTTAAGTATATAGTTTGGAGTCTTAAGTCAAGGCACAGAATCAACACAGATAATTTACACATATAGTTCAAATGGAATATTAAGCTTACTTAGTAGTCGATCACATTATTAAGCTTACAGTCTGTTAAGTACACTAGAGACAAGATTAAAAGGAGCCTCTCTGAGTTTTCCATTCCCACAAGAGACTAGGAAGGATCCCAGCCTTTCCAAATCGATATATTAAATAATAATCAGGACTAAAAACAAATTTTAATGACACTCATTTTGAGTGACTGTAAATGACAAATTTACAATAGATATTTAAATATAATTAGTGTTCTCTACTATTTACTATTAACTAGCCAGTTCACATTAATCTAGAGCTTCTTTCCAATATTTACAATTTTTTTTTAAAGGGGAAAGAGAGAAAGAAAAGAGACAGAGAGCCGAGTATTTTAGCAGATTCCTAACCATTTTTACAAGCAGCCTCCCCCACCCCTTTTCTTTTTTCTCTAAGTCCTTCCTCTAAGAAGTTAATCACTCTTATTTAGCATACATTTTCCTCCTATCTAAAGGTATGGGGAACTGGTTTAGGCCAGTTGGAAATATGACATGCCTTGTTTATGTTACTAATCTGTTCTGGCTGGAAAAAGAAAGCATGTACCAATACACTATCTTAACTGAAGCATGTTTAAGCTATTGCTGGAATTTTAAGTCCCACGAGACTTGAGAGAAGCGGGGCTTCCTGTATGCTTTTTCATTCATCCTAGTTCAGTTTATTTATATTGATATTAGATTAAAATGTTTGTGCCTTATAGGATAGAAATATTCTAGATTATACAAGCAACTATTTTTTATTGCTATTAAAAGACACTGCTATAATTTCTAGCTACATATGGGAAAGGTAAAGAATTTGGGAGGTGATCATTTTTGCACTTATGGTAGAAATTCCTTGCAATTATAGCTCTTTGAAAGACTTTATTTTAGACTAAAATCCATCAGTCACTTGTTTCTAATCAGAAGAAATGATGCTTGACAGTATCATTTGATCATAGTAATGGGCAAGACATTATACATAACCTAAATAATGTTTTTTTCATATAGGACATTTCCTTTTTTTAAAAAAGTTGATATTTAAATTAATATTTATTAATCTTATTATATGTGGTAAATTGATACATAAAGAGGGACTGTCTCATCAACTTTTAGGACTAAATATTTTTAGTCCTCTTTGGAGGCGTGGGTAGGATGTGGTTGTTGTTGCTTAGGCCCTCAGTCCTGTCTGGCTCTTTGTGACCCTATGGACTGCAGCACGCCAGGCTTCCCTGTCCTTCATCATCTTCCAGAGCTTGCTCAAACTCATGTCTATTCAGTCAGCGATGCCATCCAACCATCTCGTCCTCTGTCGTCTCCTTCTCCTCCTACCTTCAATTTTTCCCAGCATCAGTGTCTTTTCTAATCAGGATGTGGTGCTTATTAGTAAAACAACTGTGTCTATAGAGTAACAGCCTTGGAAGGGTGATACTTGAAAAGCGATTTAATATTATGGTGTGTCACTGAAGAATACTTCAACTGAAAGGCAATTCTGAGCACTCCTTTAAAAAATTATTCAGGCAGACAAATACCTAAAACCTTTAAAGTTCTTGTATGGGTCTGGTAAGAATCTTTAGTACTGTTAGCCTGTTTTCTGCTTAGATTCTGGTGGGCTTTGTGAGTTGCAGCCTATGATTCCAATTCTTCTATTGTTAGTCCTCTGTGTGACAAACCAGGGCATAGACTTCTTATTCTTCACATGAATATTGTTAGGAAAGGCTTTTTTTTTTTAACTTTTTTCCTTTCCTTTATTCCCTCCATAATATGTATGTTTAATGGTAGTTACAAAGATTCTCTACAAAATATAAATATAAATAACCTGTGGCATGGATAAAGGAATTTATCCCGTTAAATCAAGGACATTTCCTTCTCCTGTTATTAGTTCTATGATCTCCCATGACTTCAGAAAAGCTTCTGTTGAGTGGATATTAGGATTGTGATTTACAAAGGGTTGTACTTAGTTTAAAGCTTTGCAGGTAAAGCAAATGACTTGCATTTAACTGTCAGTAGGTAAAAGCTAGCCAAAAACATAGCAGCTGATCAATAAATGACAAACACCTGATAAGTACATTTTCCCCCCCATCAAAGCTTTTTTTTGGGAGGGGGGAGTGCTTAGTCTACTTACAGATAAATACACTAAATAATTTGAAGCTTACCCAACTTGTTTTCACTCTCATTAGCGAGCACTTAACGAGGTAATGATGAAAGAAATAATATTAAGGTACCAGGAGAAGCAAATAGACTATGTGAGCTATTAAAAGTTCCCTGGGTCACTGTATTAAAATTACTCTGTCATGCTTATAAAAGTTCCCTGGGTCACTGTATTAAAATTACTCTGTCATGCTTATAAAGAAAACAAACTTTAAACTGAGCCACCTTCGAGTTTAAATGGATAGATTCTCTAGAATTGTTTCCTCTTAAATTATTTGTCTTCACTGCCTTTTAGCAATATTTATACTAGGAACTCATTATGCAATTAGTATAACCTAGACCTTCTTTTGAAAATACCTACAATTGAATTTTATATTTGACAGAAGCAGACCAGTAGTTGATTAAGTAGATGGAAAAAAAAAAACACCTTTAAAAAAACAACTTGCTCAGCAAATAATAGAAAATGTATTAAGTATTATCCCTTGAAAATTAATAACAGAAAATGTATTAAGTATTACCCCTTTAAAATCATTGGTACACAAAGAAACACATCTGTATGTTTTAGCATTATTTTGGCATTGCTGTATTATTAAATTTGAGATTAAATGAGGCAAATAAAAGTTCACCATTTATATGAGATTTTTGTGTTCCTTTAGAATCAGGATATTTTAAAACCCACAGAGAGATTTTTTTAAAATGTCTCAATAAAATTCTGTCATAATTTTCTTAGGTTGTATGTACATCCAGACTCTCCTTTTACTGGCGAGCAGCTACTCAAACAGATGGTGTCTTTTGAAAAGGTGAAACTCACCAACAATGAACTGGATCAGCATGGCCATGTAAGTACAGTGCTTGGACTGCATGGATTCCCTGGGCTAGAATGGAGAAGCCACGTGAAACTCTCTCTCTTGAAGTCTCTTCGTTTTCTCCCTTTTCCCCTCCAACCTTCCCGCTCTGAGTCATTCTGTGAGAACATTCTTGTGTTCTTTGGGGAACCCTTACACATACAGAGATGCTGCATGCCATTTCTATGTAAGAGGGTCAGGGACCTTTGGCGCCTTGGAATCACACTTCTGCAAATGCTTTACCACCTGTGCCAACTAAACACAGGGCATGTGCATTTTGGAGGTTACTATGGCCCATTCTGGGATTAAATATTTAATTTCTATCAGTGATAGATAACACAGCATAAAGGGAATGGGGCTGAGACCTCCTATGGAGGTTTCCCAAAGTGTGTTCTGCAGAATACATTCTTATGAGATACAATGGGACCAAAGGGTTTTATGTACAAATAAATTTGGAAAAGTGCTGTTCGCTTATTATATATCTCCTCTGTAGTGAATCTTATGAATATTTAGAACACAGAGAAGTCTTGCAGTTAAAAACAAAATGATTTGATTTTATGTATCAATAAGGAATTCATCAAAATGTAGAGAAAAGAGAAACTGGAATTCTGAGCTCCTATCAACATTTAATAGAACAGCCATTGACACAGGATTTTACACATGCTAAGACTGCTCTTTAAGGAACTATCTGTGATGTTATTTCATGCCCTTAAGTAAAGATTTAAATTTTAAAAAGTGTTTTAGATTTTATGCTAAGGAAACTTCAGACAGACATGCATGCTTCTTTGTGATGATGAGAATGCTGTTTCTTTCTTTTTTTTTCCTTTGCCCTGTATGCCAGAAAGCAAGTTGGTATTTTCATAATTCCTCTTCTTGGCTTAGATATTCTGATATAATTATTCTCTCTCTTATCCCTTTTATTAAGGCTCTTGTTACTTAAGATTTTAATTTTTATTGGATCTATGCAATTTAGAAGAAGAGTTTCAAAACTTTAAAAAAAATGGTTACATATACATAGATAATAAATTAGAGAGCTCTAGACATGGTTTCTAAAAATTGGATTGAACCTAAAACCAAGTAAATCACTTCAGGCACTGCCACCATTCATATGCCCACAGGAGACTTTGTTTTTCCTGACCAAGTCAGAGTAACTAGGTTAACGTACAACTCGGTTGTCCAGAATTGGTGTGTTTTCCTTTCAGCATCAGTTTCATGAAGAGGAACAGCACTAAGCCATACTTCAGGAGCTCTGGGTTCTAGTCTGATTATGCCAAGATCAGATCGTGACAAATTGTTTGCCTAAATCTTAGATGATTGCTAATATCCACTTTGGCTTTAAAATTTTATTATTTAATATAACTCTTTTTCACTAGAAACAGTATGTTCTGAAAACTACAAGGAAATTTTTTAGATCTTGTGTTGTTTAGACAAGTTCTCTGAATCAGCCCTGAAGAAGCCCCTCTTTACAGATACATTTTTGGTTTTATAATAGGAAAATTTCTTATTTCCAGGAATTTATTTCTCCAATGAAATAAAGTCTACATTTCTATCAGTACTTCTTAGATCCATGAAAGCCTGAGCAGAGGTTCAAGAAGCCCTGGGGTCTGAGACTCAGTCTCAGGTCTGAGTCTGTCCGATACCCTTTCCTAAAGGAAATTAACCTAAGGCTGGTATAAATAAGGAAGAGGGGACCTTATTTAAAGCTTAGGGCTTTTTCCAGTGTGTATGTATGTGTGTGCGTATGTGATTTGAAAACTCTTATCTTCTTAGTACAACATATAAGTGAATGCTCAGGTTTTTCTTATACCAGTTTCAGGAGGCAAATGTTTGGCTTTGTCACTTCAAGTTTATTCCAGTTTTAGGACTGAGCACAGATTCTTGAATTCCTTGGAATAAATGCATTATACAAAGAGATAACTTTTTAAAGGTTATTTTGATTCATTTGAAGCTCTCATTTGCTTCAGTAATTCCTATTCAGATTTGGGATCATAAAAAGATGGCATGTTCAAAATTCAATGCCAGTTAATGCCCTGTAACTCTGTTGGTTTATATCTCAGTACAGAAATAGATTGATTCTATATCAGTTATCTCACAGTGACTAGTATTTAACTCTCCTAAAGTCAACCAGCATTAACATTCACCCACACCCAAGTTAGCCAAGGAAACAAGAGAGCGACAATACTGCATGCTGTTGACCCTGGTCCTGCCACAGCATGTATCCAACACCTCCTCTGAGAACCATGCTCTCTGCTAGGCTCCTGAGGCGAAGGGCATACAATGTGAGCCCTGTTATCCCAAGAAAAACATACTCAATTTTGTATACTTAGGTAGCTGTCTGGGTGTGGCATTGGGGGAAGATGTAGAAAATCTTTTAATATCTGAAAGTAAATTTTGTTGTTCAAATTTCATAATGGCAATTGTATTTTATTTAAATGATACATGAAAAATAGTGCCTTTGTAAACAAGGGTATGTTTCTGATTTCTAAGTATTGGGCAACTTTTATTAGCTATAGAATGGAAGACAGCTGTCATTATCATTCCTATTTAGTTTGTAACTGGAAGTTGGAATCAATGAAGCTATCAGACATGATGATGATGATAATACAGTTATGTTTACTGAGCACTTCCTATTTGCTATGTGATTTACAAGAGTTACATCATCTGATTCTCACCACAACTCCTGTGAGTTTAAAACTTAAATGCTTTTGCATTTAAGAAAATGGGGTGAGAAAGGTACGATCACTTGACCCAAGATTAAAAGAGCGAGAAAGTATCGGATTCAGTATTCCAACCAAAGTCTATCTCACACCTCACCGCCTTTTAAGTTTCATTTCCCTACCATCCACCACCCACCTCAACCCCCAAACCCTAACTGTCCCAAGTAACAGTCTGCTTCCTCAAATATGTAATTTCTTACTTTAGAAAATTTAGAGACATACTGCCTTTGGTCTAACCAGACTAAAAAACAAAAACTTTCTTTTTTCAAAATAAACCTATCCTCCAGATGACTTTTTCCTCTATTATAATTTTAGAAAGAACACTTGAAACAACCTGTGTTATTTGCAGTTGTTTTGGTAAAATGTGATTCACAATGATGACTCTGCAGTATTATGTACAAATTACTTGCCTGAAGAATGGAAAGGGTCGATTTTAATCTTAAAACTGCATTTGAAACTGTAGATTTTATGATTATTTCTTTGCCTCATTGTAACTGGGCCTGTTTAGCAAAATAAAAACCTAAATTTCAGTACTGTGCTTGCCATTCTTTGTTGTAGATAATTTTGAACTCAATGCATAAGTACCAGCCACGGGTGCACATCATTAAGAAGAAAGACCACACAGCCTCATTACTCAATCTGAAGTCTGAAGAATTCAGAACATTCATCTTCCCAGAAACAGTTTTTACAGCAGTCACTGCCTACCAGAATCAACTGGTGAGTGTACCCTTCACAATTTCTTTGCCAAAAAAGATGAGGTTTTAGGAGATGCTTTTATCTTCTTGGAGAGAAGGGCTATCCCAGTACTCAAAATGGAAGTTTACTTTGAAGAAAGCTATGGAGACTCAGCCCCGGGACCTCCAAGTATGTTGAGTGACTGCAGCTCAGTGTTATAAAGGTCTGTGTTTCTTAGAACCGTTACTTTCCCAGTCAAGCTGTTTACGGCCCATTCTCCTGCCAAAACCTATCCCAAACTGACTTCTTACCAGCTTCCTTTACCTCCTCTTGGTAGGGCCTCATGATGTACATAACCATATACTCATGAATTCATAAAATTTTAAAGTTCTTTTAAATTTTTTTTTAAAAATTTTAATTTTAAATTAAAATTTTTTAAATTTTAATTTAATTAAAAATTTTTAAAAAGTTTTAAAGTTTTTCTGCTAAATTAGCACACACAGTCTAGCCAACTATCCAAACTATTGATTTGTTAGATATTTCGTGAGACTTATTCAGCTGAAATTCAGGCTAATTATAGTAGAATGATTTTAAATACCTCTTTAGATAATAAACTGTATTATGTAAACATCAAGATATCTAATTTATAATATTGAGTTTTATATTTTATACTCTTGTAAATCATATTTAAAATTTATGCATTTCTAAGGCTTAGACTAAGTTGGTAAATAATTATCAAAGTGTTGCTAAGGACTGGGTGCTATTAAGATTCTTCCCCATTTATTCTTCTTTCATGGTCAGCATAAACTTGAAGGCTTTCTATATGACTTTGAGTAGACTTCAGTTCATCACTGTGGCTGCCATTTTCTTTGCCTATAAACTGGGACTAAGAACTGGCCCATCTTAGGGAATTCCTGTAAGGCTCAAATGAGATGCTGTGCATAAACATGCCTTTGGAAACTCTAAGGCACTCTATCAGAAAGGCATGTTGTGACTATTAGACTGTCTCTGGAATGTCCAAAGAGGATTTGTCACCATATGGATTTTTCAAAATTAGTGGCATTTTAAAAAATGAAATAATGTATAAATAATGAAATCAATGTATGAATGTTATTATACTATTTATCTTTAAGTGAAAGCAAAGTACTATAACTTTTTTATTATCCCTAAAATAAGAGTGGCAACTTTCAGAGAATGCCCAAGTTAAAAATTTGGGTATAGACTGAAGCCCACAGAGGCCTAAAACACTAATCTTACTTTTCTTAGAATCTAGAACACTGACATCAACAATCCCATTTTCAGTTTATTTGAGGACACATGTATATATATGTCACAGGTTCAGGAAAGATTCCTGAAACATTCATTCAACTTATATTAACTGAATTAGTAGCTTTTATACTATAAACTTTGAAAAAAGAAAGTATTAGTCACTCAGTTGTGTCCGACTCTTTGCGACCCCATGGACTGCAACCCACCAGGCTCCTCTGTACATGAGATTTTCCAGGCAAGGATACTGGAGTGGTTTGCCATTTCCTTCTTCGGGGGATCTTCCCAACCCAGGGATCGAACCCACATCTCCTGCACTGCAGGCACATTCTTTACTTACTGAGTTACCAGGGAAAGACTCATATAACATTGTGTGTGTGTGTGTGTGTGTGTGTGTGTTAGTTGCTCAGTTGTGTTCAACTCTTTGCAACTGCATGGACTGTAGCCTGCCAGGCTCCTCTGTCCATGGAATTATCCAGGCAAGAATATTGGAGTGGGTTGCCATTTCCTTCTCCAAGGGATCTTCCCAACCCAAGGATCGAACCCAGAATTCTTGCATTGCTGGTGGATGCTTTACCATCTGAGCTATTAGGGAAATACAAGAGACCCTGTTGATGTTTGAGAATGAAACAAAAATTCGTCATGTGAAAACTTCATTGCTTTTATGAAAATCATCTGTGAAAATTATGGACAGAACAAAATTAAGGGAATTTTAAGTATAACATCTGAGATTTGGTCTAATTGGCAAAAGCACAATCCTGAATAAATATTGGCAGGATCTCTCATATCACATAAAATGGAACAGGAGGCTATTATCTACATGATTATAATAATAGCTAATATTTGGGTACTTACCATGTGCAAAGCACCATTTAAAGTACATTGTCTTATTTAATCCTCACAATAATATTTTGAGGTAGGAACAACAGTATTTTTATGTTGCATTTCATAGCCAAAAGAATTGAGGCCTGGAGTTAAATAACTTATCCAATGAGACCTTGCTGCTTCTATCAGAGATTTAAATCCAGGTGGTTAGGCGTTAAATGTCAGTGTTCTTAACCTCTAAGCTTTAGGTACTTGGTGTCCCCAAGAAAGCAAAACTCACCTCCTCTCAGCTTGTGACCCTGATGGATTCAAGACATCCTATTTTAAAGGGTTTTAGTTCTTTACGTTAATTTCTTTTCTTCTCAGCATGTGCTCACTGCTTACCTGCTCTGTGCAGGGAGCTCCTCACACTGACAGCAGTCAGTGTAACAAGATGGTCATCATTCTAAATTGACAGAATATCTGCTGGCATTAGCTGTTTCTTACAGGAGCTGTATGCTTTAGTGACATTATCTCATTGAATTCTTTTGTTCCCACTCAACATTTATTTGGAAGATTTTCAAAATCCAAAAGTTAAACAAATAGTAAAATGAAGCACATGTATGCTCTACCCAGATTCAACAATTAACATTTTTCCAGTTTTTTACCTTCCCTGCTCCATTTCTCAACCTCTCTTTAGGTATATACTTTCCCCCTTCTCTCAGTCATTTGAAACTAAGTTGTATGCATCATGATACTTTACTTGTAAGTACTTCTACAAGCCCAGACTGACAATAAGATTATTTTGTAACCACAATATCTTTAACACATTTAAAACTGAGTTTGTATTAAAAATTTCAGGATGGACCAACAAATGTCTTTATAACCCCTACCCCCTTCCCCTAAACTAGTATTCACCAAAGGTTCATGGTTTGGATGTTACTTTTAACTTAGAAAAAAAAAATCTCTATATATTTTTAATCAATATCTCACTTAATTCTGATACTAATCCCCTGAATAAGGCCCTATGAGCTTGATTTTGTGGATGAAGAAACTGAGGTTCAGAATGGTTAATACACTACCCCAAGGTCACAAATCTGGGAAGTGGGACAATTCCTTTTGGGTGTTAATTCCTACTTTTTGAAAGCATCATGCTAGATTGCAAGATTAAGAAAGTGACCACTGACGGTGTCAAGGCTGGGAAACTGGATTTGAAAATACTTAGTTAAAACAGGTTAAGATTCTAATAACCACATATCCCAATACTAGTCACCCCTCTTGAGAAGTGTTTATTTCTAGCTAAGATTATAAGTGGACTCAAAAATCCACCGACCAGTGCCTATCTAGCTTTCACTGCATCATTAAGTGTAGTGATTAATATGATTAGTATATCATCTCATTGCCAAATAATCCACAATAAAAATGACTAAATTCAGAACTGATTTTCTCAATAGATCCTGCCAGGTCTGAGTTTATTTCTATGCTTCTACCTTTAAAGCCATAATCCCTAGCACAATGCCGCGTGCGTGCACACACACACATGTGTGTGTGTGTGTGTGTGTGTATGTATGTATGTGTACATCCCACCCCCCCTACACTGGCATTGTGCTAGGGGTTATGGCTTTAAAGGTAGAAGCATAGAAATAAACACTGCTATATCATGCTTGTCTACTGATTTGCCTATAATAAACATAAAATAAATATATAGGAATTAAACAAATTAAATATGTACTAAGTATAATATAAAGTAAGTTTTTCATGGCTAAATAACAGAAAGTAAAGAAAAGATTTAAAATTTCACACTTAAGATCATATTTATATCTCTTAAACTTTGGGTAGACATTACTTTCATATATATTAACAGCAAAATCAAAGTTTCCAATAGAATTTGTGAGAAAGCTTCTCATTTATTGTATCTGGTAGTTTTATTTGTGAGAAATGATAAAGGCACTTTTTTTCCTATTTTTTTCCTCTGGTTTTTGTGAGGAAATGATTGCATTTCTTTACATTATTAGTTTAAAGCTAAATACATTACACTCTCAACAAACTATTTTATAATTTAAGATTTAAAGGTCATACATTGTTTTTGAGCAGGCAGGCCATTGCTGTAGAGTTGAAGTGTAGGTCAGGTTTCATTTTTAAATGCCTTTGGACAGATCTTTTCCTGATAATTGGAGAAATGGTCTCTGAGGGCCAATTTCACCGTGTGGTTGGGAACCTCAGCTCTCCTCAGAGCCCAGTGATACCACATGGAATAATAACTATTGGAAAAAGTCCCTTTCTGTTTGGTGCAGCTGGCAGTGTAAAATTCTGCCCTCTATTTATGCATACACTTATCTATAGATAAAGGAGATGTCGAAAAAGTGAATTTTGTGGTTAGGAAATGCATTATGATCCATATTTTCAAGATGATACATGAAAAAAAAAAAGGGGGGGTATATTTTTTCTGGAATGGGCTTCCCTGGTGGCCCAAATGGTAAAGTATCTATCTGCAATGCAGGAGGCCCAGGTTCGATCCCTGGGTCGGGAAGATACCCGGAGAAGGGAACGGCAACCCACTCCAGTATTCTTTTTTTGTTTGTTTGTTTTACACTCCAGTATTCTTGCCTGGAGAACTCTATGGACGGAGGAGCCTGGCGAGTTACAGTTCATGGGGTCACAAAAAGTCAGATACACTGAGTGACTGACACTTTCACTTTTCACGTTCAGTCTGTGATTTGCATGTGTGTAGATACACTTGAAACTGCAGGATTTCTTAAGCACATACTACTGTCCTTACTTGCTAATTGTTTTTCCTCACAAAATGAAAAACACTGCGTTTTTAAAATTTGTTGTTGACTCATAAAGACATTTCAGTAGTTTCACATGGGGTTCTACACATATTATGTTTAGTAATTGACTATTTTGGGATCCTTCTTTTAGTTTTACCTTTGACATGGGTGACATTGTTCAATGGTGTTAAAAGCTGCAGGCGTTTTATATTACGAAAATGATGTCCAACTGAAATCACTGTATATAACTCAGATCCTTTCTTTCATCAGTTCTCAAATGTATCACTTTTTCAGTTCTCCCAAATTTCATAAAAGGATGTAAAACTATATCTGCAAAAATGAATTTCTGTTAGCTACTGGTTTTTATTTAAATATCTATGGGATAAAATCTGTGCCTAAACTTTTAAAAATGTATGATTAACTAGAATGTTAAAACTTTGCTATTTAAAAATTTCTTTTTCTGAAAATAGAAAACAAAATGAAATGCTTTTTATATAAACTTAAAAAGAATTTCGCTTAGTCTATAACTGGTAAACATGAAATCATATTTCTGACTGCTTGTTTTTGAAGCAAAGTTCAACAAACATTTCTCAGGAACTTATTGTTGGCAGCCTGATACACTGAGTCTAGCGATACCACAGTGAGCTCATTAAGAAGTTTAACCCACAGTTCCTGTGTGGCTAATCAGTACTTCATAAAGCCTGTTCAAGACTGTAGTGGTTAGTTCAGGGCCCCCAAACAACTGTAGTAAGAGATCTATTCAGCTTTTATCCTCTAACTTTCAAAAGTAATTATTAGATAACAGGAATTAGGTAACACGGCCCATAGAGAAAGTAAATACTGGGTTAATGTCCTGAGCTCCTTTTCTAACTAGCACACTAAAGTGTGTGAACCAATTGGTAAATCTAGCTGTATATACTATTCTTGAAGTTACAGTTTGAAATTATATCAAACTATAAAGTAGAAAAGTTACCATTGGTACTCTTGGGGATGATGAAAGAAGGACTATAAAGATACTACAAAGAGAAAGATTCTAATAAATGAAAGAAAGTTCCAAAGAAATCTGAAAACCTGTGTTGAATTTTATTTACTTCCTCATTCAAAGTTATGGTGGTAATACTAGATACTGTGACACATTAGCTGACAACACACACTGAAAGTATTTACTCTCTACAGAAACTCCACAATCATCACATTCTAAGCTAATAGTCTTTATCTTTTGGAAATACAAATAACAACAAATACAATTCTCAAAATCCTTTTCAGGGACAAAGTGGGTAGACGGTCTTTAGTTATTATATGGATAATATTTTATATTCTTTTAGTTTATGAAGACTCAAAGAAAGCTTGATGTGGTTCACATTTTTAAAAATTGTATTTCATTTTTTTATTGCTGCACTGCACGGCTTGCAGGATCTTAGTTCCCTGACCGTGGACTGAACCCAGGGCCTGGCAGTGAAAGCACTGAATCCTACCCACTGGACTGCCAGGGAATTCCTGAGATGGTTGCAAAAGGGCTCTGTTCAAAATTGTTTCTCCACCAGATATTATTTGCTTCTGTCTTCAGAAAATTTTATCCACTGGCAAATCCATTCACTTTTTAATCTTACAAATGAGCTTGTAGGAACTAAACTTGAAAGGAGCCTTAACTTTATTCATCTACCTCACAGTTTCAGTTTGAAAATTTCTGGGTTTGGTTCACCCTTAATGTCAGTAACACTGCAGTGGATGTGGTGCCATCCTTTTTAGTAACACTTAAATGACTTCCAGTTCTGGTCAGCTGTGTATCCCTCTGCCTGCTCCGTGGAATTTTAGGGACTGCATGTTCTCAGTTTTGTTGATGAATTATTGTGAAAGTGTTTTCATGAACTATAAAGCAATTTGGAAATCTGAAATATTTCATTTATAATTATTCAGTAGAAAGAGACGAAAAAAATCCTGTCTTTGAGGATTCAAAAATCTTGTTGATAATTTATAATCCTAGAATATATTGATTGTTTGGACTTTATGTTTATAATTTATTTCAAACAAAATATTTTGCCTTTGCCCTGAAAATTGACCTTCAGTACTAAATCCTAGTCTGAAAAGAATGGTTAAAATAGACTTCACCCTTTAGAAATCCATACCCTTAACTAAAGAGGTGGCTGAGTGTGAGAGAGGTTCTCTACAAACTATTGATGGCCATACATTAGGGACAACCTCAGCAGTTCCTGTATATTTCTTTCTATGCACACTTAAAGTCCTGTTGCCGTCCATTAAGAACAGGTTTCTTACTTATCTAGGTTATTTTCTTCACTGTTTACCATTTTCCTTTAACTAAGCTAAAAAGGAAATTAGCAATTTTATTTTTGACTGCTCTAGAGTAAATATCATAGGCTAAAAATAAGAATTTCTGAGGTACTGCCAGGTGTCCTTAAAAATAAATTTAAATAAATAAAATATGCTAGAAAATAAGAATAAATAACTTTTATAAGAAAAAAAACTAATATCAAAGAATCAATCTTACAACTTGCCAACATTAATGCTAGAGAAGTAGCATCTCTCTGGCCAGGACAGTGTGGGAAGTTCTATTCTGAGTGAGCTTTTTGTACTTTGCACATTGCTTAGCACAGACTGAGAAAACTTGAGAAAGAAAAACAATGATTTTCTTTTGTAATGAATAAAGCAATTCTTTAGGTGTTAATGGTTTAAAGTGAACAGTAGATACATTCTGATCAAAGGAAAAGTATTGGCAAAACAATATTTCAAACTGTTGTTAATTGTTATTCTGTTTTTAATTGTGTTTACTATTTACTTTGAAAGAAGAAGGCATGCCTCCCTCAACCTCTAACTTTTTTTCAGTTAAGACTATTGCTGTGTGTGTTTCTCCCTCTCTCCAAAGATGAATGTGGGCTCTCTTTTGGACACAAATGAGCTATGACTCTCTTTAAAGGTGTCTGTGGTTCTAACTCAGTTACTAACTAGTTGTGTCCTACATTCTCCTCCATGCCTTTTAGCTCTGATACTCAGGAATTTTGCAAGTCAAATATCTTTTAATTAGTGTTTCCTTTATTTACTTATTTTTTTGTACCTAATATATTTTCCCTGAAACATGAAGTGCATATGTTTTAATGAATCTTTCTATGTTAATATTGTGTACTGTGGGAATTATGGCTAGCATAGCATAGACACTTAATACTTCAGACTATGATTCTTATTAGGAAATAAGACTATTTTTTCAAATACTTTTTTCCAAATAAGCGTAGAGTCTGTAACATTCTATGGGAGGGTAACAGGAGACCCATTAATTTGATTCTAATTTAGTCAGATGGAAAGGGAATGGGGTAAATTTATATGCTGAAAACTTTATATCATGTATTTATATCATGTTTTTCAGTACAGTGTTGAACATGAAGCTATTATTGGGGTATATTATGGTATATATTGGTGCCCATGGTATTAACAAATGAGGCTGTCAAGTCGGCATGAGGCAACATTCTTGTTTTCATTCCCCGTTACCCACCCATGCTGGCAGGTATTGTCCAATTCTGGACAGTTTCCTCATTCCCTAGTCCACCCTAACCTTTCACTACTCTTAAATACTTCTCACATCAGGCACACTGTTCATAAAAGGCCCCCATTTCTAACTGTCTCTATTTATTGACTTCCAGCCTGTTTTAGGAACAGATACTCTGTCCTCAAATACTTCCTTTTCCTTGATGCCTTCTCTGACCAATTCACCCAAATTTGTGAATTTCTTTAGCAATTTCAACCTTTATCACAATACTGAGTGACATTAAGATATTCTTAGACATTCTTGGGGTGCTATGATGGAAAATGAACAAACTTTTTATTTCTGATTTTGTTTCCTTGACCACAGACATGACACTGTTTTGTTACTCATCTTCCCTTTCCAGATAACCAAGCTGAAAATAGATAGTAACCCTTTTGCCAAAGGATTCCGGGACTCCTCCAGGCTCACGGACATTGAGAGGTAATGAGAATTTTCTGTTTACTTTTTTGCCCAGATAAGATAAAGAAAAGCACTAGTTTGTAAGAGCACACTCCTTGCAACACCAAAGAGACATAATTTTACTGTATATAGTCTCCAATACTCTGTATAGTCTCCGGTTCTCTGCCTGACCTTCATTTCCGGTTATAAACCCTACAGATATGCAACTGCTGAAGTTCTGACAGCCACTGCAGCTGGATCTATTCTATGCTCCATTTCTGAGTGCAGTGGTTTCTTTGAACAGGACATTAATTCAACTGCAAAAAATAGGGCTTGTTTGTTATCAAAGACTCAGTCCTCTTGATGATATTAAGCTTCATGTCTTAAGTGGCAATCCACAGAGAAAATAGAATCTTAATAGCCTTTGCTTTCTGAAGTGGATATATTTGCTAACATAAAGAGTATAAAGGTAGTTTGGAATTTTGAAGGAAAAAGAGGCAGTTTAAATCCAGGTGCATATTTTATCTACAGTGTAGAATGCTTGTGTTTAATAGGAAAGCTATTGGATAACAGGACCTTTAAGGCAAGTGACAATCATGTGCCTGTAGTTGACCCTAATTTTTAATTAAAATGGTTCACACAGTGTGAGACTGTGATGAGTAATGTGATGTGATGTGTGATGAGTAATGACTATATTGAGATGCACAGTTAACCAATATGAATGTCAAAAATGTTTTTTTCAAAGAAAAGATTTTTTTTCAACCTAACTGATTATTTGTACTCCTAAGCGTACTATGCAACTTTCTGTACTTACTGTTTTATTTTTGGTGAACACACTTAAATTCTACTGTCTTTGCAAATTTAAATTATAAAACAGCCGCCATTTTATACATTAAATCATCAGATTTTATTCATCCTCTGTATTTAATCTCTTATATGTCCTGGTATCTTTATAGACAGGTGGAGTACCCTAACTACCAGCCCTCTGGTTTATTTTATCTCCAGATCTTTATGTGATTTCCCCACCAACTGCTACATGGTTCTGACACACTTCATTATCTACCACATGGTCACATGTCCTGACCTCAGCACTTCTCTTTCCTGTCCTGGCAATTCAAATTAAAGGATTATAAATTTTAGCAATATCTGATCCTTCCATCATCCTTCCCAATGCCAGAGCATAAAGGTGTGGTTTTGATTTTGCGGGGAAAGATATAGAAGCTCAGTGGGGAGACAAAGAATCCAGCAGGAGAGACTGAAAGTTGGGCAGGCATTTGAGTAGAAAAGATTAATTAGTTGAAGAGCCTGACAAGTGATTGGGGGTACTGAGATCAGGGAAAGGAACTTGAGCTTGTGGTTGAAAATCCCTTGCAAAATGGATGGCAAGAAGGTAACTCTTCGATTAGGTAGAATATAGGCATGCAAATAGGCCATAACATCCAAATCAGTGAGAAAGTGGTATTAGCAGCGTGGGTGACAAAGGAGTCCACATTTACAAAGACATTTTGTGACCCCATGAACTGTAGCCTACCAGGCTCCTCCGCCCATGGGATTTTCCAGACAAGAGTACTGGAGTGGGTTGCCATTTCCGTCTCCAAGGGAATCTTCCCAACCCAGGGATCAAACCTGGGTCTCCCACATTGTCGGCAGATACTTTACCATCTGAGCCACCAGGAGGTGTTTTAAAAAGGCTACTTCCATTTAGGTGTGATCTTTCTCATCTCCTGTTTCTAGAGTGTCAAAGGCACTGATTCACACCAGATTTATGCAAGTGGGATTATAATAAGTGAATTTTTTCTCTTTTCTAATCAGGTATCAGGCAAAAATGAAGAGTGGTTCAGTGGGACAGTAGAGATGTGTTTTTATAGTGTGCCTCATATCTTCTGTTTCAGGTCAGGGGTTGAGCATGGTATGTGAAGACAAAGCCATGGGTTAGAGTCCCTGCTCTGCCTTTTCCTGGCTGAGTGATCCTAGAGAAGTTACCTAGAGAAGTAGATCACTTAAATAAGATCTTAAGTAAGTAAGTTAAGTAAGATCACTTCTAAGTGATCCTCAGAAGTTACCCTGAGTCTGTTTCCTCATGTAGAAAATGGAGAACATAACGCTGCTCACTTTATTATGAGGACCATGTAAGATGACATTTATGAAAGCACTTTCAAAATCTGAAAATGTAAAATAATTGTATTTTACTAGATGAGCATCTGGCAGTGGGTCGGCAGTGGCCTGCTGCAGGGTTGGGGGCATTGCCTGTAGCAGTGCCTGCATGGGAACTTTTGAAGGAGGTCACCATTATCTTCACTCAGTTCAGTTCAGTCGCTCAGTCGTGTCCAACTCTTTGCGACCCCATGAATCGCAGCACGCCAGGCCTCCCTATCCATCACCAACTCCCGGAGCTTACTCAAACTCATGTCCATTGAGTCGGTGATGCCATCCAGCCATCTCATCCTCTGTCATCCCCTTCTCCTCCTGCCCCCAATCTTTCCCTGCATCAGGGTCTTTTCCAATGAGTCATCTTTTCGCATGAGGTGGCCAAAGTATTGGAGTTTCAGCTTCAGCATCAGTCCTTCCAATGAACACCCAGGACTGATCTCCTTTGGGATGGACTGGTTGGATCTCCTTGCAGTCCAAGGGACTCTCAAGAGTCTTCTCCAACACTGCAGTTCAAAAGCATTAATTTTTCAGCGCTCAGCTTTCTTCACAGTCCAGCTCTCACATCCATACATGACCACTGGAAAAACCATAGCCTTGACTAGATGACCTTTGCTGTCAAAGTATCATCTTCATTACCTCCAACCACAGTTTGGCCTCAGGTCAGATAACAAGGAAGGGAACACAGCCCAGCCCATCAACAGAAGATCGGATTAAAGGTTTAGAGGATGAGATAGCTAGATGGCATCACCCACTCGATGGATGTGAGTTTGAATAAACTCCGGGAATTGGTGATGGACAGGGAGGCCTGGCATGCTGCGATTCATGGGGTCAGAAAGAGTCAGACATGACTGAGCGACTGAACTGAACTGAACTGAGCATGGCCCCGCCCATCAGAATGAGACCCAGTTTCCCCCACAGTATCTCCCATCAGGAAGCTTCCATAAGCCTCTTATCCTTATACATCAGAGGGCAGACAGACTGAAAGCTATAATCATAGAAAACTAACCAATCTGATCACAGGGACTACAGCCTTGTCTAACTCAGTGAAACTATGAGCCATGACATGTAGGGCCTTCCAAGATGGATGGGTCATGGTGGACAGTCTTGATAAATCGTGGTCCACTGGAGAAGGGAATGGCAAACCACTTTAGTATTCTTGCCTTGAGAACAGTATGAAAAGGCAAAAAGATAGGACACTGAAAGATGAACTCCCCAGGTCAGTAGGTGCCCAATATGCTACTGGAGATCAGTGGAGAAATAACTCCAGAAAGAATGAAGAGATGGAGCCAGAGCAAAAACAACATCCAGTTGTGGATGTGACTAGTGATGGAAGTAAAGTCCGATGCTATTGTTCCTATGAGCAATATTGCATAGGAACCTGGAATGTTAGGTCCATGAATCAAGGCAAATTGGAAGTGGTCAAACAGGAGATGGCAAGAGTGAACATTGACATTTTAGGAGTCAGCAGACTAAAATGGACTGGAACGGGTGAATTTAACTCAGATGACCATTATATCTACTACTATGGGCAAGAATCCCTTAGAAGAAATGGAGTAGCCATCATAGTCAACAAAAGAGTCCAAAATGCAATACTTGGATGCAATCTCAAAAACAACAGGATGGTCTCTGTTCATTTCCAAGGCAAATCATTCAATATCACAGGAATCCAAGTCTATAACCCGACTAGTAATGCTGAAGAAGTTGAATGGTTCTATGAAGACCTACAAGACCTTCAAGAATTAACACCCCCCAAAAGGTGTCCTTTTCATTATAAGGGACTGGAATGCAAAAGTAGGGAGTCAAGAAATACCTGGAATAACAGGCAAATTTGGCCTTGAAGTACAAAATGAAGCAGGGCAAAGGCTAATAGAGTTTTGCCAAGAGAACGCACTGGTCATAGCAAAACCCTCTCCAACAACACAAGGGAAGACTCTACACATGGAAATGACCAGATGGTCAATACCAAAATCAGACTGATTATATTTTTTGCAGGCAAAGATGGAAAAACTCTATACAGTCAGCAAAAGCAAAACAGAGCTGACTTTGACTCAGCTCATGAACACCTTATTGCCAAATTCAGACTTAAATTGAAGAAAGTAGGGAAAACCACTAGGCCATTCAGGTATGACCTAAATCAAATCCCTTACAATTATACAGTGGAAGTGAGAAATAGATTCAAGGGACTGACTCTGATAGAGTGCCTGAAGAATTATGGATGGAGGTTTGTGACACTGTGAGGCAGTGATCAAGATCATCCCAGAGAAAAAGAAATGCAAAAAGATAAAAGGGTTGTCTGAGGAGGTCTTACAAATAGCTGTGAAAAGAAGAGAAGCAAAAGGCAAAGAAGAAAAGGAAAGATATCCCCATTTGAATGCAGAGTTCCAAAGAATATCAACTAGAGATAAGAAAGCCTTCCTCAGTCATCAGTGCAAAGAAATAGAGGAAAACAATAGAATGGGAAAGACTAGAGATCTCTTCAAGAAAATTAGAGACACCAATGGAATATTTCATGCCAAAATGGGCACAATAAAGGACAGAAATGGTTTGAACCTAACAGAAGCAGAAGATATTAAGAAGAGGTGGTAAGAATACACAGAAGACTATGCAAAAAAGATCTTCATGACCCAGATAATCACAATGGTGTGATCACTCACCTAGAGTCAGACATCCTGGAATGCAAAGTCAAGTGGGCCTTAGGAAGCATCACTATGAACAAAGCTAGTGGAGGTGATGGAATTCCAGTTGAGCTATTTCAAATCCTAAAAGATGATGCTGTGAAAGTGCTGCACTGGGTATGCCAGCAAATTTGGAAAACTCAACAGTGGCCACAGGACTGGAAAAGGTCAGTTTTCATTCCAATCCCAAAGAAAGGCAATGCCAAAGAATGCTCAAACTACCGCACAATTGCACTCATCTCACACGCTAGGAAAGTAATGCTTAAAATTCTCCAAGCCAGGCTTCAACAGTATGTGAACCATGAAATTCCAGATGTTCAAGCTAGATTTAGAGAGGGCAGAGGAACCAGAGATTAAATGGCCAACATCCATTGGATCATTGAAAAAGCGAGAGAGTTCCAGAAAAACATCTACTTCTGCTTTATTGACTATACCAAAGCCTTTGACTGTGTGGATCACAATAAACTGTGGAAAATTCAGAAAGAGATGGGAATACCAGACCAGCTGACCTGCCTCCTGAGAAATCTGTATGCAGGTCAAGAAGCAACAGTTAGAACTGGACATGGAACAACAGACTGATTCCAAATTGGGAAAGAAGTATGTCAAGGCTGTATATTGTCACCCTGCTTATTTAACTTATATGCAGAGGACATCACGAGAAATACTGGACTGGATGAAGCACAAACTGGAATCAAGATTGCCCGGAGAAATGTCAATAACCTCAGATGTGCAGATGATACCACCCTTATGCCAGAAAGCAAAGAAGAACTAAAGAGCCTCTTGATGAAAGTGAAAGGAGAGTGAAAAAATTGGGTTAAAGCTCAACATTCAGAAAACAAAGATCATGGCATCTCGTCCCATCACTTCATGGCAAATAGATGGGGAAACAATGGAAACAGTGACAAGACTTTATATTTTTTGGGCTCCAAAATCACTGCAGATGGTGTTTGCAGCCATGAAATTAAAAGACACTTGCTTCTTGGAAGAAAAGTTATGACCAACCTAG
This sequence comes from Cervus canadensis, assembly GCF_019320065.1. Classification (NCBI taxonomy): domain Eukaryota; kingdom Metazoa; phylum Chordata; class Mammalia; order Artiodactyla; family Cervidae; genus Cervus; species Cervus canadensis. The sequence goes on from NC_057388.1 coordinate 58,360,262, forward strand.
ACAACATATTAAAAAGCAGAAACATTACTTTGCCAACCAAGGTCTGTCTAGTCAAAGGTTTGGTTTTTCCAGTGGTCATGTATGGATGTGAGAGTTGGACGGTGAAGAAAGCTGAGCACCGAAAAATTGATGCTTTTGAACTGTGGTGTTGGAGAAGACTCTTGAGAGTCCCTTGGACTGCAAGGAGATCCAACCAGTCCATCCTAAAGGAAATCAGTCTTGAATACTCATTGGAAGGACTGATACTGAAGCTGAAACTCCAAAACTTTGGCCACCTGATGTGAAAACTTGACTCATTTGAAAAGATCCTGATGCCTGGAATGATGAATGTGGGAGGAGAAGGGGATGACAGAGGATGAGATGGTTGGATGGCATTACCAACTCAATGGACATGAGTTTGAGTAAATTCTGGGAGTTGGTGATAGACAGGTAAGCCTGGCATACTGCAGTCCATGGTGTTGCAAAGAGTCAGACATGACTGAACGACTGAACTGAACTGAACTGAGATGAGCATAGTTTTACCCCATCCAAGTTATTTTCAATAATCTTAATAAAATACTTCTAGAATAAAAATAGCCCATTTTGTTTTACTTACGTGTATGAGAGACAAGGACCCAGACTGACTGCCATTTAGAGTAACGGACTTGATAATGCATGCAGCCACATTTTCCACTTAACTGAGTAAACATCCTGATGTCGGAAACACTCACATGTACATGAAACTTAGAAGCTTTCAGTCATCTGAGGGCTAAAAGAGCATCTTATGAGACTAGCTCCAAGTTTGCAAGATGACCTAAGTAGTGTGAAATTGGCCAAGGTTTTGGATTTCATTTCCAGGTATTTAAGTCTGAATTTTTCCTAAACAGCCTTTGGGGATGGAACAAATCAGATCAATTGATCTTTGGAGACCTAAAGAAATTAAATTAGTCTGGAGTCAGTTACTGCACTAAACCATCTAGTAATTGAATTGCCCCTTGTAACTGATGGAAAACAGTCCTATTTGTAACAATATAGAGAGCGTTTGTAAAATAAGAGATCTGAGAGAAAAACACATCTTTTTATGACATGATGACAGAAATTGCACTTTTCTAACCTAATTGAATATGGTGTTATAAATACGTGACCTTAATGATTTCAAGTTTCCTGTCCCAGATTTACAGCTCCTGTATGGGATACCCAAACAAAAATGCCTTTAGGACTGAATCTGTATGCCTTATACCTCTAAACTCACAGTATTATTCCTTCTACATCTGCACAAGCTTTGTAAATACTCTAAAAGCCATTCTGATTTTCTCACTCTCATTTTATGAGGTTCTATTCAGATACCTAATGTCTCACAGTCTTCACGTGTAGCCTTACTCCCAAGGACAACATCACCCTCATTTGTAAAGGAAAACTAGTGCCATTAACAAAAGTAGAAGGTATTTTCATTAGATGCTTTGTACATATACCTACAAATGGACAGCTAAGAAGCAAATCAAAAGTCCAAAAGTGTTTCTCAATATCTGATTTATAGCTATTTAGTTCAGGGAGAGAATTATCTGCTAGTGCCATACAGTAAATATAACTTACAGATAGTCTGTCAGTTGTTTTCTTTTTGGGGGAGTGAAGGGACACTTTCTAAGTGAAAGAAAGATAGTAAGTGAAAGCATGGTATTACTTCTGAGAAAGGAGAAATGACTATGAAGATATTTAAATGTTCAAAATTAAGTTTCTTCTGTTAGGGTTTTTGTTTTTGTTTTGTACAAATAGAGTAAGTGGGAAAGGAATATGTTAGAAAATATATAGTACTGAATACTGACAGCGAAGGTAGAATAAACATTACCAGGCAACAGGAAAAAAGAGGAGTCAGGTATCTGATATGACAAACTCCAGATCTTTTTACTTGTCATTTTCAAGTTTTCTTGATACTGTTTGACATTTATATTTCCAGTGTTTGGAATCATTTTGTCCAGTTTTCTAAAAGAAAAAGTCATTGGAATTTTGGCTGGGCTTGTGTTGAACTTGTATAATAATTTGGGGGAGAAAAAATGATGTCTTTACAGTACTGAGACTTCTAAGAATACATCATATGTTTGTCTTTTTACTGAAACTTCTTATGTTCTTTAGAAGTTAGGGTATTTTCAAGTCTGTAAGTCCTACACATTTTTTTCAGGCACATAGCTAGGTTTATTAGAATTACATTGTCCAATTTAATAGCCAATGGCCATAGATGGTTAGTGAAGAAATGTGGCTATTCCATATTGAGAAGTACTGTAAGTACCCAAAAAACAAAAACACAAAACAGACACTGATTTTCAGGATTTAGTGTGAAACAAGGCTGAAAATATCTCAACAAGTTTTAGGATATTGGTAACATGCTGAAATAATATTTTGCAGGTATATTGGGTTAAATAATTACTAAAATTAATCTCATCTGCTTTTTAAAGTTTTGACAGACTATTTAAAATTACATATATGGCTCATGATAGCTTTCTTTTGTCTTGTGTGTACTAGAAGGTTATTTTAGGGGTGGCTTACTTTTTTTTTTTCTCATTTATTTTTATTAGTTGCAGGCTAATTACTTTATAATATTGTAGTGGTTTTTTGCCATACATTGACATGAATCAGCCATGGGGGTGGCTTACTTTTGAAAATAGAATTTTTAATTAGAAATCTGTCTAGTCTATAAAAAGTTATTGATTCCTATATGTCATTGGCATCCTGCCATTTTACTGAACTTAAAAAACATTAGTTTTAACAATTTTTCTTAGTCTCTTGAGTTTTCCACTTAGCTCTCCATATCAACTGCAAAAATGACAATTTTATCTTTTTCTTTCTAATAGTCATGCTTTTTACAATGTCTTTTTCTTGTTATATTACATTGACTAAAATTTCCAGAACACTATTAAAATATAATTGTGATAGTTAGCATTTTTCTCTTGTTCTTGACTTATTTAGTAATGCCTCTAGTATTTTATCATTATATATGGTTTTCATTGGCTTTTGGTTTTGGATTGGTATTCTTTATCATACTGAGGTAATACCTTTCCATGCCTAAATTAAGAACTTTTTGCTATTCTGAATGTTACTGACTTTAAACACTTTTAACATGCATGGAGACAGTTTTAATTATTTTTCTACTTGTAAATAACAACAGGATTAATTCTAGTCATACTGTCTATGGTGAGCCATCCTTCCATCCTTGTATTTCTGGAATATATCCTATCTGGATTCTGTTTTTCTTGTAATACATTGCTGAATTTAATTTACCCATACTTTATTAACACTTAAGACTTTTTGTATCAGTCTTCATAATAGAGATACATTTTGTTTCTTCTTCCTTGTCAGTTTTTAGTATCAGGTTTCTGCTAGTCTGAATGAATTGAAATATCTTCCTGCTTTTTATTGCTTGATCAGTTTAAATCCAAAGAAGTGACCCTTTACAATCTTGTGCATAAATTCATCTGGGGAATTCTTTGGGTGAATACCTTTAACTACTTTTTTGGTTTGTTCCATAGTTTATCAGTCAGATGTGCGTTTACTTCTATCCCATTTAATGCCTGTCTTGAGTTCTGCTTTGTCTAACCTTATATTGCTATACCTTAACATTTGTTGGTTTTATTTGCCTTTTAATTTTTAAAAATCTTTGTTCTAACAGCAAGAGACCCCTCTTCTCTTGCATCATTAAGCAAATATCTTGCCGTTTCTTTCATCAAGTAAAAAACAGCCTCCTCTTGATGCCATGTGTCTTTTGAGTTACTGATTCTCCCAGTTTTCTACTCCTTCTTATAGTGAAGCTCCTTAAGTAGAGTTACCGGGGTTTGACATTGTCATTTATTCTCTCCCTTTTTCCTCTTTGCCATTTATTCTTCCATTTTTCCTCTTTGCTTCCAAGACCTCTCACAATCTCTGGTTTTTATTCTACTCCAGTGGCCATTCTTTCTCCGTCCACTTCTTGGTTCTCCCCCTTGTCCTCTATCTGTAAAACAGTAATATGGTCCAGGCCTTAGTCCTTGGATTTCTTCTCTTCTCAGTCCACATCCCCTTCCTGAGTGATCTGAGCAGTTAGCTTCATGCCTTTAAATGCCATTATATGCTGACTTCTATCAAATTTACATCTCTGGTTCTGGTTTCTCTAGAGTCAAAGCTCTGGCTGTCTCTTTTCTTTTTCCCTCTCCCTTAAGGGTGCCTTAAATTTCACACATCTATGACAGGATGCCCGATCATACTCTTCTACATCTGTGCTTCTCTTACAGTTCCGTTCTCAGCTGCATCCTTCCCATTGCTCAGCCAAAAGACTGGGAGTCACCCTTCCTGGCTTGCCTTTATCTCTCACTTTCCCTTGTGGCTCAGCCAGTAAAGAATCTGCCTGCAATGTGGGAGACCTGGGTTTGATCCCTGGGTTGGGAAGATCCCCTGGAGAAAGGAAAGGTTACCCACTCCAGTATTCTGGTCTGGAGAATTCCATGGACTGTATAATCCATGGGGTCGCAAAGAGTCAGATACAACTGAGCGACTTTCACTTCTACATACAGTTGATTAATTTTTCAAACCATACCCAGAGAAGTCCAACTACTTCTTACCTTTCCTGCTGCTACCACCCTTATCTAGGACACTATCATGTTTCCTAGATGTTACTTTTCTGTTGATTTTTCTATGTCCATTCTTACTGCTCTTAAGTCAGCTTTCAGTTCACCAATCAGAATGATCTTTTAAGAAAAAAAGTCAGTCAAATCACATCAGTCTTGCTTAGAACTTTCCAGTGACTCATCTTCCCATTCACTGTGAAACCCAAAGTCCAGACAAGGCCTGGAAGGTGCCATAGTTTGATCCCAGCCCTCCCAGTTATCTTTCTGAACTCATCTACCTTTGTCTTGCTTGTTTTTTTTTTTTTTTTACATAGCCAGGTCCATCTCAGCCTCAATTAGGGCCTTTATACTCACCCTCTGCTTAGAATATGCAGCCCCTAATATCTGATTGGTCCAGTGCTTTGCCTTTTGTTTCCTACTATATCCCCAGAACCTCGAATAGTGCCTGGTACATAGTAAACACTCAAATATTTATTGAGTAAATAATGATATGTATTTTTGTAAAATGTCATACAGACTACCTGTATTTTTAATAATTTGTCTGAAGGTCTTTGTGTTTTAATAGAAAAATTCTGTCTATCTCCCAAGTGTTACAACTGCTGATATGTTTGGTTTTGTTTCTTTTTAACTGTTTCTGCTCTTTGTTAAGTTCAGCTATTCATTTTACCTTTTATTTTCTCTTCCTGTCTTTTGTAAATTTATCAAGTCTTCCCCCTCTTTATTATGGTTAACATTCCATAGTCACCATGTGTTACAGGCAGTGGGCTATAATAGTTGACACATTTTATTTCAGTTATACTTCAAAATAATTCTGTAATAAAGAATGATTATTATTCCTATTCGGCTGAAGCTTAAAGAGATTAATACTTTATGATTCACATAGTGTAATTTGTGACAGCTGAGCCTCACACCCAGGTTGGTTTGTCTGAAACCAAAATCCTTTCTCTTATTCATTGTATTTCTTTTAAATATAATTATGCTTTTAAATTCTGAAAGACATAATTGTAAAATTGATATTTCTATGTTATTGTTAGGAATGAAACTATACATTTTCTTTTCTTGTAAAATAGGAGATATTTGAAAGTGAAGTGAAAGTGAAAGTCATGTCTGACTCTTTGTGACCCCATGGACTGTACAATCCATGGAATTCCCCAGGCCAGAGTATTGGAGATATTTATTATGTGATTATTTCCTTGTAGTGCCCCTCCCTCAACCTCTAGTTTTGGTTTAAATAATCTGGGACTTAAAATCCAGCTTCTTATTCATGTATCTTCTTCATCTTCTCTTTAAACTCTTTTTCTTAATGTAAGGATCAGAAATCTATCAACTGAAATGATTTAAATTTAATTCTAGTCCTATTCATTTCATTGTTTAATGTTCACTTCTGTTGTACTCACTACTGAAATTGTGTTCAGACTCTTCTCAGCTGTTGATAAATGTTGAATAATTGGTTGAGGAAGGATATATGGGTTATTCTCTTTATTAGTTCCTATATATCTGAGAGGATCTGTTGCCATTATTATAAACCTGACTAGGGTCACAGTTTTTCTCCTCAGAACTCTTCAACCTTTCCTTGTTGTCTAGTTTTTAAATACTATAGATAGGGTAAAAGCTGATGCTAAACCACTGTCTTTCCATTGTGGGACAGTTGCCTTTTTTTTCTGTCTGATAAAATATGCTTTTAGAAAGTTTTCTTTGAAATTCGGAAATTGTACCAGTATTTGTTTAACTGTAAATTTTTTTTCATTTGTATTTACAATACAATTGAGCCCTTCAATTTGAAAAATCAAGTTGTTGCTCATCTCAAGAAAATTTTTTTTCTCCTCTTCTGGCTTCTAATCTGTCTGCTCTATTCAGACATACTAAAATTCCTATTTATATAGGTTACATCAATTCCCTACTTCTTATCTATTGTTTAGTAATTTTTATCTTTTTAACTGTTTACTCTGATACTGGAAGGCTTTCTTATATGAATCTTCTAATTTGTTGAGTCTGTTTTCCACGGCATCAGGTATTCTGTTTGCTCTCCTTATTAAGTTCTTTTAAAATGTGGTAATTACTATATTGTCATTTTTCAAGTATACTTTTACATTTCCAAACTGTTTCCTTTTCATGTCTGCAAGTTCCTGCTTTATCAATACAGGGTGTTCTTAAATCTCACTAAAAACTTGAACGTACAGTTAGAGACTTAAAATACTTCTCCCTGTTTCTTGGAACAAGGCAGTTTCAAAAGAGATTGCTTGTTACGTTTTTTAAAATTAGTTTTCTTCTTTTGGATTGCAGAGTATTTTTGTAATGTCCACTTATCTTTCTCTAGCTCATGTATAGAATGGAGTGTCTGTTTAGTGTTAGGAGCTGAGATTAATTGTGAATAAAACCATGTGGATCTATAAAATCTTTCAGGTGCAGACTGAAAAAGGGGTAATAATTTAAATTTATTGTGACTGTGTCCATGTGGAAATATAATTATTCTGTTTGGGTTAGGAAGTTGTTACAGGTAGGAGGAGATAGCCTTGGAAAAGGGAGTTTTAACTTTACATTAACTTTGATCAAGTTACCCTGTCTGCCTCAGCAGCTAGAAATCAGCAGCTCCCACTCCATGCCCAACAAAGCCACCTCATGGCCTTTTTCCAGAGCCCATGGTGGTCACTGGCTCCGCACCTTTCAGTGTACCAAAGCCACGGTGTGCAGCTGAGAGAGTGCTGCTGTGGGATTCCTTCCTCAAAGCCTCCAGCAGAGTGAGAATCTGCTTTTCATCAGCTGCTCAAAGACCTGCCTCTGTCATTGAACTCTGATGGTCCAAGGTGGGGTTTAGGTTAAGCTCTGACAGAGGGCTTTTCATTTCTTCCCCACTGCACCCTCACTGCCCCCAGGTACCCTTCTCCTCCGTATCAAGCAATGAACCCAAGCTGTTTGATGCTGCCTCCACTTCCTTCCCTGTGACTAAAATGTCAGTTTGCAGCTGGCACTCTTAATTTCCTGAACCCCACCTTGTTTTCTCAGTCATGTCAGTGGGGCAGAGAATGAAATACATAGGCTTATCTCACCTTAGTGGTTCAGGATTCACACTGAGCGTCTCTGTAAAATATGTTCAAAACTCCCTGGCATTGAACAAAACTTTCAAACACATGAAATTTGGACACAAGCCCAATGGGAATCAGGTCCTTTTGCTCAGAGCTCAAATACTCTCTATTAGTTTAGCCAAAGAAGAAAACTTTTGGAAACAGGGTTGCAAATTTGATATTCTGAAAGTTTATAGTTTTATCTATATCAGGCAATGGAGCATCAGTTATTTTTTGGCAGATCTGCTAAAGAGGTTCACAGGAAATAAGGACTTCTGGTGCCAAAAAGAAAGTAGAGTTGGTTCTAACATAGCTCTGAGCTGGCTTGTGGAGTTTCTGAGGCAGTAAAGTTTTCATAAAGAGCTGTGTGGGGTAAGTGGGGCCCATCTCTAATATGTTAAATAGCTTAGAGCAGGGGTTGGAAAACTCTTGTTGTCTACCACCTGTTTGGTATAGCCCTCAAGATAAGAATGGTCTTTACATTTTAAATGGTTGAAAAAGTTATAAAAATAACATTTTGTGACATGTAATAATATAAAATTAAAATTGATTGTGTATACATTTTTATTAAAGGACAATCAAGTTTTTCAATTTATGTATATGTGGTTGCTTTCGGGCTACAATGACAGACAGAGCTGAGTATATCTGACAGAGATCCTAAGGCCTACAAAGCTTAAAATGTTTCCCATCTGGCCTTTACAGAGAAAATTTGCTGATCCCAGGCTTAGAGCTTTAAGGGCCTGTGGAAATGATGGCAGCGAGGAAAACTCCTACCCAGAAATTTTACCTTCTTAGGATGATATTTAAAATGAAGAAACTCATAATTTCATTATGAGGCCCATGTGGTGATGCTAATTGACAAAGCTGGTGAGATCTGATCTCTGCCAATACTTTATCCTTCCTGTCTTTACAGTGGTAGTTTTTGAGACATGTTCTTAGGATCATTTTAGTACCTGTAGTTCAAGCCAGAAGAAAGACAGCAAAGCAGGATGACAAAGTAACAACCTGGAGATGCATACTTTTAAAAATTATCTATAAATTTTAATTATCTATGATACTTTTATATATCTTCTGTCTTGTGCCTCATAAATTATGAATAATTGAAAAATAGGTTGTAATTTTTTTTTCTCTTTCAGAGTACTAGAAACTTGTAGGGCCTTTAGAAAACAGTATAAAAGGCATTTGGGAAAGTAAGTGTTAGAAAAGCTTCTAAAACATAATCCAGTTTATTATTAAGGAAGTAGAAAATACTTTTCCCAATGTTTCCCAAACTTGCATTATAAAATGGAAAAATAATGATATTTTAAATGTGTAAAAATCCAGTGCTCAAACTTTAAATAAGTCAAATGTGAGTCTCCACCTCTCAGAATCCTCCTCTCCCCAGACAGACTCTGTTCTCATTTGAAGGGTATGTGTGTATGTGTACCTACATGTACCTTAAAGGTAAAATCCTACTTGAGTTCATACTAATCCTTCCCACTTCTGCTCAGAATGATAAGGTTTTTACTGAACCCCTCTGACCTTACACCTACATCTCTTCTCATTCATGCTGAGCCTCTAGCTCTGTGACACCAGGAATTATGAGAGAATATTCTGTCACTGCTCCTGTGCTTTATCCCACAGCATGTAGAAGTATAGCAATCTTAGAACATGTATGTCAAGTTATCTCCAACAATGTGACAACTAGAAATAGTTAAAAATCTTTTTATGGCTATTTTTGTCCTTAGTGTAGATTCTACTAGAGTGTATTTGTTTTTTTTTTTTTGCCTTTGAATACGCCATGTGCTCTAAATTTGTCTTGAAATCATGTAAATCATTTATTAAATAACCATATAAGAAAATTATGCTTTTTTAAATTCCAAAAAATAAAAAATACAATAAAACATTAACTTAAATGTGTATCATTAGGTTGGTGGTATGACTACCAAAACAAAAACATACAAAACAAAAACACTCTAGTAGAATCTACACTAAAGACAAAAAGAACCACAGAAAGATTTTTAACTATTTTTAGTTTCCCTATCATTATACCAGTGAGGCAAGTGGGACCTAGAGTGATCTGCCAGATCAAACAATTCGTCAGTAGAAGACTTGGGGTTAGAACTCAGGGTTCTTTGCAACGAGTCCTGGACTTTCTCAAAATGACTCTTTAAAAAATTTACTTCTATTTATATATTTGTAGGTTCATAAATTGTTAGAGCCATAATAGATCTTAGAGATCATCTATCCAGCCCACCATTTCCCTGCTATACCTTCATTAAATGGGAGAAAGCAGAGACCAGACTCAGATAAGGAATCTGACTACACAGCTTCTTATTAAAGAAACTTCTTTTTCATCATCTCCAATGAAGACAGAGTTAGTGTAAGAGACTGTATGTATAAAATGAAAGTTATTTTGTTTGGTAGCCAGGTTAAGGCCTGCTTTTAAATAAAATCTATTAGTGTAATAAATTGAAATAGTCTGATGACAATAACCACAAAAAAGAAGAGATGACATTTAACAGAATGACAAGTAGTTACAACAAAACTTTTTTAACTAGCAATCTATGTTCCTGCATTTAAAATGTTGCTCATTTATTCACAGCTTCTAAGAGGAAACATTTATATTACAAAACAGTGTCAAACAAACCAGTGAATTTGATAGAGTACCAAAGTTATTCACAGTTGATTCATGGTCGTAATTTATTCTTTTTTTCTTGCTTGTGTCTTTCTATCTGTAAGAAGGATATTTGTTCCCTACCTCACAATTAACTAAAGTTTATTTTTAGAGGCTGCATAATCTGTACTTTGGTTGGGACCTTTGTTCTAGTCACAAAGGTTAGACTTAGGGAACTATTTTTTCCCCAACAGTGGTACAGTTTACTTAAGTTGCTAATAATGATATAAAACCAGAAACACAGATTACTATTGAAAAGAAAAATTAGTAAGATTAAGTCAAATACAAAAATCTGAAAGAGCTTTTAAAAAGATTAGAGTTACTTTGTTTTTCCAAAGTACATTGTGTGTATTTCTATTCTCAAATTAAAATTAATGATTTATAATACATCTCCAATTATATTATCTAAAGTTTTCATTTATTAAGTAGTTTGTGGAAGCAACAAATATTGATATATTATCTAATGGTAATTTATAACATTATCTGCATAAATCTTTAGAAAAATATTGTGACAAGAAGTTATTTATAAAGGCTCAGTAAGACATGATATAAACATGAGAAAACTCATGAGCAAGGATAACTTTAAATATTCTGTTTCCTATAAATTAGATTTGATTTTAATAAATCTGACATTTTATCCCTGAATGCAGCTTTTTTCCAGGTCTATATTTAGAAAGAGAGAAAGTTAGAATGTAAATTGAAATAACATTTAATTTTTACTTAATTTTCTCTGTGACATATATATTATGCTGCTGCTGCTGCTGCTAAGTCGCTTCAGTCGTGTCCAACTCGTGCGACCCCATATATATTATAGGATGGTTTAAATGAAGAATAGCATGTTATAGCAACTAGAAGTCTCAATTTAATTTAAAATGATTATGATTATGTAGCCAGCTTTAGGAATATGATTTTGATACTTAATAGTAACTTAATTTTGTTACCTATAAACATTACTGAGCATTTATTATATGCCAAATGCCAATATAAACTCTGTGTGTTTAACTCATTCAATATTTTTTTTAAGTCATATTATTTTGTTTATTCTTTGAGTTCAGTCTAGTATTGATTTAATTAAATATACCAAATCCTCCACATCTCTGTTACAACCAACACAACAATTACAACCAACACAACAATTACAAAAGATAATTGGTGAGAAGTTTCCAGTGAACAGAAAATTAATTACTTGCACTACTTAACAAAAGTGAAATGAGTAACAAGGATGACTAATGTCTAAAGCCTGTATCACGTAATCCTAGTGAGATTTTTTAAAAATTTTTTAATTGAAGGATAATTGCTTTACAGAATTTTGTGGTTTTCTGTCATACATCAATAAGAATCAGCCATAGGCACACCATGTCCCCTCCCTCCCAGACCTCCCTCCCATTAGAATTAATAATAATTCTAAGACCTAATATCCTCATGTTGCAGATAACAAAACTGAGGCACAGAGAAGTGAAATGATTTGCCCAAAGGCACACAAAACAAGTGGCAGGACTAGGATTTGAGCTAAGCAGGTTCCAGTAACTACTACACTAGGGTGGTGGTTCTCCAAGTGTGACTTCCGTATCAGCAGCATCAGTGTTACCTGAAAACACACTGGAAATCATACTTTGGACTTACTAAATCAAAAACTCGAGGGTGGGGTCCAAAAATCTGTGTTTTGGCCAGCCCTCTGAGCAATTCTGATGAACACTGTCTTAGTCTGGTTGGGCTACTATAACAAAAATGCCATAGACTGTGAGTGATTTAAACAACAGACATTTATTTCTCACAGTTGGGGAGTCTAAGATCAATGAGCTGGCAGATTTCAGTTTTTCATGAGGACCTGCTTTCTGGTTCATAGACAGCTATCTTCTCACTGTGTCCTCACACGGCTGAGGAAAAGAAAGCTAAAGCAAATTCTCTTCTTACAAGGGTACTAATCCCATCATGAGGGCTTCACCCTTAAGACCTAATTGTCTACTAAAGAATGCACATCCTAAAATCATCACAATGGGGATTAAGATTTCAACAAGAATTTGGGGGACATAAACAGTTCATAAAACACTAAAGTTTGAGAACCACTGCCTAGATAAAGCATTGTTCTCTCCCTCAATCAGAGGCCAACAGTGTAGTGGTAGAGATGATCATGCAAACACATAATTGCCATCCATCTAGTAAATGCATTTAAAGAGGAATATATTAGGTACAGCAGTGGTGCAAAGGAGAGTGTGAAGGAAAAGGGAAGATTTGCATTTTGAGCATTAAGAAATTTGTACTGAAGTTTCAGAGATAGAGGAAGGGCAGTCAACTCACAATACTGATGAGAGTATGTTGGTTTTGCTTATCTGGAGTTTGAACAAATAGTTCAGATGACTTCTAGTATTTCTGGAGCATTTTTGCAGAATCAACTTATAACTGCAGTTATCCTATTATCTTGCCCACCTTCTGGCTATGATTGTGTCCTTCACATGTATATTATTCTTGGAATTGATGCTTACCTATTAGTCAGAAGAGATCTCTTAAAGATACCTAAGATAATGATGTATTCTTTTTGCCTGGAAAAATAAGTTAGTGTTAGATATTGAAAAGTCAACCTTCAATAATGTTACCCAGTTTATTTATCTATTAAAATCCAAAGTAACTACTGTCTCTTGCTTTGGGATATAACAGAACTGAGCATTACAAGGCACTGTCCTAGCTTGTAATACCTAAATCACTTAACTCATTAAATGAGTCATCCCTTATTTTCCAGAGCACAGTAGTCTAGAAATCCTCACAATAGTCTTCCAGGCTAAACAAATTCTTTGCACTTTTCATCCTACTGGAAACAGGGATTAGACATAAAGTAAACAACATGGGCTGTCTATTCTTTGTAACATCTTCGAAGAGATGGCCCTGATTTGCACCACTGTTTTCAATCACTTAAAAGGCAATAATTTAATTATGCCATCCTTTATATAAGAACTGCCATTGCTTTCAGTTCACTTCCAGGCCTGACACAAATAAATCACTTCAATAAAATCCTTTTTTTCCTCCCTCTTAGAGATGAGAATAAGTAATGCTACCAGTGATTTTCCAAGGAAAAAATGAATATAATATACTTCTTATAGAGAAGCAAAATATTTCACAAAGCCATGATTTATTATATTATTTAAACAGTTTTTCTTGGGTGTATGTGAAAAAGGTTTAAATGATTTTATATTAGGGCATTTTTAGAGAGGCAGATACTACACTCTGCTTTTGAACTTAAATGCTGAGAGAGAACAGTCTAAATGCCTAGGATGGGCAGTAGAATACACTTTAGAAATACATCATCCATGATTTCAGCCCACTGATGGTCAAGCCTTTATAACTTTACAAAGAGAAGCTGTCTTCCAGGGTATCTGAAGCAAGTTCTTTTCTCATGTGAAAATAACTAATTCTTTCCTAAATTCATTTTAAATAGTAACAGTATGACACATGGCTTAGATTAAAAGCTTGAATTAGATTAATCAGATTTACCAGCTTGAATATTATAGCTGTCATTTTATTAAAGTTTGTGCATCTCAATTGACTTTTTTCTTAATGACCCAAGTTACCCAGAAAGACAGTCATGCTCTAATATTATAGTGAATTAAGACCTTGAGTAAGTGACTCAGCAATTATCATATACTCTATGCACTTACTGGTTTTATTAGTAAACACGGAGTATTTGTATGACTAATGATATTTTGAACTATGGGCCAGTATTTCATCAGATGTTCAATTAATGCCGTTCATATCAGGTGAGTGTTTTGTGTTCATTAACTGATAAAGTCACAGGGCTGCAGCTCCTTGTGGTAAATTCATTGTTATATTTTTTTTAAACATCATTTAAACTCTATATTCCTATGGTTATGTTTTATAGCTCCTTGTTCACATTTGCCCCTAATTTTGTAGAATTTTGGAGGACTGTCCATATCCTGTCCTATTTGTTTCTTTGTATTTATAAGAAACAAATTCAAAGTTTCTCATATTTGTATGCTTGAGGTCATGTTTCTGAGGCGTCTACAATGAAATGTGTATGTTTTGAATGTTGTCTGCCTCTGAAGTGGTGGTTTTTTTGAGAAAATGGTTTTCAGTTCAGTTCAGTTGCTCAGTCGTGTCCGACTCTGTGACCCCATGAATCGCAGCACGCCAGGCCTCCCTGTCCATCACCGACTCCCGGAGTTTACTCAAACTCATGTCCATCGAATCGGTGATGCCATCCAGCCATCTCATCTTCTGTTGTCCCCTTCTCCTCCTGCCCCCAATCCCTCCCAGCATCAGGGTCTTTTCCAATGAGTCAACTCTTCGCATAAAAATGGGTTTTACTGACCAGTAAATCATTTTTAAGACTCCTCTCCTCTGATTACTTAACTTTTTGGTTTACTCACCATGTGTCATTCTCTAACCTAGGGAAAGTGTGGAGAGCCTGATTCAAAAGCATTCCTATGCCCGCTCACCCATCCGTACCTATGGAGGAGAAGAGGATGTGCTGGGGGATGAGGTTCAGACAACACAAAATCGAGGTAAGACTGCTTCCAGGCTATGCAACTGCTAGGAGCAAGAGTGCCCAATGGAGAACAAAGACAGGGAGGTGATGAGACTTCTAGTCCTCAGAAGAGAGATGGCCCCAAGGTATTTCAGGAGCCTCTTCAGGAAGGGATAGCCTGAGGCTGATCATTATTTTGCCTTTACCTCTTAAGTGATTATGCTGCCTGAAGCTTTCCTGTGGCTTGTTTTCCAGTTAAAGGACACTGAGCCTCTGAGTCAGGGCTTAGGAGTTATTTCTCTGTTGCTGCTGCTGCTAAGTCACTTTAGTCATGTCTGACTCTGTGCGCCCACTAGGCTCCTCTGTCCCTGGGATTCTCCAGGCAAGAATACTGGAGTGGGTTGCCATTTCCTTTTCCAATGCATGAAAGTGAAAAGTGAAAGTGAAGTCGCTCAGTTGTATCCGACTCTTCATGAACCTATGGACTGCAGCCTACCAGGCTCCTCTGTCCATGGGATTTTCCAGGCAATAGTACTGGAGTGGGATGCCATTGCTTTCTCCGATTTCTCTGTTACCTACTACCAAAGAACTAGTGGATTTGAGGGGTAGTTTCTTAGTCTTTCTGAATCTGTTTTACAATCTGAAAATCAGGGAATATATCTGTTTTACTTCTATCAGGAATATCTTATTAGGATCAATAATTAGAATGGAAAATATTTGAAAAATGAAGGTTCTCCTAGTGGAGCGTATTGTGTGGAGGTGGTGGCCTGGGTGGTGAGAGTCCGGGAGTATTAAAAAGTTCCTCTGTTGCAGATGTTAAGGGAGGAGCCCTTTGCATCTGGGAGTTCAGACAAAAGAGACTAGAGGGTGCCTAGGCACAGGGATGTTTGTATAGGGAGAGTCTTATATGGACATATTTTTATGTCCATGATAAGTAATAGCATAAACAGACAGAATGTATGACATCTCTTGTAAATAAATCCAAATGAGCTAGTAGTAATTATGCAGTTGGAAAATTCACTGTCAACCTTTGTTTAAACTTCTGGATAGATATTGTGATATAAGAAAAACTTACTCTTGCAACTTGTTAATTAGCTAATAAAAAATTATGGAAACTAAGCTGTCATTCCTCATAGTCTGTAATGATGTGCATGTGTGCTCAGGCTTTGAATGTCTGTTAGTCCCTCAGTCATGTCCGACTCTTTGTGACCCCATGGATTACATACAGCCCATCAGGCTCCTCTGTCCATGGGATTTTCCAGGCAAGAATACTGGAGTGGGTTGCCATTTCCTATTCCAGGGCATCTTCCCAACCCAGGGATCAAACCCACATTTCTTGTATCTCCTACACTGGCAGGCAGATTCTTTATCACTGCATCACCTGGAAGTCCCCCTACAATATACTAAGTATATGATAATACAGTATACACGTATATATTATATTGTGACAATTTGTTATTTTCTATTGATGTGGCTTCTAATCTTGCTCAGTACTATGCTATTTTCATAAACACAGTATTTTGTTTTTAAAACATGATAATGTGTTTTTATATCTGGTAGGGAAAATCTATCCTTGTTACAATTAAAAATATCTTAATATTCTAAACATTATTTGTCCTGATAATTTTGCAAATTGAGTTGAACGTGGAAAAACGTTTGGCATTTCATTGGCTTTGAAAGTTAAGGTGTTAGTCACACAGTTGTGTTTGACTCTTTGTGATCCTATGGACTGTAACCCACCAGGCTCCTCTGTCCATGGAATTCTCCAGGCAAGAATACTGGAGTGGATTGCCATTTCCTTCTCCAGGGGATCTTCCCAACCCAGGGATTGAACTCAGGTCACCTGCATTACTGACAAATTCTTTACCATCTGAGCCACCAGGGAAGCCATTCATTGGCTTTATACTAAACCAATAAATTAATTTGGGAATAAATGAATTTTAAAGAGACATTTTATTTTTCATCCCAGAATATGGCATGTGTCTCCAATTATTAAAACCTTTCCTTCCATCTTTCAGTAGAGTTGTGTGAAAAACTTGAAGTAAGTATCATGCATTTTTTAGA
Source organism: Cervus canadensis (assembly GCF_019320065.1). Taxonomy (NCBI): domain Eukaryota; kingdom Metazoa; phylum Chordata; class Mammalia; order Artiodactyla; family Cervidae; genus Cervus; species Cervus canadensis. Next base: position 58,377,092 of record NC_057388.1, read on the forward strand.
GTCATTTCTAAGTATTTATTGTTTATTTTTGGTAGTGTTTATTATTCCCACATTTCAACTTCTGGGTATAGCTGGCACATTAAAATATGTTTGATTTTTGTGTATCTGTCTTAAATATAATCAACATAGTAAATATTCTCATTATTTCAAAAAGAAAAGGGTTATAGAAGCTAAAAAAAAAAATTAAAGAAGAAAAGAAAAGCACTCTTGTGGGTTTTCACAATGGCTTTGGCAACCAGGTAGCTTTGTTGAGGCTTATCTGTCCAGCCTTACTTATGGGGATGCTGGAGGTTACGACAGTGATCAGCTATTTGGAACTTCTTTAAAGGGAATCAGGTCATTATCTTAAGGCAGGGTGCTAGCACTGTAGCCACTCTTAGAGAGTATGCAGGGAATCTAATGAGTAGGTCTTTTTCTATTTATCAAATTCTCTCTTCCATATATGCTATAAATGATATCCTCTTGTGTGGAAAGGTAGAGATGCCTCCTGATTGAACTGTTTCTCTTTAAAACTGTAGATCTATATCTATATATATTTTTTTAAATTGACGCTTACAGATAATGTAATTCTTGATTAGCATGTTGAAGTAGAGTTTCTCGTCTAATGAGTTTTTTTTTTTTCCTTTCAGGATCAGCCTTTACAACATCTGATAATTTGTCTCTTAGCTCCTGGGTATCGTCTTCATCCAGTTTTCCTGCATTTCAGCACCCACAGTCCCTGACTGCTCTCGGCACCAGCACGGCATCCATAGCAACACCCATTCCTCACCCCATACAGGGCTCTCTGCCACCATATAGCCGACTTGGGATGCCTCTGACCCCATCAGCCATTGCCAGCTCCATGCAGGGGAGTGGCCCAACATTCCCCTCATTCCACATGCCCCGGTATCATCACTACTTTCAGCAGGGGCCATATGCTGCTATCCAAGGACTGCGCCATTCTTCTGCTGTGATGACGCCATTTGTATGACTCTTCTAAGTATAGGAGAGTCCAGATCCAGAATGTGCAGATGGGTATGGAAATATAGGACAGGGTTGGGGGGGTGGGATGTGGGATGTTGGAGCAGGGGCTCTCCAGGAGACATGGGACCTATGAAAGAGGAGAGCTGGACTCAACAATAAAACCTACCACTGAGGGAAAGCACCATGGACCAGGCTTCATCTGTAGCTGGGGGACAGCTTTTGAGTTTGAGAGAGAATCAGTGTAAAGTTCTTAGCCAGCCTAAGTCCTGGAACTAAAAGGATTATCAATTTACCCAGAAAGTTTAATAATACAAGGCAGATGAATCTTAAGGTGCATTATTCCTAGTGGTTAAAAATGCTGTGTCAATGCAGTAATGTATAAAGTCAACATGTATAGGTTTTCTTTCCAGTTTCCACAGGTTAAAAGAATCTTCAAAGAGGCAATACTGTATAACATACTGACCATAATGCATAATGACTAACTTAAGTCCCATTCTGTCTGTGGAAATGAGAGCCAATAGAGAAATATTTATAGTGCTGTAGCTCAAGCATGTTTAGTTTTCCTTTGTGTTAGTTTGCTGGAGAAGGAGCTGAGATAATAATGCTAATGCATCCTATTTTGTGGATGAGTAGGTGGTAATGAGTTCACAAAGTTCTTTCTATAATATTGAAGGGCCAGTACCTGACAAGTTCTTTTTCACAGTCTTGTCTTCTTTCTTCCTAATTCTGTTTCTTGCAATTATTTGCCATTTATGTAGGAAAAATTTTCCATATACAATTGTGAAATAAGAGGCTCTATATGTTACATTGTAAAACTGAGGTTTTCTTTTTCTAGATTGCATTGCAAATACACTGCTTACTTATTCACTGAGGGACACTCTAAAGTCTCTACACCTTGACATGTGAGACCTTCTTTCACTTAACAGCTATAATAAAAAGATGGTTGCCCTATTCTGAAAGGAATTTCTCTGCCATGAGTACCAAAGTCCCCTTCATTTTTACTTCAGCTTTGAGAGACCTTTGTTTGTTGTTGTTTAGTCACGAAGTTGTATCCGACTCTTTTGTGACCCCATAGGCTGTACCCTGCCAGGCTCCTCTGTCCATGGGATTTTCCAGGCAAGAATACTGGAGTGGGTTGTCATTTCCTTCTCCAGGGCATCTTCCCAACCCAGGGATTGAACCCGCATCTCCTGCATTGCAGGCAGATTCTTTTCCACTGAGCCACGAGGGAAGCCCCTTGGAAGACCTTATGGATGTTAAAATGCACCAGATCAAATTCTCATTTTCAGTAAATCTGCTTTGTGGTTTGATCAGCCACTGCCACTGACTGACAAGGTTTATGAATGACCATCCTCAATGCCCATGTAGCCACTACTTAATCACTTAACCCGTGGTCATGAATAGTTATATGTTCATATATCTGATTGGTTCTTTTTTCTCACTGTGTTACATTCAGTGACTCAATCATTCTTCTAGGTCCATAATATGAAATTGCATGTTAACACAATGATACCCTGACTGAAATGTTAAAAGTGCTTATAAGTAAATCTGAAGAATTTATTCACTTTATTGTCAACTCTTGCTATCTTAAGCCTTATTTTGATATTTATAATAGTTTATATCATAGTTATGTTTGTATTATTTTTGAGCCATATATATGTAGGCATTTACAATCAGGGTAGTATATTTGGCATTTTGCAACAGTTCATTTCCCTAATAACAGAGGTTTAATGAAGTTTGTAGTCCTTCAGCTGTAGATATAATGCACTCTAGATACAGGATTTAACCTGTCTTCTTCACAAAGCTCCCCAATACTCTTTTTTTTTAATGTAATATCCATTCTACTTTGTTCTAACTATGAAAGTACTGAATCTGTTCGAAGAGATGGGAAATCTTGCTGCTGAGAGTAGAGGTGTATTTGGAAGTAAAATGTAATATATTTATCATGTCAAACTCAAGTGGGGTTTTATTTGGTTGTTTTAATGTTAGGCTTTTCCATATCAAATGCCTTTCTTGGGCATTTCCAGCCTATGAAACAAGGTATAATTGGCACAGCCTGTCTAACTGATGCTATTGTTGGACCTTGCAATTGCCTTTCTCCACTGTATCCCAAGGTTTATTTATGAAGCTGCATTAACTAAACATCTCAAAGTCCTATGGCCGACACCGTAAGCTTGTTTCTAACTTCTTGCATGTTATGCTCTAGTATCCACAGGTAGTTTGCTTTCAAACATAGCTCAGATGTGCATTTCTTTAAAAAGTTAGTTATGCATAATGTTTAAAGTAAATATCCACAGAGCTTAGGATAAGGATTTACTATTTAATAGTTGGCCTGTTTGTCAGTGCTTTTAATATAGAGTACTACTACTTAAAGCAGGAATAACAAAAGTAAATACTATTTTATATGATGCTACTTAATACTCTAATAAATGACTGGTCTACTAAAGTGAACCCATATCTGAATTTTCTTTTCAAGGAGAATGAAAGGATCATTTTAATACTATTTTGACATTTTTGCCCAATTGGTGTGTCTCAAAGTAGGTTTGTATATTTTTGTTAAATATTGTTTTATGATAGTAAGTCCTGAATTCATACTTTATTTTGTAATTAATCAATATAAGACTAAAAATAAGTAGCATACTTAGAAAAAAGCAGAGACAAAGACACCAAAGCATGCTCTTGGAAAATCACACCTGAAATTCTAAATCAGATACTTTTTTAAAAAGTACTTAGCATTGTTTGAACAAGAAAGTAAAAGCACAAGTGAAATGTAGCTTAACCTGATCAGTCACTAGTCATGGGAACTAGAGATAGATGTTTGCCCCACAAGGGTCCTTCTGAGCTATTCTATTTGTTTATTATTTAACTCTTTGGGTATTTAACATTTAAAACTCTATAAAGTCTGTTTTATCAAAAGCAATTGCAAGAACTAGATAATTAGTGAGAAGGGCAATTGAATGATAAAGAGCATGATTTACGGTGTATTTGGAATAAATTCAGGGTTCCCCCAGCTATATTACAGTATCAAAAAGCTTGGGTAATGTGTAGCGCTGCTAAAGAGCAGCTCTGCCTGCATGGCTTTATCTAACCCAAAAGAATTAATTCATAACTTAGTAGATTCTACATATGTAATATGTTTTTAAAACATTTATCAATAATTCTGAGTAAGCTCTTTATTTCTTTTACTTAGTAAATCTACCCCCCGCCCCTTGCCCACCCTTGGCAGTATAAAGGTAAGCCTATCCAGCTTGTGTCTAACATATCGCAAGTTATTAGGTAACAAGGTCTACATTAATGAATTTGTATTACACTGCGGATTTATAGGGATGGTATATTGTCTGAGAGGTCACCCGTCATTTCTAGTAGGCGGGCACAGAGTAGGAGATATTAAGCTTCCTGATGATGATGCATCATCTAGTAAATACCCTGGGCAGGAGTCACACTGACTTGCGAGATATTCCAAAACCGTCTCCCTCCACTATTATCCGTATCTTTGTCATTGCACTTCTCAAGTCACAGTGCCCATCCTGGGGGGTAAAATGGAAACCTCAAAAGCCCAAGAATAAGTATCCTTAGCAGCAAAGCATCTGCCTATTCATACAGACTAAAAATTTTTCACAGAGATATTAGGATATTTATCCCAGTTCTGAATTTCACATTAGCTTTTCAGGCTGTCTGCTTATATTTAAGCTGAATAATATTGAGAAAAATGAACTTCAAATAAAATAAACATTGACTTGACCACCCCATTGAAAACATGGTCAAACTCAAACCGTGACTTAGTAAGTAAAGTTCAAAATGTCAGTTGCATAATGCGCAGAATCAAATATGACAAGAAAAGCAACGTTTTCACTCAATTTTGCATTGACTAAGGAAAACTTTTCATTATTAAATGTGTATGGAATTAATAATTACTACAAACAAAACAATGTCATACTCTACATCTAGACTGGACAGAAATAAAGCACTGGACAGAAAAGAGTTTCTGCTACCTCCCTTAGAGAGCTGGGCTTGGGTGGAGGATGCATTTTTATAAATTTTTATATTATTTTGGAATAAGGATTTTTATGTAAACAAGCAAAGGGAAGGTTAAAACATTTAAAATTTTAGGAAATCATAAGATCCTTTTGTCACTACTATCTCATGTCAGTTATAAAATATTCCAGTACTTAGCTTTCTTCATCATGCTTAAATATGCAAAGGTTCATTTATTAATATTTGATAGACCATTAAGTATTTTTTGGTCTTTATTTCTCTGTCTCTCCCTTAGATAATTCTAATCCCCCCCTCCCCATAATAAGAAAATAAAAACATTTTGGTGAATAGTACATCTGGACAAAAAATACAACTTGTATTTTACTTCTGGTACTTTAAAATACTATATTTAGTTGTTGCTTTTCTTAGTTTCAGAAACCTAAATCTTTCATTTCCTAAAGGATAAAATTTGATCTAGCCTCTTTAGTAGACTCTATCATAGTTCTATTGTTTGCTGTGTTTATTTGCTTAATGAATTGCGTGAGAACAGTCACTGTAATGAAGTGTGTGTGTTGGGGGTGGGGGGAAGGGCATGGGAAATGTTTTATGAAAAAAGAAGTTATAAGCCTAATACTATGAAGTAACATCTAATGAAGTTCTTTTTAAGTGCAATATATTTATTTCTGCTAGAAATGTATTATCAACATTATGTAATATTTGAAGCATTACATGCTATTTGTAAACAGCTTAAAATTATATATTACTCAAAATTGTACAGAAGTACAAATGTGTGAATATTAATTTCTTTCATTAAATGTGTGTTTTTGATATATATGCACACACTTACACCTTTCATTATCTCACACACTTTGCTCTGTGACTTTTGGTACCCTTTCCTCACCTGGAATAAAAAGAGGAAGATTAGGTAAGATTAGGGGTCCCCACTAGTCACTCCCAGAACAGACACAAGGGTTTTTTGGTTTTGTCTTTTTGTACTTGAAAGTCTTTAGAGAAGACACTGCTCTCAAGTTGCCACCAGTTCCCATTTTTCTACACCCAGTTCTTTTCATTCATTCATTCACTCTACCCGATGAGCCACTCTTTGCACTTCTCTGCACTGAATGATACTGAAGACTCCATAAAACTCAAAGAACTCCTACCTCTCATTCCAGTCATGAGCCCTTGGATGTGCTATAATGATATTACACAAAGCATACTGACACAAAATGAGATTAGCCAAATTCAGAGTCTTAATACTTCTTCCATGTAACAGTCCCACAAAATGCCTGACGTTATCAAACCCTGTGCTTTCAGAAGTCTGTTCTATTAACCTTAATATCCTGTGCCTGTCAAACACCAGCCTTTAAAAACAAAATCTTCTATTTGGAATAATTCCAAACCTGCATAAAAGTTACAAGAATAGTACAAAGAAACTCTGTATCCTCTCTACCCAGATTCACCAGTTGTTAGCTTTTTGCTCCATTTATCATTTGCATTCATACTGAGTAGTCAGTGCATATACACATACATACAAGTTGGTTTTCTGGACATCTGACGGTAAGCTTCATGTATCATGCCCCATTATCCTTATAGTAAGCTCATATATCATGCCCCATTATCTCCTAAGTAACCCAAAGTATACTTCCTAAAACTGAGATGATTCCATTAAATATCAATAGCAGAATTAGCAACTTCAGGAGTTTTGACCATGGTATGATACTGTGATCTACCATATTATTCCCGTTTTGTCAAATGACACCAGTGATGTCCTCTGTAGCATATTTTTTCTTTCAGTAAGGATCAGCTGGTTCAGAATCACATTTTGCATTTAGCTATTATCTTTCTTTAGTCTCCTTTAATCTGGTAGCAATAGTTTCTCAGTCTTTAACAGAAAAATAATTCCTATTTTTCGGTGGCTTATAGTTTATTACTACCCTTAGTTATTTTGATGCTCAAAACATCCCAGATTTGGTCATTGGGAGCCCCTCAAATTGGCTCCTGTGTCCTCTTGACCTGTCCTAATTTGCTTTTTTTTAAAGTACTTCTTCAGTTTCTGGCATAACACATTGTTCCAGGTTCATCTTGTATCTTTCCTGCCTTAGGCTTGGAATTAACAATTCCTACTGGAGCCTAGATTCCTTTGTTAGTTGGGGAACTGTATTAGGAACCAATTATCTGGGTGCCAGATGTACTCACTCTGGTATATTTCTAGGCCTTTTCAGCTGACAAAGTTAGGAATACACAAGTGTATGTAAGCATACACATTCAAATATATGTAGTGTGTGAATGTGTGTATTAGAAATGTATTAGAAGTCATGAGTTTATGCTGTTATCGCCAACTCCAATGTACTGCCATAGGGTATTTTTTTCCAGGCTTTGCCCCATTTCACGTCTATATCTGCCTTCTTCCACAGTGAGAATCCTGGCTCTCAACAACACTGTCATATTTATTCACTCAATTCTACTATACACTCCAAATAATTTCATATTACTTATTTCTTACAACTACAATAAATCTTCTAAAAAGTTTAGGATTTGTTTGTAGACATTCCCTCCTCACTCAACTAAGGGTATTCATTCAGTCAAATGACATGTTTAGTAGTTAATTAGATTAGTTTTTCTTCCTATATGGTTATGCTATTTATTTGCAATACAACTGGGTTCATTTTTTCAGTTTGCTTACAGTTTTAAGAATGTTTTTCTCTCATTCTTACTCAATATATATATAATATTAACATGCTACCAACAAAAAACTTAAAGAACAAAGAATAAGCAATTATAACAAGGTCACAGGATGCAAAGTCAATAAAAATAATCAAATACTTTCTAATCTACCAGCAATGAACAATTGTAATTTGAAATTAAAAATACAACACCGTTTATATCAGCAGCAAAATGTAAGAGAAGAAATACTTAGGTATAAATATAATAAAATATGTACAAGATCTATATGAAGAAAATGATGAAACTCTGATGAAAGAAATCAAAGAAAATCTAAATAAATGGAGATATATTCTATGTGTGCATACAGATACTCAAGAGTGAAAACCAGTTGGATTTATAGACTCAACACAATTCCAGTCAAAATTCCAGCAAGTTTTGTGCCCATCACCAGACTGATTCTAAAGTTTATATGCAAAAGACCCAGAACAGCCAACCAAAATATTGAAAAAGAACAAAGCTGGAGGACTGACAGTACTCAACTTAAAAATTTACTATAAAGCTACATGAATAAAGACAGTATGGTATTGGTAAAAGAAGGGACAAGTAGATCCACAAAACACAATGGAGAGCCCAGAAAATAAACCCATATGAATACAGTCAACTGATCCCTGACAATGAAGCAAAGGCAATTCAGTGGAGAAACTATAACTTTAAAAAAAAAATTATGCCATAACAACTGAATATCCACATGTAAAATAATGAACCTAGACAAAGACTTTTCACCCTTAACAAAAATTAACCCCAGATGGATCACAGATCTCAATGTAAAATGCAAAACTATAAAACTCCTAGAACATAACAGGAGAGAATCTAGGTGATCTTGGATTTTTGGATACAACATCAAAAGCATGATCCGTTGAAGACAAAGTTAATATAGTGGACTATATTAAAATTTTAAAAAAATTTGTTCTGTGAAAGACATTACTAGGAGAATGAAAAGATTGGCCACAACTGGGAGAATATATTTGCAAAACATGTATCTGATAATGGGCTTGTATTAATATACAAAGACCTATTCAAACTCACCAATCAGAAAACAATCCATATTTTTAATAGGCAAGAGATCTATCTGAATAGACAACATACCAAGAAAATATATAAGGGTGGCAAATAAACATTAAAATATGCTCAATATCACATGTCACTTGGGAAATACAAATTCAAACAACAATGAGATACCATTACACACCTGTTAGAATGGCTAAAATCCAAAACACCAACAATGCCAAATGCTGACAAGGACAAATAACAGTTATTGCTGGTGAGAATGCAAAACGGTACAACCACTGTGTATGACATTCTGGAAAACGCAAAACTATGGGGATAGTGGACTGCCCTAGTGGCTCAGATGGTAAAGAAACTGCCTGCAATGTGGGAGACCTGGGTTTGATCCCTGGGTTGGGAAGATCCCCTGGAGAAGGGCATAGCAACCCCCTCCAGTATTCTTGTCTGGAGAATTCCCCATGGACAAAGGAGCCTGGCAGACTACAGTCCATGGGGTCTCAAACAGTCGGACATGACTGAGTGACTTAAGCACATGGAGATAGTAAAAAGATCAGTGACTTGCAGAGGTTTGAGAAGAGAGAGGGATGAAAAGGTGAAACATATAGACTTTTTAGGGTGATGAAACAATTCTAATGATATTACAATGGTGGATACATGACATGATGCATTTGTTAAAGCCCAAAGAACCATACAGCTCAAAGAATGAGCCATAATACAAACTATAATTACAAAAGTTAATAAAAATGTATCATTATTAGTTTATCAATTGTAACAAATGTACCAAACTACTGCAAAATGTAATAACAGGAAAAACTGTGTGCAACAGGAAAAACTGTGTGAAGGGCATATGGGGATATATAGGAATTCTGTACTTTCTGCTCAGTTTTTATGTAATTCTAAAACTATTTTAAGAAATAAAGTATATTAATTAAAAAAAATTAGCCCTTTACCACTGAGCTGGTAGCTCAGTGGTAAAGAACCCAGCTGCCAATGCAAGAGATGCAGGTTCAATCCCTGGGTCAGAAAGATCGCCTGGAGAAGGAAACGGCAACCCAAGTTTTCTTGCTGGAAAATCCCATGGACAGGAGGAGCCTGGTAGGCTATAGTTCACAGGGTTGCAAAAGAGTGGAACAGGACTTAATGACTAAACAACAACAATTTAAAAAAGCCAATGAGCTACCACTTCACACCCACTATGATGGCTATAATCAAAAGATTGAGAGTAACCAGTGTTGGCAAGGATGCAAACCAACTGGATCCCTTGTACATTGGTGTTGAGAATATAAAACGATATGGCCACTTTGGAAAACAGTCTGGTGGTTCATTAAAATGTTAAAGGTAAAATTACCACATGACCTAGGAATTCTATGCCTGGTATGTATCTAGGAGAAATGAAAACATATGTTCACATAAAAACTTGTACATGTATATTCATAGTAGTATTATTCATACTATCCATAAAAGTAGAAACAACCCAAATGTCCATCAACCGGTAAACAGATAAATTAAATTTGTTATATTTATGTAACTAAATATTATTTAGCTATAAGAAGAAATGAAGTACTGATAATGTGCTACAACATGGAGGAAACTTGAAAACATTATACTAGGTGAATGAAGCCAGACACAAAAGACAACATACTGTGTGATTCCATTTATATGAATGCCCAGTAGAAAGATATTCAGAGAGACAGAAAGCAGACTGCTAGGGGATAGAAGGAAGGAGAAATGGGAATGACAGCTAACTAGTATGATATATTTTGGGGGTGGGGGGTAGTAAAAATGTGGAATTAGCAGTGATTGTTCCACAACACTGGGAATATACTAAAGTCACTGAATCCTACACATTAAAAGAATATATTTCATGGTATGTGAATTATATATCACTAAAGCTGTTACTTTAAAACATAAAAAAAGCTATCCAGAAAATATTTCATTTCCATTTTTTAGGGCCCAACTTGTCAACTTTGAGGACTTCCAGGGGAGTAAATCATGTGTACTTGTGAGTTAGGAGTGAGCAGTCTAAAATCTTCTCCCTGACTCAAAATTCCTTTTTATCTGTAAAAAGAAGATAATTCTGCCTATTAGATAGCATTGTATGGTTTTAGGCTCTCAATTTAAATTGGGTTATTTTTATCTCCTCTTTATTTTTTTCTTAGGAATAACTGTAGCTGTTTCTTTGGACTCCCTGGAAAAGAAAAAGATATAAATAATTCCATTTTCCATCATAATTCCATTTTCCATCTTAAGCCTTGATATGGTAATAATTATTTCCTTTTATAAAACATTTACTATATCTATATACTTTATATACATTATCTTACTTAATCTTTGCAACAACTCTTTGAGGTATGAGCTATTATTACTCCCCATTTGAGGTATGAGAAAATTGAGGCTTAGAGAAATTAAATGCTCAGAGACCTACAAAGTAAGTGAGATAGCCAGGTTTCAAACCCTGTCTATATTCATAACTAAGACTCTATGCTAAACCCTATAACAAATATTTCTAGATTTTAGAAAGAAAAATTAAGGCCTACATTGCCTTTACTTTCTGTTTCTCTGAATATCCTTCTGCTGGGCATTTCATATACATGGAATTATACAATACATTGTCTTCTGTGTCTCCAGGTACGTAATCTTAATTAGGAAACATAAACACATAACTCAGCAATTTTTCTCTTACCGAATTTTACACTGTTACTGATGAGTCTCAAGAAGAGTTGTCAGACTGTAGCAATGACAAGAAGGAAATTTTAAACTTCCACATTTACCTTTTAAGGACAGGTCAATATTTATGTGAAAGCAGGATATGTCCAAAGCAAGAGCTTGGTAGTCTTCATAAAAATACCTATTATTTAGGGACATTTCCTCTTCCCTTTATACACTAGTTGCCATTTAGGCTTCTAAAGGATGGACGTAATTAGAGAATAGGAACAATGAAGTCAACTGTATTTAAGAGACGGGACAGCATATAGAATCAGGAAAGAACCAGAACAGAGATTAGGGATGCAGTGGAGGCCAGGTTGGGGCTGGGCTGAATAGGTAGAGTGAGATAGGCTTAGTTCTTCTGAGTTGGCAGTGAGAGGTGTAGCAACTGAAGGACAGGATAGGGAACAAATTGTGGGGAAGATTGCAGAGAGTAAGACCATCAAGGTGGAATCTGAACACATAGCTAGAGGCAGGTAAGGAGAGAAGAGAAGCACGGTTGACAAGGGAGTTTGGTACTACGTAACTCACTACAGGGCACTATATAACTCACCATGTATATTTTTCCAGCTACCTAAACATATGGTCAAATACTAACTGGAATCAAGCTTAAAAGACTTAAATAAGGCTGTGTGTGCATGCTAAGTGGCTTCAGTCATATCTGACTCTTTGCAACCCCATGAACTCTAGCCTGCCAGGCTTCTTTGTCCATGGGATTCTCCAGGCAAGAATACTGGAGTGGGTTGCCATGCCCTCTTCCAGGGGATCTTCCCAACCCAGGGATTGAACCTGTGTCTCTTAATGTCTCCTGCATTGGCAGGTGGGTTCTTTACCACTCGGGCCACCTAGGAAGTCCTTTAATAAGGCTATGTAGTCCAAAGTCTTTATTTCATAGTTGAAGAAACCAGAGCTGGTGAAGTAAATTGCCAAGACATTCTGGCTAATATCCTACTGTGATATTTCTTTACCACTATGTCATAATCAAAGTTAAATCTTCAGTTCAGGTCAGTCACTCAGTCGTGTCTGACTCTTTGCGACCCCATGAATCGCAGCACCCGAGGCCTCCCTGTCCATCACCAAATCCCGGAGTCTACCCAAACCCAAGTCTACTGAGTCGGTGATGCCGTCCAGCCATCTCATCCTCTGTCGTCCCCTTCTCCTCCTGCCCTCAATCTTTCCCAGCATCAGGGTCTTTTCCAATGAGTCAACTCTTCCCATCAGGTGGCCAAAGTATTGGAGTTTCAGCTTCAGCATCAGTCCTTCCAATGAACACTCAGGACTGATCTCCTTTAGGATAGACTGGTTGCATCTCCTTGCAGTCCAAGGGACTCTCAAGAGTCTTCTGCAACACCATAGTTCAAAAGCATCAATTCTTTGGCGCTCAGCTTTCTTCACAGTCCAACTCTCATCCATGCATGACCACTGGAAAAACCATAGCCTTGACTAGACAGACCTTTGTTGGCAAAGTAATGTCTCTGCTTTTTAATATGCTATCTAGGTTGGTCATCACTTTCCTTCCAAGGAGTAAGCATCTTTTAATTTCATGGCTGCAGTCACCATCTGCAGTGATTTTGGAGTTCAAAAAATAAAGTCTGGCGCTGTTTCCACTGTTTCCCCATCTATTTCCCATGAAGTGATGGGACCAGATGCCATAATCTTAGTTTTCTAAATATTGAGCTTTAAGCCAACTTTTTCACTCTCCTCTTTCACTTTCATCAAGAGGCTTTTTAGTTCCCCTTCACTTTCTCCCATAAGGGTGGTGTCACCTGCATATCTGAGCTTATTGATATTTCTCCCAGCAATCTTGATTCCAGCTTGTGCTTCATCTAGCCCAGTGTTTCTCATTATGTACTCTGCATATAAGTTAAATAAGCAGGGTGACAATATACAGCCTTGACGTACTCCTTTTCCTATTTGGAACCAGTTTTGTTCCATGTCCAGTTTTAACTGTTGCTTCCTGACCTGCATACAGGTTTCTCAAGAGGCAGGTCAGATGGTCTGGTATGCCCATCTCTTTCAGAATTTTCCACAGTTTATTGTGATCCACACAGTCAACTCTTAAGTCAATCTAAAATGAGATATAAAACACAGCACACGTGCGTCTTATGTTTCACTTCTTTTTTTGCTGTATTTTGCATCTAACCTGCTCGTACATAAACAACAGTCCATTCTTTAATGTGGTCTCAGACTTTTTCTTATTTGTAGTAGTTCCTGTATTAGTCACTTTGGTTGTAAATTTTTTTAAATCCATCTGTTGGAAATTATTCAAGGAACTATCACCATTGGGTTCATGGACTTTGGACTTTGGGGGTATGACATAAATACATGCCCGTGGTTGTGTATGTTATGGTTAAGTCATTTAAAAATGATTACCGAGTATCCTTCTGCTCAAATCAGTGTGCACATATTATGCGATCAGGTGGTCTCTCTGTGGGGGAGGTGAAGGAATTCTCCCAGTTAATTAATGGATTATCTTCCTTCCTCTGAATGAAATATTTCTATGTAAGACTGTTTAAGGTCAAGCAGATCTCATTTCATCTGATATAGGCCTGGGGAACTAACCAGTATGGGTGGTTGAGAGAAACAGTTTTAAAAGGAGAATAGGACCCTCATAGACACAGAAGGACTAGAACTTCCAGAAATTTCAACTTATTACAAGATACCTTTTCTCCTGTGGATGAAAAGGCAGTGTTTACACCAAGTGTCACATACAGATGTATTTACATTCAAGCTGTATGCTTCACTGCAATTTGATGACTTTCCATTTTCTTCTATGAACAAGCACCTGCATAAAACTAGAATTAAACAGGCTCTATAAAGTAATTCATAGCAGCAAATGCACTATGTAAAAATGAATCAATGCAAGATATGTAACGTTTTTAGACTGAAGCAGTTGTTTTATAAAACATACATGTGCAAAGACATTTCTTTTAGTGGAAGTAACTTGCTGCAGATGAATTTGAAAGGACCTTTTAACATATATAAAACAGACCAATCAGAAAATAAACAGCCACCAAGAAAACTGAGTCTATGGTTATTCTATTTTTGAAACAAATACAGAGATACATGAATAAACAGAAATTTTTTCATCTTTGTGAATTTATAGGAAGTCTTGCAAAAGTATAGAAAATGACTCCCATTAGTTTATCTTTTAAAAACTTAATTGAAATGAATAAAATCACTAAATCAAAATGCTCTGAAAAAATCTTGGATATGTGGCTCAATAATAGCATAATCATGAGATCCTAAGAATTTTGCTGTCATCTTTGGGACTAGTTAATGATGACAGGCTAGAGGTAAACACTTTGATGCCAATTGCAACTACAATATTATAAAGTAATTAGCCTCCAACTAATAAAAATAAATGAAAAAAAAAAAGAGGAAAAAAGTAATGTATATATAAGAAACTGACATAGCACAAACAAAACCCTATTTTGTATGCATATTATTAAAGTGAAATTAGTATTTTAAATTATCAACTTGTATATGGAAAATTTAACATTTTCAAAACAATATTCACTTAATTATCTCAATCTTTCCAGATCCATATAACTAAGCTAGATATAGATGTAACTCATCTATCCACTTAAATTTATATCTATGTATCTGTGCAAAGTTAAAACACTTAAACTTGATTAA
The DNA here is from genome assembly GCF_019320065.1 of Cervus canadensis. NCBI lineage: Eukaryota > Metazoa > Chordata > Mammalia > Artiodactyla > Cervidae > Cervus > Cervus canadensis. The sequence goes on from NC_057388.1 coordinate 58,392,104, forward strand.
AAATATCTGACTCATTGAAAGCAAAATCATTATCATTGTGAAAACTGAACACTGGCCATGATGAATATCTTAATTATTTTGATATATGAAATATACAATGTAATATTTTTATGCTGGATTAATTTTGAAGTTCCCTACATTTCCTATTTAGTTAACTGATGTATTACAATAACAGTGATTTTTTCATATTAAAAAAAAAATGAACTTAAAAACTTGTTAATTTTTAAAATCCTGATTTACAAGTCATTACTGCCATCTGCTGGTTTTACAGTTTCACTGCATTTTGGCATAAAGAGAAGCAATTGCTTTTCTAAAAGAAAACTGAGACAAGTTTTAGACACAGATGATTTTCCCATCTGTGAGGGAATCTGTTTCCTATGTGAGGGAAACAATTTGCTAAATGACGTATTATCTTCATTTCAAAGAGGAAAAAATAATTTAAGAATATATTGCATTATATAAAATTATAATGCACTATCAGTTCAGCAGAAAATAAGTATCAGGAATTCTGATTTAAGTCATTGTCATTAACAAGCATGTAGCTAAAATATGACTGCAACAACTGTATCCAAAATAACTAGCTCAAAATAAATGAACACTGTTAGAGAAGTTATACAAGATGAAAACATGCCAAGATTCTGTTCAACATAATAAAACTGAGTGTCATGTTTCCCCTCACAGACACAGTCTATCCCTCCCCTTACTGAGAGAATGCAAAATCATTTAGGCAACTGTCTCTCAGTTTTCTCAGTTAAGTAGTGAACACAGAACTCTTATTACTGTTTAACAATAGAACTAACATAAAGCTAATGACAAAAACATACATGAGCAAAACATTAATTGGAGGTAATACTCTAAATATGGAGGTATGGAGGTATTACTCTAAATATGGTCACTCTAGAGTAAGATACAGTAATAACTTTATCTTATTTTTTGGTCATAATGTACAACATGTATGATCTTAGTTCCCTGACCAAGAATCAAAGCCCTGCCCCTTGCAGTGGCAGCTTGGAGTCTTAACCACTGGACTACCAGGTAAGTCTCCAAGATATAGTAACAATTTTAAAAGTAAGCATGTACTCTTTTAGACGCTTTACTATGTTTTAGGTGCTTCAGCATTTTTCAGATCAGGAGATAAATATTAGAGTGACTAAGTTACTAACTAAAGGTCACACACTGGTAATTTTCCATATATGAGTCTTCTATGTAAAAGATTTAGAGCAGAGTATGGGAAGTCACTAATGTCTGACTCTGCAACCCCATGGACTATAGTCTATGGGGTTACTCCTATGTATGGGGTTACTCCTATGTTAAACCTATGTAGGCTCCTCCGTCCATGGGATTTTCCAGGCAAGAGCACTGGAGTGGATTGCCATTTCCTTCTCCAGGGGATCTTCCCCACTCAGGGATCAAAGCCAGGTCTCCTGCATTGCAGGCAGACGCCTTACCATCCGAGCCACCAGGGAAGTCCATGCTGCTGCTGCTAAATCGCTTCAGTCGTGTCCGACCCTGTGCGACCCCATAGATGGCGGCCCACTAGGCTCCTCTGTCCCCTGGGATTCTGCAGGCAAGAGTACTGGAGTGGGTTGCCATTGCCTTCTCTGGGAAGTCCATGGGACACAGTTAATTCTATGTGTTTACTATACACTGAATCATATATACACTGCTTATTTTACCTTTAACACTATAAGCATGCTAAATCACTTCAATTCATCCAACTCTTTATGACCTTATGGACAGTAGTCTGCCAGGCTTCTCTGTCCATGGGATTTTCTAGGTAAGAATACTGGAGTAGTAGCCATGCCCTCCTTCAGAGGATCTTTCTGACTCAGGGATCGACCCACGTCTCCAGCATCTCCTGAACTGGCAGGCAGGTTCTTTACCATTAGCTCCACCCGGTAAGCCCACCTTTAACACTATAAGTATTTTCCTATACTGTTAAATATTCATTTAAAATTACTTTATTCAATTTAGTAATGCTTCACCATCATTGGTATTCTGTAATTCACTGTTTGACATGGGAGTTCTTCTAATTTTCACTTATGTAAATAATAGTACAATGAACATCATAAAAATTATTTTTTAAATGGAGAACATGATCAGATTTGAACCTTTGAGGACTAGACCAAGGGTAAGCATATGCTTTATTCTGTTTGCACAAGGAGTGATCCAAAAGACAACAGGAAACTGGAAGAAACAAATTTGCAAAGAGAGAAACATAAGAAACAGACAAAATAGACTGAAGAGAAGACCAAAATCAGAAATTTCAGTTCAGAGTTATACAAGAAAATGTCACTGAAAATGACATTTGGCCAACATCCCAGTAGCAGCCACTCTTTGCTCCCAGAAAACTACCCACTCCTCACAAAAAACAAAGATGTAAAACATAAAATCACTTTAGATAATCTATCAACAGGGACCCTGAAATTACCTTTGAAAATATTCAACAAGATGTAACTTAAACACATCTAGGAAAAAATCACAGAGTTGACGAATAAACAGATTAATTGGGAAAACACTGATTTTTAGAAAAGGCACAGGTCACCATATTGATTTCAGGTAAAAGAGTGTATAATTCAGTTGACCTGAAATGTCTGTTGGAAAATATAAATTTCCCAAACTGATACCAGAAGTAGTAGCCTGTAAGTACACCAATAATAATGATAGATTAAAGAGAAATAAAAAGGCTCCAGAACCAGATGCTCTAATACATACATAAAGGTGCAAATACACCCCATTCATGTCTTACATAATTCTATAATTTCCTTCTCATTAAATGAAAACATAATCATAGTACTCCAAAATCAATATTAGAATATTCATATGAAAAAATAAGGTATTTTTTGAATTTGCATATTTTTTCAATAATATGTTTTTATCAACCACCCATAAGTGCCTTGTATTTTAAACTCAGAATTGGACGATTTTTCAGTTGTTAAAACTTGGGTAAATCACTAAATCCTTAGTCCACGGTTTCCTAATTCATACAGTTACTGTGTGAATTAAATATGATTAAATACGAAAACATTTGGTTAATTTTTTTAGCCTCGCAGGGGTGGCGGGGTGGGGGGGGTGGAGGTCGGGGTGAGGATTGAATCTGAGCCCTCAGCAGTTAAAGAGTGGGGTCCTAACCACTGGATTGTCAGTGAATTCCCTAAATGCGTGAACATTTTAAGCAGCAAACACAGTGCCAGGAATATAGAAAGGCTCCTTGGGGGGAAAAAAAAATCTTACAAACCAGCAAATTAACAAGAACATTTACTGAATTTAAGTGACAAGATGAATAATGCTGTCAGTAACTGGTTTAGACCTGCAAAATAGGGAAATTAACCTGGGCTGGAGAACCGTGTGGGGCTTGGAACGTAACGGAATTTAAAGAGGCTGGCAAAAACGGATGAAAACGCTACAAGAGGGCTTTAGGGTATGAGTAAAGGGGTAGTTACTAATCATATTGAAGACCTCACTTGGAATGACTGGAGAGGAAGATCTGTGTTCGGGGACGTGGGAAATTGAAGTTGAAAAGGTAGATGAGGCAGGCTACTAAAGGTGCCAATAAACAAGCCAAGGAGTTTAACTTTTATTTATGGGCTAATGGGAGTCCTGAGCATTTCTGAGCGGTGTGGCATCCGGGAAATTAACCGAGCCACAGGGCGTCTAGACCAGATCCGGGGAAAGGGGTTTAGGGAGTTGGATCCGTCGGGAAACAGATGGGACGTGAGGCGGTGTGGGCTCCGGCCTCAGGGCCGGGAGCAGAGGACATGACAAGCGCCAAGGTCCCTGTGCATCTTTGCCAGTCGCTGTGGCGTCGTGTATGGCTCTGCAGAGACTTTGGGTTTCTCCTTTTTAAGTGGCCCCGGGTGGTTTCTGGTTCAGAAAGGTGAGAGTGCTGAGCACAGCTCCGCGCTCACCTGCTGAGGAATTCTGAGCAACCTGGTTTGGGACACAATTTCACTTCAGAATAGATGGATAAACTCTGTCCTCAAAGGGGACAACGCGGAATTCGCATTCAACCTGAGGCTGTGCGGTTAGACTCACCTGGCTCACGCCAGCTCTGCCACCTGCTGCCTGCAGCCTCGGGCCACTGCTTCGGTGTAGGAGATGGACTCTAGGTGTCCCATACCAGCCAAGGGTTCCAAGGAGGCGAGGAGAGACGCTCCTAGTAAGTGCCAGGCGCGTCACAGACTCTGGCTTCCTTCCCTCGCTTCCCCCCCCCCCACCCCCCCACAGTTACTCTTTAACATTGGATCTTTCTTGTTAATAACCTTGAAACAGACAACCTTTTGGCAAAAACAAAGCTAAGGCTAAACTCGAAGAAAGGAATTAAAACGAAGAAAGTTCTTCAGTCTTGTCCGCTAGCAAGATATGACAGCTGAGCCGCGCACGTGAGAGAATGCGCGGGGAAACGCGCGTGGAGACGTGCGTGGGGCGCTGAGCAGCCCGCTCACCACAGAATGGACACGTGGGGGCGCACGTGGGAGGGCCCGCGAGGGGCGGTGCTAAGGACCTGCGCACGTGGGGCTGCACGCGTGGTAGCGCACGCGGGAGGTTGCGCGTGGTGCTCTGGATAAGCGCGCCTGGGACTGAACGCGTGGGCGGCGCACGTGGCAGGGTGCTCGGGATAAGCGCACGTGGGGCTGTTCGCACGAGCCGCGCACGAGCGGCGCCAGGCAGCCTGGGTTTTGTTTCGCGGTCGCCTTGACGACCGGGCAGCCTGCAACGGCGCTGCGGCGAGTCGTTGAGGCTGTGAGCCGAGCCAGGCCCTCTTGCGGACCTCCCTGACTTGGCCGGGCCGGCGCCGGAGAGAGTACCAGCCCCATCCGAACGGGGACTATGAGAAAATGGTCGGGCAAACGAGGAATAAGCTCAGAGGTGCGGCTTCAGAGCCGTCGCACTCTCTCCGCTCCACGCAGTCTAGGCGGCGGCGCCGCGCCACAGGAGCTGGGGAGCCGGAGTTGGAGGAGGAGCCGAAGGAGGAGGTGAAAAGGCCGGAGCCGCCTTTGCCCACACGCAGGGGGAACCTGCCAGGGGGCGCCCGGGAGTATTCGCCGCGGAGGATCCGAAACCTGAAAACCCAGAATTGCGTGCCAGTGGAGATGGTCACAAGGACCGATCTTCTGAATGGCCGCTTTCAGTTTCTCCGCGCTTTTCTGGAACAGCTCTGGGACAAGGCGCAACTATTGCAAAGACGTCAGGTCTCGGGCAAGGGGGCCTTCGGCATAGGTGAGCGGAACCGACCGAGGAAAGCCCCTTGCAGGAGCGCTGACAGCTCCGGGACCAGCACTCCCGCGCGGCCAGCCTCACAATGGAGAGAGCCGTGGACCCTCTTGAGCCTAGGGTTGGAAGTTGTTTCCGTGAATCTTGAATATCAGTTTAACAAGCAAGTCTGGCAGCAATAATGGCGAGTTCCAATATCCGGAAAATCGCTGACAAGAATTCCGAGCCCCCTTAGTTCTTATTTTATTTTATTTTTCTTAGTTCTTATTTTAAAACATTTTCAAGGGTTTGCAGGCACAGTGATAACTTCATGTGTCACCAACAAAATGTCATCTTAAGGCAGCCATTTATCCCTAGTGAAAATGATAGGGTAGCTTAAGGGGAGGGGGATGTCAGACTTTATATTTTTCTGCACCTTGAATGAAGCAAAATAATGTGTTGGTTTTAATGAGTTGAGAATCTTTCACAGGAGAAATAGGATCAAATTAGGCAATACATTTCCCCATGTTGGTATCTATTTACTTTCCTACTGCTGAGGAGCTTGGTGCCTAAATTGCCTTCTTATTTAAGCCCTTGGAAGATTTTTCTTTATTTGCATTTCTAATTTTTGAAGATGTAAATTTTGCTGTTTCATTAAGATCAGTTTTGAGCCTAGTCCTTGCTCAGACTGGCCGCTGTTATACGTTGAAACACAGATAGATGTCTCCTAATGTAAGCTGTGATTTCTTTTCCATCATAAGTTGATTGCTGATATTAAAGTAGAATGGATCTCCACATTTGGAGCATGTAGACAATACTTGAGAAATAATAGATAGGGGTTCATATTTAGATTTTGTCAGATGTCTAGTTACAGAAAGTGTAGGATTTTAATTGTGACCAAAAAAGGGTAATATTTGGATGTGTGGAGCAGAGAACAAGTATTAGAGGCCTATAGAACAGCATAATCAGAGCTATAGAAGTAAGTACATATGAAATAAAAGTAAGGTTACAAAAAGAGAACGTAGAGTGTTCAAAAGATTGGTTGGGACCAGCCGTGGGGAGTCTAATTCAAGTTTACATTTAAGGCATTTGAACTTCATTCAGCAGGGTGGCACTGATGGATTCATTTTTTTAGGAATATAATTTTTTTTTTAACGAGGTGAAATACATATAACATAAAATTAACCATTTTTAAAGTGAACAATTTTGTGATTTAGTACGTTCTTGATGTTGACATTGACATAAATAGAGTGACATGATCAGAAGTGTGCTTCAGAGAGATTAATTTGACAGCAGTGTGTAAAATGGACTGGATGTGGACTGAGGTAGAAAAAAACAGTTGAATGCTAAAATCCAGACAATAGCGGTCTTTTTAATATTTATTTTATTTTTTGGTGGTAATAAGTCTTTGTTGTTGCATGTGGACTTTCTCTAGTTGGGGTGCACTGGCTTCTCTTGTTGGGGATCACAGGCTTTAGGCACCCGGGCTTCGGTAGTTGGTACATGTTGGCTCAGTAGTTACAGCTTCCAAGCTCTAGAGCACAGGCTCAATAGTTATGGTGCTCAGGCTTAGTTGCTCTGCAGTGGCATGTGGGATCCTCTGGGACCAGGGATCAAACTGGTGTCCCTGCATTGCAGAGTGGACTCTTAACCACTGGACCAGGGAAGCCCCAGACAGTAGTGGTCTTAATGAAGGGAAGCGAAAGTAGGAATGGAGAAGAGAAGTCAGAG